>NC_141151.1:52229192-52534505 GCF_053477565.2 Lygodium microphyllum
TCTTGGCTATGGAGGTGTAGGTAATATGGGATATCTTTGGGATCTGCATGAGCGAAAAGTGATCCGCAGCTATGATGTTGTGTTCCATGAGGACAAAATGCATATGTAGCCTAAGAAAGTTGTTGAGATATGCATGGTTATCTTTCAAGAGGAGCCCCCTGCTCCCGCACAACTAGCTAGATAGCCTGCACCAGCTGATCCTCATGTCCAGGATATTAGACAGGATGTGAGACAAGATGTTACACGGGATGTTAGATAGGATATTGGACATATAGCATAGCCTGCATTGAGGCGTTCTATTGGAGATAGACGACCTCCTGACTGCTATGAGCCCTCCATAAATTATGTCTTGGTTACAGATGCAGGAGAGCCTCTCACCTATAATGAGGCTATGCGCAGGGGTGACAATCACTCTTGGGAGAGGGCTATGCAGTCTGAGATTGACTTATTGCATAAGAATCATACGTGGGATTTGGTTTCCTTTGCCTACTCGCAAGAGGGCTTTGCCTTGAAAGTGGGTGTACAAGTTGAAAAGTACCCCTGGACACCCCATGCCAGCATACAAGACCAGATTGGCAGCAAAGGGTTTTAAGTAGGAGATGGTGTTGACTTTGATGAGGGCTTCTCTCCTATGGTTAAGCCCTACGCTTAATATTGACTTTGGCTGCACAACTTGACTTGGAATTATATTAGTTGGATGTTAAGGATGGCTTTCTTACATGGGGACGTGCATGATGAGATTTACATGGAGTAGCCTAAGGGCTTTGTAGAGCTTGGCAGGGAATACCTGGTGTGCAAATTGAGAAAAATGCTTTTTGGCTTGAAGTAGGCACCTAGAGAATGGTATCATAAGTTTGATGCATTTATGGAGTCACAGGGCTACAATTGTAGTGCCATGGATTTGTGTTTGTACACGAAGAAAGCCCATGATGTATCTTTATTGATTTTGGTACTCTATGTGCATGACATGCTTTTAGCAAGGAAAGCTCATGATGAGCTAGATGCTCTTAAGGCTCAGGTCAAGAAGAGCTTTGAGATAAAAGATTTGGGATAGGCCTCTTATATTCTTGGTATGTGCATTACGCGTGGATAGGTATCAAGGACTACTCTATCTATCACAGAAAGAGGACATTCACAAAGTCCTTGAGTGCTTCCGTATGCAGGATGTAAAGCCTGTTGGTTGTCCATTTCCTTCTCATGTGAAGGTATTAGAGGCCAATTGTCCATAGAGAGATGAGCATAGGGCCGAGATGGCCAAGATTCCCTATGCATCCGCAATGGGCAATCTTATGTATGCCATGATAGCCACCCATCTAGATATTGCTTTTGAAGTTGGTGTTGTGGCACGTTATATGCCTACAACTGGCAAGAGGCATTAGGATGCCCTGAAGGGTATCATGAGGTACCTGAAGGGCATTGTTGATATGTGCATATGTTATGGTAGCCATGATACAGGAGTCGTGGGATACACTAACTTTGACTATGCAGGACATGCAGATAGTAAGAAGTCCATCTCTGGCTATGTGTTCACTTTTCTGGAGGTGTTGTTTGATGGATGTCCAGGTGCAAAAATGCACGGCCCTTTCTACTATAGAGGCCAAGTATATTGCAGCCACTGAGGCTTGCAAGGAGGCCATTTAGTGGTTGTTTGGTTACTGACCTTGGTATTGCAAATACTATCCCTACACTGCATTTGAATTCTATGAGTGCTATCTAGTTAGCCACCGATCTTCCATGCAAAGACAAAACACATTGAGGTAAGGTATTACTTTATTCGTGGGGTCATTGAGGACAAGTCTGTTGACCTTGTCAAGATCTCAATTGACCAGAATCTTGCAGACTTGCTCATGAAAAGCCTCTCTACAAAGCACTTTGCCTTCCTTAGGAAGTTTATGGGCGTTGGATGAGATGACGTCTTTTCTCATCCTCTTGTATTGTCTTTTTTTTTTCTTTTTTCTCACTTCTCACTATGGCAGATTCGCCTTTAAGTGGGAGGTTGTTGGGGGTAAAGGCACATCCGCTTACCTGCCCACGTATTACTACATTGACAGTACCCACACCTACGCACTGCAAGCGGCGAGTGCCCATCACTGTTACTTCATTCTTTATTCTTTTAGTGACATTTGAATAAAGGAAAGGCCATTCACACATTGTGACTGTTGGAGTTCCCACATTTGGAGTCTCTCTTTTTCTTGTTCTTGCTCCATCTACCATAGCTCTCACCTCCATGCTCTCTTACTCAATCCTTCTCACCTTTTAGAAGCCTCAGCCTTCATTTGGCCTAGAAAATTACAAGGAGACAAGTCTTCTCAAGCCTCCCAACCTAATTAAGGTTGAGGAGAGGGTGATGAGAAATTTGTTCATAGCTCCCAACATGACTTCATAAATGAAACTTGACATGGAGTTCAATGAATATGATTTTATGGATAGATTTGGGGAATCACAAGTTAAGGAGAAAGACCTCCCAAGAAGACCTATTAAGGATAATAAATCCACCCCCAAAATTATTATGGACTTAAGAGAAGGTTCTCCAAGGTGTCTTCACATGGAAGACTAGATTCTTGGCTAACTAGATAACACTCGTAGAATTTGAATGAAGTGTAGGGATAGCATCTGCAATACCAAGGTTAATAACCAAATGACCCAACCAAATGGCCTCCTTGCAAGCCTTAGGGACTGCAACATAGTTGGCCTTTTTAGTAGAAAGGACTGTGAGTTTTTGCACCCTAGACATCCATGAAACAACACCTCAAGCAAATGTGAATACATAGCTAGAGGTGGACTTCCTACTATCTGCATGGCATGCATAGTCAAAGTCAGTGTATCCCATGACTCTTGTATCCTAGTTGCCATAACATATGCACATATCAGCAATGCCCTTCAGGTACCTCATGATACCCTTAATGGCATCCCAATGCCTCTTGCCAGGTGTAGCCATACGTGCCACAACACCAACTATAAAAGTAATATCTAGACGGATGGCTATCATGGCATACATAAGACTGCCCACTACAGATGCATAGGGAATCTTGGCCATCTCAGCCCTCTGCTCATCTATTTTCGAAAATCGGCCTGTGATACCTTCACATGAGAAGGCAATGGATAGCCAATAGGCTTTACATCCTACATATGGAAGCACTCAAGGACTTTATGAATGTGCTCTCTCTATGATATATAGAGTAGTCCTTGATGCCTATCACATGTAATGCACATACCAAGAATATGAGAGGCCTATCCTAGATCTTTCATCTCAAAGCTCTTCTTGAGTTGAGCCTCACAAGCATCTAGCGCATCATGAGATTTCCCTACCAAAAGCATGTCATCCACATAGAGTACCAAAATCAACAAAGATGCATCACTGGTTTTCTCCATGTACAAGCACGGATCCATAGCACTACAACTGTAGCCCTGTGACTGCATAAATGCATCGAACTTATGATACCATTCCCTAGGTGCCTGCTTCAAGCCATAAAAACTTTTTCTCAATCTGCATACTAGGTGTTCCCTGCTAAGCTCTACAAAGCCCTTAGGCTACTCCATGTAAATCTCATCATGCAAGTCCCCATGTAAGAAAGTTGTCTTGACATCCAACTGATACAAGTCCAAGTCAAACTGTGTAGCAAAAGCTAAGACGGTCATCTTAACCACAAGAGAGAAGACCTCATCAAAGTCAATACCATGCTCTTGCTTAAAACCCTTTGCTACCAATCTGGCCTTGTATGCCTGCCTGGGGTGTCCAGGGGTACTTTTCAACTTGTACACCCACTTGCAAGGCAAAGCCCTCTTGCCACTAGGCAAGGAAACCAAATCCCACTTACAATTCTTATGCAATGAGTCAATCTCATACTGCATAGCCCTCTCCCAGGAGTGACTTCACCCCTGCGCATAGCCTCATCATAGGTGAGAGACTCTCCTGCATCTGTAACCAAGACATAATTTATGGAGGGCTCATAGTGGTTAGGAGGTCGTCTATCTCTAGTAGAACGCCTCAATGTAGGTTGTGTTGCTTGTCCAACATCATGTCTAGCATCTCGGCCATGAGTACCAACTACTGTTGTAGGTTGTCCAGCTTGCTATATGGGAGCAGGCGGCTCCTTATGAAAGATAACCCTGCGTATCTCCACTACCTTTTGAGGTTGCCTATGCATTTTTCCCTCATTCATGAAGCACAACATCATGGCTGCGGATGACTTTCCGCACCCTGTTAAGATGACAAGCTCAACACATGTGGACATTGATGATGGACCGCCTGGTTAGATGGGTCCACACGTCTACACTTAGCACGTCGGTGGTCATTATGACTCTCACATGGCCACTGACTCACTACTTATTATATTCAGGTTGTTACACCTATTTACAGCTGGCATAGTTATAGTGCCAGTCGACTAGTGTAGTCGGTTATGCATTGTTTGACTTAGTAGGCCACTTTCCTTTTATCTTGTATCTTATCTATACTTTGTGTACATTGTGAAGTGTGTGGAAGAAGAAGAAGAAACCAGCAAGAAAACGTTTTGGCCTCCATCTCTCTTCTTGTCTCTTGAGTGAGCTTCTCCTTGTGCATTTTGTGTGTGTTCGGCGCAGCATCTTGAGCAATCCCCTCCACCACGCGATTCTTGACATGGTATCAGAGCCGCACCACTGAGAGAGGCTGATTTCGAAGGTTGAAGCAAAGGGGAAGAAGCAAGGTTTGAGCAAGCAAGCCACAGGTAAGAAGCTCTCCCATCCTTCCACTCTTTCTCTTGGATAGTGCCTGTGGAGGCATCGGAAGCAGGGCAGAGCAAAAATCTCAGATTGCAGTGGGATTTGGTGTGCGCGAAGAGCATTGTATATTCTGCAGATAAGCCCTTTAGGGCTTGCCGCAGTTATTTTGGGCATTTGAGGCCGTTTCAAGGCCCGTTTTAGAGCCGCAAGTTGCGGACAGCAGTTTCAGGGTACACTGTGACTTCAGCTGTATCGACCGACAGTGAGTGCGCAGGTTATAGATTTCAGATCTGTAAGATTAAAGGTGTTTACCAGTGAGTAAACACAAGGTTTATCTGCAAACAAGTTGCAGATTGCATGTATTGTTGAGCAGACAGTGAAAAAGGCTGTCTAGTGTATTGCTGTGCACTACAGGTCGAGGATTGCAGAAGATTTGCTTGCTGTTTGGTATTATTCTTGTGATAATGGCAGAGAACAGTGGAAGCCCCATCATTGAGAAGCTTGACAAGAACAACTACCCTTCATGGAAGTTCCGTGTCACGAACTTTCTTATTGGAAAAGGCCTCTACGAGTTCGTTTCAGGTGAAGAAAAGGAGCCGGAGGTGAGTGATCCTCCAACTGCAGAAGAGATAAAGGCATGAAAGGAATGGAATGCAAAAGACAAGAAGGTCATGTATTGGTTGTCTGCAGTAATTGACAATAATATGTTGGGACACATTAGAAATGCAGAGAATGCATATGTAGCTTGGACCATACTTGAAAGTATGTTTTCTGTAAATACAAAGGCACGAAAGATTCAACTCAAGCAAGAGTTGAATACATTGAAGAAAGGGAAAATGTCTATCAATGAGTATGCATTGAAGGTAAGGAGCATTGCAGATGCATTGGCAGTGATTGATGCAATGCCCGATGATGATGATTTGGTGTCGTCTACCTTGGGTGGACTTAACAATGAAAAGGCTTGGAAGTCTTTTGTAACTTCCGTATATGTCAGAAAGCCATTTCCAGATTTTGATGAGTTGGTCTCTCTAATGATCATTGAAGAAATCAACATGCAGAGTGAGACATCTGAAAGAAGTGGTGAACAGGTCCAAGCTTTCTACTCCAGTTCTGGAAGGGGACGTGGCAGGTTCTCTTCAAGAGGCCGTGGTACAGGACGTGGTAGTGACAACCAGCAAAACAGATTGAATCAGCAATTTGGCGATATGCAGGTTTCAGGAGGTAGTGGTAACTTTAGAGGCAGGGGGAGCTTTAGAGGAAGTGGTGGATGGCAGAACAGAGGTTCTAACAACTTTGGTATTGTGTGCCGCTACTGTGGCAAAACAGGTTATATTGCAGCCCAATGTTATGCTAAGAGAGATGATATCCGCAATGGTAAGTTGCAGCAAGGAAACTATGCATCGTCTTCACGACAGAATGAAGACAAAAATGAACGTTTGTTCGTTATGCAGCATATGCTGAATGCTGTTACAGGAAAGGGAACACATGAAGATGTTTGGTATGTTGATTCAGGTGCATCCAATCATATGACCAGCCATGTAGAATGGTTTGGAGAGATGCAGGATTTGCAGAATGCAGGCTATGTGCAGACGGGTGATGACTCATGCCACCCAATTTCACACATTGGAAAAGTTCCCTTGTCCTTGCATGATGGTAAGACAAAGAGTCTTTCAGATGTATTACATGTGCCATCTATTACAAAGAACTTGGTGTCAGTCGGTCAAATGGTAGAGCAAGGGCTGCAAGTCAGATTTAATGCAAAGGGCTGCTTTGTAGAAGACTTCAATGACAAGTGCAGATTGGTAGCAAAGGGAAGTAGAGTTGGACGTATGTTCACTCTAGATGCTGGAATTCCTACTATGAATGCGGCTATGTATGCCAAAGGAAAAGGTGTTGTTGCAGACATTGAAATTTGGCACAAACGCATTGGACATGCAAATGTACAAAGGCTAAAATTAATGCAGTCCAAAGGGTTGGTTACAGGTTTGCCTACTTTTAAAGTTGCAGAATTTCAGAAGGTATGTGAAGTATGTCAATTTGGTAAGCAGGCAAGGCAACCTTTTTCACATGATAGAGATGTAAGCAGAAATATTCTTGATGTTGTACATACAGACATTTGGGGGCCTACACAAAATGTATCTCTTGGAGGCAGTTCATACTTTGTCACATTCATTGATGATTGTTCTAGAAAGCTGTGGGTATATTTTATGAAGGAAAAGAGTGAAGCGTTTGAGCACTTTAGAACTTTCAAGGCTGCAGTTGAAAGAGAAACATGCTTGAAAGTAAAGTGCCTGAGGTCAGATGGAGGGGGAGAGTACCTCTCAAATGAGTTCAGTGATTTTCTGAAGTCTCATGGGATAAAGAGACAGTTCACATGCAGGTATACCCCACAGCAAAATGGGGTTGCAGAAAGGAAAAACAGGCATATTGCAGAAGTTGCACGCGCCTTGATGGCTGAAAAGAATATGCCTAAGCATTTTTGGTCTGAGGCTGTTCATACTGCTGTTTATATTATGAACAGAACTCCCACAGCTGCAGTTCATGGTATGACCCCCGAAGAATGTTTTACAGGTAAGAAGCCTGATGTTTCACACTTGAAAGTATTTGGCTGCATTGCGTATGTTCATGTGCCAGATGAGTTGCGGAAGAAACTGGATCCAAAGGCTGAAAAGTGTGTCTTTATTGGATACTCTTTAGAGCAGAAAGGGTATCGCTGTTACAACCTTTTCACATGTAAGTTCAGAGTGAGCAGGGATGTCATCTTTGATGAAATGAGCAGCTGGTATGCATCTAGTGGTGATGCATTGGATGTTGATGATGATCATGACACTCATGTGCAGGCTGAAAAGCAAGAATCACGGACTCTTAGTGGACCAGAGACATCATCTAGTAGTCCTTGGTCTGGGAGACTAAGGAGTACCTCTACATCTTCAGGTGCATCTAGTAGCACTACAGGTAAAGACAAAGGAAAGAATAAAGTGTCAGAAGGCATTGATGCAGTTCTTGATGGAGACTCTAGTAGCTCAGAGACATGATGAGCTTGGCATTCCTTCAGTGAGAACTCCAGGTGTGCAGAGAGCACGGGCTGATGCAAAGACTCCATTGAGTGATCCAGTGGTACGCAGGTCTAGCAGGGTGAGATACCCTGTTAAAAAATTTGGTTTTGAAGGTTATGCAGCTCACCATTATGCTTATATGGTGAAACTAGTTGAGGATGTTGAGCCTACATGTTTTGAGGAGGCTGTTGGTCATGCTCATTGGGATGCAGCAATGGATGAGGAGATGGCTGCATTAGAGGCTAATAAGACTTGGGATCTAGTATCATTGCCAAAGGGAAAGAAAGCTATTGGATGTAAGTGGGTTTATAAGATTAAGCACAATGCAGATGGTTCTATTAGCAGGTACAAAGCTAGGCTGGTTGCAAAAGGCTATGCCCAGACATATGGCATAGATTATGATGAAACCTTCAGTCCAGTTGCTAGGATGGCAACTGTCAGATGTGTGATTGCTTTGGCAGCAGCCAAAGGTTGGAGGTTGCAGCAAATGGATGTAAAGAATGACTTCTTGCATGGTGATTTGCAGGAAGAAGTGTATATGGATCAGCCAGCAGGTTATGAAGATTTAGAGCATCCCACGTATGTGTGCAGATTGAAGAAGGCACTCTATGGGCTCAAGCAAGCACCTAGAGCATGGTCTGACAAGATTAGAGAGTATCTTGTCAATATTGGTTTTTATGTTTCTGATGCTGATCACTCACTTTATGTGAGAAAAGGAGATGCAGGTTTGGTCATCATAGTCATCTATGTGGATAACTTGATTATTACAGGTGATAGTGATAGTGGGATTGCTGAAGTCAAGGGTTGTTTGAAGATGAAGTTTGAGATGAAGGATCTAGGTGAGCTAAGGTACTTCCTTGGCATTGAGGTGGTCAGATGTGATGATGGTATATGGCTGTCCCAAAGGCAATATGGCTTGGATATGTTGTCCAAGTATGGTATGACAGCATGCAAACCACTTTCAGTCCCGTTGGAGCAGAATGTAAAGCTGAGTGCTGATGTTGGGGATGAGATAGAAGACCCTACTATGTTCAGGAGGATAGTGGGGAGTTTGATTTACATGACTATTACAAGGCCAGACTTGAGCTACGCTGTTGGTCTTGTGAGTCAATTTATGCAAGTACCTAGAAAACCACACTTGGATGCAGTGAGACACATATTGAGATATGTCAAGTCCACATTGCATTATGGACTTTTCTATGAGGCAGGTACAGATGTACATGTGTTTGGATACACAGATGCAGATTGGGCTGGTAGTATGTCGGATAGAAGATCTACCAGCGGATACATGTTCTCTCTTGATAGTGCAGCAGTTGCTTGGAGCAGCAAAAAGCAATCTATAGTTGCTTTGTCGAGTACAGAGGCTGAGTATAGAGGTGCTGCTGTTGCAGCATGTGAGGTAGTATGGCTGCAAAAGTTATTGGCTGATTTGGATGTGCAGGTGGAAGGTCCAGTTGTCATTTATTGTGACAACATGAGCAGTATACAGTTGGCTAGGAACCCTGTGTTCCATGCCAGGACAAAACATATTGAGGTACACTACCACTTTGTGAGAGAGAAGGTACTAGCAAGTGAGATTGACTTGGTGTATGTCAGCACACAGGATCAGATAGCTGACATCTTCACGAAGGCATTGGGTACAGAGAAGCTTCAAAAGTTTCGAAGCTTACTTGGAGTTGCAGAGATGCAGTTGAGCTTGAGGGGGAGTGTTGAGATGACAAGCTCAACACATGTGGACATTGATGATGGACCACCTGGTTAGATGGGTCCACACATCTACACTTAGCACGTCGGTGGTCATTATGACTCTCACATGGCCACTGACTCACTACTTATTATATTCAGGTTGTTACACCTATTTACAGCTGGCATAGTTATAGCGCCAGTCGACTAGTGTAGTCGGTTATGCATTGTTTGACTTAGTAGGCCACTTTCCTTTTATCTTGTATCTTATCTATACTTTGTGTACATTGTGAAGTGTGTGGAAGAAGAAGAAGAAACCAGCAAGAAAATGTTTTGGCCTCCATCTCTCTTCTTGTCTCTTGAGTGAGCTTCTCCTTGTGCATTCTGTGTGTGTTCGGCGCAGCATCTTAAGCAATCCCCTCCACCACGCAATTCTTGACACACCCTGTAAATCTTAGAGATGATATCCCATCTCACCTACATCTCCATAGCCAAGGAATATGGATTTCACACTTTTAGGATCCAGCTTATTGTGCTTGTCCTTGGGCACATGGCAAAATGCCTCACATCCAAAGGCACGCAAATGAGTATAAGAGGGAGGATTTGTTGTCCATATCTCCTCTACAACATGGAAGTCAATGCCATTGCAATGTGATCTATTAATGATATACACTACAATTGTAATTGCCTCAGCCCAAAAATACTATGGGAAGCTTGCATGGCTAAGCATAATGCGTACCCTCTCCTAGATAGTTCTATTCATGCGCTTAGTCATAATATTGTGGGGAGGGGTGTAAAGGGTGGTCAATTGACACTTAATACCCCACTCATCACAAAACTGCTCAAAGGCACGTGAGACATAATCACCCCCATTATATGTCCTTAGGCATTTCAGCCTATGCGTAGACTAGTTCTCGGCTAAAGCAAGCCAACACTGAAATACTGCCAATATATCAAACATCTGCTTTATGGGATGAGTCCAAACCTTGCGTGAAAGGTCATCAATAAATGTAATGAAGTACTATGCATCCCCTAGGACTGATAGGGCATGGGTCCACAAATATCAAAATGCACAAGAGCCAATGGCTCACCCATGCGTGACATACCAGACTTCTTATGCGAGTTCCTAGTCTCCCTACCAAATATAAACAATGATCACATGATGCAAAGTCAAAAGGGTCAAAAGGCGGGATATATTGCAAAGCACGAAGCATTTTCATTCCTTTAAGAGACATATGCCCCAAACGAGCATGCCAAAGAGATACATGTGGGATAGAATCCACTGCCAAAACATGTTAATAGTACTAGATACAACCAAGGGGTAAAGGTTGCCAGACTTGGCACCTCTTGCAAGAATAAGCCTGGCATGAGTTATCTTCCATATAGAATCACCAAAGCATATATGATAACTTGCATCATCAAGCTATCTAGCAGACATAAGGCTTTTAGTCAGTGTGGGTACATGATGTACATTATGCATAAAAAGTGCTACCAGAGGGAAATTATAGAGTGAGATCACCATTGCCAACAATGGCAAGAGACCGATCATCACCTAAGCGCACAGTACTAGATACATTATAGTAGGTATGAAACCGCTCATGGTAGGGGGTCACATGAGAAGATGCACCCGAATCCAGGAGCCAACACTATGCATGAATAGACTGAGCCGCGAGCCTTGGTCAACTGAGAAGCATCACATGAAGAGGTTGCTAAGATGTAGTCACCATCGGACTCCTCAGGTTGCATGACATTTATCTCCTCAATCTTTATGTTGGGACTTTGCATGTGTAATGCTGCGATCATTGGATTTCTCTTGCACTTTTTCTTTCCTATTTTCTTTGCGCTTGTCATCATGCATCTTATGATACTACGGCCGTATGTGTCATGCTTTTCCACAATAATGGCATGTAAGATCAAAATTACATCCACGGGACTTGTTGCGTCCACATGACTTTAGACCAGGACTTTTGAGAGTCCTTCCCATGACGATCATTATCTTTCTTGCCACTTCTACCACCTCTAACAGATAAAGCATATGAATTGTGGGAAGCATAATTGTTTTTCATGTTAATTTCTTCAATCAAAAGAGCACTCTCTACATCTTGCAATTTTAGCCCATCAAGTTTGTTGGTACAGATCGCAATGCAAAATACATCCTAAAACTCGGGTAAAGTGCCTCACAGAAACAAAGGATGCAGATTATCCTGAAACTCAATACCCTGTTGATAAAATGAAATTGGATAAAGTGAGAAGACAATGGGGTCTCCTCCTTCATGTAGAGATCCATCAATTGTTTAAGCCAATACATCTGTGAAGCAAGGCTCTGCTTTACATAAAGTTCCTAAATCTTTTTCCATAGATTCCATGCACTCTGATCTTTATCTTCAACAACATTATTATGGACCTCTTCAGAGAGTGATAAAATGATAGTGGACTTGCATAGTGCATCCAAATCAACCCAGTCATCATCATCCACATTCTTTAGTTTAATACCTTTGTTTCTTAGTGGCTTAATTTGTAATTTCAGTACCAAAACCTGCCATATTTGACATTTCCAATAGCCACAGCAATTTTAGAAGCATCGATATGCACATGGAAGGTTATGGTCCAATCCGAGGCTCATAGAATTGGTGCTATGGTTAGAGCCCTCTTCAACTCTTCATATGCGCATTAGCATGCTTCAGTCCATTCGCAGAAAATCAACAGCTTGTATAAAGGTCTTGCTATCAATGCGTAATTCAACACAAACTGTTGATAGTATCCCATATGGCCTAAGAAGCATTGAACTCCCTTGTAGTTGGTTGGGGGTGAAAGGTTGACAATAGCCCTGACCTTTGAGAAGTCAGTGGAAATGCCGTTTTTCGACACCACATGGCTGAGGATGCATCCATGCTTCACCCAAAACTGGCATTTCAAGGGGTTTAGGGAGAGACAATATAGGCGACACTGGTCAAAGATTGGTTGGAGTTTGTTTAAGTATTCCATCCAGGTCGAGTGAATGCAGAGGTCATCGACAAAGACTTCTAACTCCTTGCGAAGCATGTCTTTAAATATGGTGCACATGAGACGTTGGAAGGTGGCAGGGGCATTAGTCAATGTAAAATATTACACGGCGCAGCGAACAGAATCTGAGAAAGAGATAGAGAGTACACAACAGATAAGAGGAGTATCAGTAAAATCTTTAACTCCAAACAACTGATACAAAGATGGCTCTGTCCACCCGTGCGCTTCCACTATGTGAAGCTTAGATGGCGATCTAGACAGAAGATAGGTGAAGAGCTTAAGGCTAGCTGGAACAACAACTTTGACTGGGTGAAAGATGAGTGATCGATGGCTATGAAGGGGTTTAGCTTTTATAGCCTGTGAAGGCCATAAGGTTGGCCTGACCGACTGACCTACCATATGAGCCTCTACTAGTCGGCCAGGGAATATTCCAGGGAATATTCCCTTTACCATCGGGCCGCGTAATATTTTACATTGACTACTGCCCCTTTTAACTCCCTTATCCTGCAACTCGATGCAATGCGCCTCGAGTTGCTACCAGCTTAACCACTTCGTCTAACCCAAAGATTAGACCCACAACGGTCATCTTTTTGCCATCCGGTCACATAGACCTCATCTGATATACAAGTCATGACTCAACCAATGTCTAGGCTCACATTTGGCTTCTCCTCATAATGGGGGCCTTACAACTTTGAGCACCATGGATCATTGGTAGCACCTAATGAGGGTGGGGCATTGATCATATCTAACAGTCAACCCGAAAGGCATGACTATTTATGCAAAGACGCCCCATTCGATGGCGAAGGCCGTCTGTCGGCAGGATGCACTTGCACCTGGTTGTATCCTGAGAAGCCGTCCAGAAAACTGTAGGCCTCCTTGCCTTCCACTCTTTCAAGCATGTGCTTGGTGTATGGCAATGGATAATTATCCCTTTTGGTAGTAGCCTTCACCTTTTTATAATTGATGCACACTCTAATTTTTTCGTTTTTCTTCATCACAATGACTATGGGTGATACCTAGTCCGTGTGCTCAATTTCGTAAATGAATCTTGCTTTCATCAGCTTATCAATTTCTTCCTTGACAGCATGAGCATGCTGAGGATTCATTGGGTACGATCGTTGCTTCACCGGCACTACATCTGGTGTCATGGGTATGTTATGAGTCACTACACTCGGATCTACCCCTTTAAGCTCTTCCAAGGACCATGTGAACACGTCCACATACTCTCGAAAGAGAGAGACCAGACTTGCTTCCTCTTTCTCAGCCAAGTCATCGGCAATGAAGATTGGTCGGGGTGTCTCCCCTTCCTGGGCTAAGTTCACCTCTTTGAACCTGGCTGGTCCCTTGATCGATTCGCTTGTTTGCCCTTGCCATTTGGCACCCATTAAGATCACTACCCTATCTTCTTTCTTGAATTTCGTAAATCATTTTGGAAGGTCCCGTGGTTTTCGTTGCTCGTTTGTTCGGGTGTCCCTAGGTTGGTTCGCCCTTCCTTGCTTCAATCGTCTGTGCCTTAGGTGGACAAGTAAGTCCCTGGTTGTGCATCGGGTCTTGGGCGGCCTAGGTATTTTTGGATCACTATCCGAGCTCACCTCTGACTCAGAGTCGAACTCGCCGTCTTCGCTAGAAGAGGGGGGCTTCCCTTGGTGGTTGCAGTTCAAATGGTGATTATGCTCTAAGCACTGGTGTCACTCCTGGTTGAGCTAGGCCTGCTTGCTCAAGGTCTATGGCTGCTACATGTTCTAACCAGGCACGGTCACAATTTATGTACATGAGTCCTCGCTCTGTCTTGTAGGCACTTCTTTTTTGTGACTTGGAATCCGCACGTATTTGTTCTATTTCATGTCCCTCTGTGTCGTATTCTACCGAATCCACCTCACCCTCACTTCCATCACTGAAGGGTTGGTAGTCTTCGTACTCATCGTCAGAGTCCTTTGTGCCAGCCGGTTTGTCGTCCTGTAGGGCTTGGTACATCTCTTGTCGCCGATCCGGGACTAAGGCCCAGTTGTACATAAGGTTCAATTCATGCACCCTGGTCCATTGCCACTCGGATTCACCTAAGAGATCCTGGAGTGGTGTGAGGTTTGCTGCCGAGTTGTTAGCCAGCTTGTTTGTGAAGTATTCCAGGGCCTCTTGGAGTTCTCTCTTGTTTCCTGGCACTTGGAAGGTGATGGGCTTAGGTCTCCCATGATGGGTTCCTTCCATCATGCACACTGACTGGTATAGAGGGCGTGCAGTCAGTCGTGCCCATCATCTTGATGGCTTGCTCATGTGCCTCTTGGTCCGAGAACGGTAGGTTGATTATAGCAAGGACATGCATCCAATCCCACTCATCTTCTAGACATGGGATATACTTGGTCAAGGGCCCATAAGACTTCTTGACCTGACTGTCACCCTTGAGCATCGAGGAGATGGCATCCAAGTTAATTGGTGAGGTTTTCCGAGTGTCCATCTCTACCCTCACAGCTTCCATCCTGTTGCCTAAGAATATCAAGCCGTTGCCCCAATCTTCAATAACTATGGCATTGCGCATCCAGGGCCGGCTTAACAGGACATCGTAGTCCACCCCCTTCATGACTATAAAGTTGATAGAGAATTGGACACCTGTGATTTTCACTGGCCAGTTTTTAAGTACCCCGAATGGCCTCACCCTCATGCCATTTGCTAATGTGACATTAAACTGAGCAGTCTCAACAGGTGGGTTTCCCCAGGACTGTAGTACTGCATGGCTTAGCACACTAACCCCGGCTCCCGTGTCTACGATCCCCTTTCTTGTTGTGTCTCCTAAGGCTAGGATTAGTAACATTGCATACATCTCGGTGCCTTCCCAGAAAGCATTAATGTGCAAGGATTTTGGCACAGAATGTAGCATTAGACTCGATATTTGTGTTTCTGCGTCCTAATCCTGCACACTTGACGCCTCTTATCGTGATTCCTCGACCCACTGCTTGAGGTTTTGCCATAGGGTGGGGTGCTGCTTAAGTAGGTCTCCTAGGCTTAACGTCACTGGGGTGGTCACTAGCATGGTGAGGAAGTTGTCGGCTGTTTGTCCCTCTCCTACGCTGAATTGTCCTAGCCAATGGCCTGACTGATTTGTGGGCCTGCAGCATCAAGGCTTGCCCTAAGGGGTACTGCCTATGGTGCGGTTGCCTTTCCTAACTTTGGTTGAGGGGGCGAGTCTGTCATGCTCGTGCTGATGAGATCCTCGCTCTCGTCCTCTAGGATGGGCTCAACGTCTCATAAATGCTCTTGGGCCTCTTTTACCTAGTCCTTCACCTTCTCTATGGCCTCAAGTTGGTGCTTTGGATGTTGGTACTCCCCAACCTGGGCACTTCCCTTTTTGGCCGTCTTGGGGGCTAAGGTTTTCGTTTCTGCGTCCTTGACTTTCTTTCCAACAGGCAGAGTTGTAGCATACTCAGCTTTCAGTGCGATCTTAGCCTCCGGCCTCCTCTTCCTTTGCTTGCGGCTCTTTTTTCCCGTTGAGGCTGCATCAAGGTTGTTGGGCCCTGGCAGTGATATGCCAGCTTGCTTTGTCTGGGCACGAGTCATGACTTGCAATGGGATGGGTGTGGCCTCCCCATCAAGGTTCTCAATGCCGAACAGCCCCAATGGGACAGATGGTAATTCGACTGAATTTGCAGAAGGTTTTCGCTTTGGGCAATCGACGAAGAGATGGGCGATTCCACACTCAATACACCTTAGGTCAACTTTGTCTCTGTTCTACTGCTTCCTCTCGGGGCAACGTGATGAGACATGGCCTGGGTGACCACAGGTCCAACAGATGATTGGATCCTACGTTTGCCCTCCTAGGCCTCTACCTCCTCCCTAATGCCATCACTGTTACTGGTCGATAGTCCGTAAGGACGGCGTTGCCCTCTTCATCATGAGAGACATAAGGGTATAAGTAAGTCTCTTCCTCATTTGGCTCTTCCACGTAGTGGACTGGAGCGTCACTCGGTGGATGGGTCACATAGGGACCGGGTGGCCTAGGGATACCTATAGGGTTTATGTCCATCCTGGGGACAGCAGGCTTAATGTTGTTAAGCGCAGGAAGGGCCAATGGGGCTCCCCTTCTAAAAAAAGGCTACGATGTGTTTGCTAGGTAAGGCTAACCATATGGTTGGGAGTACGGAAGTCTCCTGGGCAATCTGCAGTGCATAGCGTCGTGATCGAACCTGCCACAGTTAGTGCAAGGTCTTGACCGAGGGTCTTGACACTCGGCTGGCAAATGATTTCCGCCACAGTACACACATTGGATGTGTGGCCGCATTGGTCGTCTCCACAGGTCTTGCAGCTTGACTATCTCCATCTTGACATTGGCCAAGTCGTGGTTCTCGATGGCCTTCCCCTTATCTTGGGACGATGGGGCTAGTCGCTCACTAGAGGTTGGTGCTCTTTCCAAACCTTGCGAGATGGTTTCTTCTGAGTTGGAGCTCCTCTCTTTGAGTTGATCGTTAACTCTGATAGCTTCCTCAAAAACCCTACCTAGCATGTCTTGTTGCAAGCTCAAATTGGCTGCCAAAGCCTTATACAGTTTCCCGTTTTGAATTCCGTTGATGAACATAGTTGAAACTGCTCTTTCAGTCAGTCGTTCACCTGTAGGGATTCTCTTGAAGAGGCTCCTTACGTGGGTTACGTAATCGCAAATGTTCTCCTTCTCTTTTTGCTTGACATTCGTCAGTCGTATTAGCAAATTATCAGAGTATCCAGGCTCGGAAAATCTCTTAATGAAGAGATTCTTGAGGCTATTGAAGTTTGCCCGCTCTGCAGCATCTAAGCTTGTATACCAGGTCCTTCCCTTGTCACCTAAGCAGAGTCCGAATGCTTGAGAATGCTGATTTAGGTCGCTGAGGCCATTGGCTTCGCAGACTTGCTCGAACTGCTCTACAAAGCTATATGGGTCGTCATGGGGTTGGTACTTGTCGAGCTGCTTTGCGAGTGTCGGGATTTTAGACTGGCTCTTAGAGCCTTGGGTTGCTCCTAACCCTGCCAGCAGTCCAAATGTTAAATGTGATATTTGTGGGAAGTTGGGCCATTTAGCTGCTACCTGTTGAAGTAAGATTAGTTCCTTCCAACAAGGGAGTAAACAGCTAGGTCCATTTAATCATAGAGTGCAAGGTAATAACCTCCAGAAAAATGATGGACCAAGACAAATATTGCAAAGGGGAAAGACCACTATAGAGGAGTTGCCACAAGGAAATGGAGTCAGCCTTATTGAGGCTGTATGCGTCAATGGCGCTGAGACCTCTAACCTACGAGCCGTGACAAGAGGCCAAAAGGCTAAAGAGGGTGATAAAGATAATGCAAAACCGATCGAGGAAAACCCTAAGCAAGGGGATAAGGGGACGCAAGTCCTGAATCTTGGTGTGGAAGGTGGACCTCTAAGGCCTGTTGGACAAAAAAGTCGATCCTAAGAAGGATGAGGAAGTGCCAAGAAAGAAGGCAAGAGTTAAAAGAGAAGCACCAAAGCTGGTCCCGAGACCAAAAGAAAGGATGGTTTGGCAATAAAAGAGAGCTTTGGCTACCTATCATGATTTTGACTTAGCAAGTTCTCTTTGAGAAGTCAAACCAGATGTAAACCTCTTACAGTTGATTAAAGTATCTCCAGGGGTACGCAAGGAATTCAAGAAGATCCTACGTATTGGGTATATTGTAGAACCTTTGGGCATAGCACGAGTAGGGAAAGATTGGTTTGATCATGCTGAAAAGAATTGCCCTAGGATTCCAACATATATGGATGGAATATTAGTGGAGCATGCTATCGTAGACACTAGGTCCTCCGTCATATCATGAGTTCAAAGTTGATGGAGAGGTTGGGTCTAGGCATCCAAAAAGATAGCTCCACCCTTCTTAGAATGCCTGATGATAATTTAAGGCAACCAGAAGGTTGTGTCACTGAAGTCCATGTTACAGTGGTAAGTGTAGAATGTTTCTTGGACTTTAGGGTGATAAGATTTGCAAGACGTCCCAGCTATTGAGTCATGCTAGGTAGGCCTTGGATCTTACGAACAGACTATCAAGTCGATATACCCGCCGGTCGAGTGGTTCTAGGTAGAGGTGCTAATCGAGTAATAGTCGATGCTTACCTTGAGTCTCCTCAGAGTGAGAGAGCTCCTTTATCCTCTACTGAATTAGAAATAGCAGATGATCCATTTGCTAGTGAGACATCATCCACTGACGAATCTAAAGAGGAGTCCACTACAGAGGATATTTATCAGATAACTCTAAATGAGCCGATAGAGCCGCAAGATAGGATAAGAGACGCGGATGTGATTGAGTTGGACCTTGGCACACCGAATGATTCGTGACCAATTAAATTAGGTTCCATGCTCAGTTCAACACAGAAAGGGAGGACTATATGTCCTTGATTCGGGAATTCCGCGACATCTTTGCTTGGAGTTATGACGAGCTAAGAGGCATTCCTCCCAGCCTGGCTATTCATACTATTCCTGTAAAAGAAGGCAGTCGTCCTGTGCATCAAAAGGTAAGGCATATGCCTTTTGAATTGAGGGACGGGCTATTTGAGGAGTTACAGAAGTTAAGGAAAGCTGGTTTAATCTTCCCTATATAGCACACAAAATGGTGTTCACCAGTTGTCATCAGGGAGAAGAAAAACAACCAGATCCGACTATGTGTAGATTTTAGAGAGTTGAATAAGCAAATGGTTAAGGATTACTACCCATTGCCATTTATTGACCAGATTTTGGATCAATTAGCGGGTAGGGAAATATATTCGTTCATGGATTGCTTTGCAGGATACAACCAGATGGCAATTGCAGAAGAGGACAAGTTGAAAATAACTTTCATTACTATTTTTGGTACTTTTGCATACCATGTGATGGCCTTTGGATTGTGCAATGTACCTGGATCATGGCAACAAACAGCAAACAAGACCTTTGGCGACATCTCCCCAGATGAGTTGAAAGTATTTATCGATGACCTGGGGGCAGCCACTGTAAGGGAAAGGATGTTGATTATCTTAAGAAAGTTCTTTGAGCACTGCAGACAATTTTGTATCGCTCTTAACCCACGGAAGTGTGTCTTTGGAGTGCCTTATGGGCTATTGCTAGGCCATGTGGTCAGTTCAGTAGGGACCGCAACAACTGACCCTAAAAAGATCAAGGTTATAGTCGCTATGAGTCCACCACGCACTCCGAAAGAGGTACATAGCTTTCTGTCCCATCAATAGGGTACTATCAGAGGTTTATAAATGCCTTGGCAGAAAGAACGTTGCCATTAACAAACTTATTATCCTTTAGCTGTCTATTTGTATGGAGTTACCCTTGTAAGGTAGCTTTCAAGGATGTGAAATAGGAGCTAGTAAGAGCACCAGTTTTAAAAGCACCCAAAAGAGGTGAAGTATTTTACATATTTTCACCAACCACCATGCATAGTATCAGCTGCTGTTTAGCCCAAATCTAGGAGGAAAAGTGGTATCATCCGATAGCTTTTGCTAGTCGAAAATTGGGCATAGCAGAAATTAACTACACCTACATGGAGAAGTTGTGCCTTGTGATGGTCTTTGCGACTAAAAAATTCAGGCACTGCATCCTCTATGAGAAGGTAGTTTTCTATACGAAGGCGGAAGGGCTTAGATTGCTTATGAAAAAGCTATAACCACCTAATCGTCTGGGAAAGTGGTTAATCACTTTGCAAGAGTTCGATTATGAGATTAAGAGTAAGCCACCGAGGTTGCAGGGTATTGTGAAATGCCTTGTGGATTTCAGGGAGCCGAAAGAGACTTTGACTGAAGGAAGTGATATCGAAGAAATGTTTAAAATTGATACAGCTTCTATCCCATCTTGGTACGCTGCTATCACACATTATCTATCAACGGGAGAGGCTGGAGCTAGTTTATCAAAATCAGAAAAGAGGAAAATTAGACAACAGGCTTTGAAGTTTTCCTTGATCGCAGGAACACTATATCGGCAGGGTGTTGATGATATCTATCGCCGATGTGTGATGCCTGACGAGGTTCATTTCATCTTGGAAGAGTACCATGACTCTGCATATGGAGGAGACTTCGTTGGACGGTTGATGGCACAGAAAGCTTTAAGAGATGGATATTGGTGGCCGTCCATCTTCCAAGTTTCCTTTGAGTATGTTAAGAGATGTGATACCTGTCAAAGACATGACAGCAGAGAGAATAGGAAACGCCCACTTACGCCTATCATGGCTATCCTTCCATTTGAGAAGTGGGGCATTGATTTTGTGGGTCCTATCACCCCGTTGTCTACTACTTAGAAGAGGTACATTATAGTAGCAAACTGATTATTTTACAAAATGGTCAGAAGCGCGGGTGACGAGGCAAGACAATGCAAAAGAGACTGCAAGTTTCCTTTTAGAGCAGATTATCTGCCGTTTCGATCCACCGAAGGAACTAATGTCGGACCGTGGAACCCACTTTTTGAATAAAGTGATCAAAAGCCTGACGGAAGCTTGGCAAATCAAGCACAACAAAATGACCCCCTATAATCCGCAAGCCAACAGGCAAGTCGAAAGTACTAATAAGCAGCTTGTGGGTATCTTGTCTAAAATAGTATTTGAGAAGAAATGAGACTGGGACAGGAAGTTGTATATGGCCGTATGGGCGTACAATATAACGTTCAAGTGAGCTACCTACCATACTCCATTTAAATTAGTTTATGGGGAAGAGTGTGTGTTACCCCTCGAAATCGAGTTTCCAACCATACGGTTTGCAATTAACCACTCTTTGGGAGACGAGGATGCACTCTTTGAACGTTTCACAACCATAGCCCACCTGGATGAACTAAAATTGCAGAGCTTATTACACCAGGAGATAGCTAAACGTCGAATGAAGCAGTTGCACGACCTTAAAGCAAAGAAGTATACCTTTAAAAAAGGGAAATTAGTTATGTACTACGATGCATGTAAGGAGCTGTTTCCAGGGAAGCAGGAACCCAGATGGGATGGCCCCTACAAGATTGTTAGGATATGAAAAAATAGATCTATGGCTCTACTAGCTGATCTACAGGGAGTAGAATTTAAAAATAAGGTTAATCTTAATAAGATTAAACCTTATTATTTCTCAGTATGCTAACACGGAGAAATGCATTGCAGGTCCATGCTGGGGCTGATTTGAGACCTGCAAAAGAGCTTAAAGCTGGTTGATGGGGTGGTTAATTCCTTATCTGGAGCACTCATATCTAGAGTAGAGATACCATAAGGGGAAACTTATCTGGTGGAGTAAAGGACACAAAGTGATTGAGCAAGAAGACGGAACCTTTGTGTGGGAGATCAAAGTCTTCTGCCATCACTGCTTACGAATGTTGACAAGTATGCCTGTTGAGTTTAATGAAGAAGGTGGGATGGAGCCGTCAGTTCATCCTCTAAATATGCTAAATTTTGACTATCATAATTACGAATAGAGGAGTTCGTGATGGCAGGCTGTGTAAACCCATTGTGGACGTACACATTATATTTTGACAGACCGTCCAGGGGCCCTAATAAAAAAGGGAGTATTGGAGTAGAAATCCGAGATCCCCGACGTAGAGTTACGATGAAGTTAGCTGCTTATCTTGGGGTAGGATTCACTAACAACATGGCGGAGTATAAAGCCTTGATTATGGGACTGCATATTGCCAAGCAAGGTGGTATTTAGTGGTTGTTAGTAAAAGGGGATTCCCAGTTGATCTTGAATCAGCTAGATGGGACATACACAGTGCGGAATCCCATCCTTTGTATGTATCATCGAACTGCCATGACCCTACCCTATTTGAGGAGTTTGAGAGAGTGTCTCTTCAGCTGATTCCACGTTACTGCAATCAGTTTGCGGATTCACTAGCAAACCTTGCTTATAAAGAAGACATTTTCTTCAACTATGGTCCTAGTTTGGATATTGCTATCAATAATGAGATAGAACCCGGTCGCTTGTGGGGAATGTTATCAGAGCATGCAATATATGGCAGGCAATGGTTGATATGGATGATGTAAAGAGTAGCCAAGACCCATCTACCGTTGTTATCCTAGACCCATAGGTTGATTAGACAACATGTTATGCGTACGCCTCTTGCTACATATGCAGGAGGGATGTAATATATATCAAATATTTATTTTTTTCACTCTCGCGGCGGTGCATCGTGTTGGAAGGGGGGAAGGGGATAGAGGAGCCAGCAAGCTCCTCGCTGGAGCTTGCTCAGCTCCACGGGCATGCATAGGGACACGCTTGAGAGGGAGGATTCCCTCCCCTCCCCTATATAAATGAGGGAGGGCCGCAGGTACTGAGGAGGAGGAGGAAGGACAGAAGACGAACACTGCCACCCTGAAAACTGTGGAAGGAGGGAGGGATAAGCCACTCGTCGCCATTCTGCCCAGGGTTCCCTCTCAGTGCCGCCGCCTACAGACTACCCCCCCCATTGTCCCCATCTCCATTTCCTACCAACTGGGTGTTGAGATATCGAGCTCCACTCGTGATATGCCAGGGTGACTGTTGTGCATTTATGTCACCGACTTGTCAGTTGCAGATGCGGTTGGTACACCGCCCATGAATAATAGCTAGATGGCAGCTATCCTTATCTACTCTAGTTCGTGGCTCAGTAAGTATGCCACCTTAGTTAGTTGAGTTTGGTTTGAGACCCCTATATAGGGTTCTTCTATTTCTATGTACTAGAGTTCTTTTGGCTTACACAACTAAGAAGAGGAAAACTGTTTTCAGCCTCCACCTTTATGTGTATTCCCCCATTGTGCAAGCAAGAAAGCTACAAGTGAGACTCCTTCCTTCTCTCCCACAATCTTGACATGGTATCAGAGCCTTGTTCATGGTAAGGAGCTCAAGAAAGCAAGCCAAGCTCGCGGTGTTCTGGTAAGAGGACCAGTGTTGCTCTCATTTTTTCTGTTTTGGGAGCAAGTCTCTGCAGGTAGCACAGCCGGGACGTGCAAGAGTGCATTGTCTCAGGTTGAGACGCCCTTTGCGGTGAAGCAAGAGGGCAGTATATGCTGCGGGAGACTGCTAAAGCCCTTGGTTGCTCTATTTTTTTTATTTGAGGCCATTTCGGGGCTTGTTTTGGAGGCAGAAGTTTTATGCACGCACTCAGGAAAAGGCCCTGTTTTATGCTGCGTGACCACTGTTCTACAGGTCGGTGAAAAGTTACCACAGAAATTGCATCGTATGCTTGTGTGCAGAGACATTGGGAGTTACAGAATCATCCTTGGTGTCTTTTTATGCAAAATCGTCACTAGGAAGTGATTGTGTGGTCAAATACCACTTTCGCCAGTTTTGCAGATTTGCCCTTGTGAGGGTGAAGTTGTGTTTTTTGCACTGACAGAATCTTTTGTAGTAGTCTATAATGGCATCTGATTCTCTTTCACAGATTGTAACTGAAAAGCTTGACAAGAACAACTTCCAAGCATGGAAGTTTAGAATGACGAATTTCCTTATGGGAAAAGGATATTGGGAATTTGTTGCGGGAAATGAAGAAGAACTAGTTCTTCCTGATGTTCCGAATCAACAGCAAATGCAGGCATTTAAAGCATGGCATGAGAGAGCCAGGAAAGTTATGTACTGGCTGTCTATCAGTATTTCAGACTCTGTGATTGTGGATATTCAGGATGCAAGTACGCCAAAGGAGGCATGGGATACTTTGACAAAAATGTATAGCACAAATACGCAAGCCAGGAAAATGCAGCTCAAGCAAGAGTTGCATAATGTGCAAAGAGAAAGTATGAGCATCAATGACTACCACATGAAGGTGAAGAAGATTGCAGATGCGCTTGCTTCCATTGGGTTGCCAGTGGAAGATGATGATTTAGTTTCTGTGACCTTGAATGGTCTAGGAAAGGATTATGCACAGTTTCGGACATCCATTTCAGTTCGTGAAAGATTTCCTGATTTTGAGGAGTTGATTGCTCTTCTAATTTCTGAGGAGCAGAGAAATGGTGGTGCATCTTCTTCAGGAGGAACTTCAAAAGAAACTGTCTTCTACTCAAATGCTGGAAGAGGTAGAGGCAGAGGTAGAGGAGGCCGATCTGGAGGCCGTGGTAGAAATCAGAATATGCAGCAGACTCAAGAAAACCAGTCCTATGGAGGAGGACGTGGTAACTCTAGAGGCAGGGGGAGCCAAAGAGGTCATGGTGGATGGCAAACAGGCCAAAATGCAAACAACAATGTTGAATGCTACTACTGTGGTAAAATGGGTCATATGGCTAAAGACTGCTATAAAAAGCAGAATGACATCATGAATGGGAAATCGCAACAAGGAAATTATGCATCTTCTAGTAGACAGGGTGATGACAGAAATGAGCATTTGTTTATGGTGCAGCACATGAACAATTCTGTGACAAGTGTAGAAGAAAGCAACGAAGTGTGGTATGTTGACTCAGGTGCATCAAACCACATGACAGGTCATGCAGAATGGATGCAGGATGCAAGAAAAATGGAAAAACCAAGATTTGTGGAGATTGGTGATGATACTGCACATCCTATTGTGCAGATTGGAAAAATTCCTTTGTCTATGCAGGATGGGAAAAAGAAATACCTGTTAGATGTATTTCATGTCCCGAATATCACCAAGAATCTGGTTTCTGTTGGTCAAATGGTTGAGCAGGGCTTGCAGGTCAGATTTAATCCTCATGGATGCTTTGTTGAGGATATGAAAAATAAAGGTCGCTTGATAGCAAAAGGAAAGAAGAAAGGCAAAATGTTTACATTGGATGCAGACATGCTTGAATTGAGTGCAGCAATGTTTGCACATGGGACCGGTGTAGTTGCAGATATTGATATCTGGCATAAACGCATTGGTCATGTTAATGTACAATGACTTAAATCAATGCAGGCCCAAAATATGATTGGACATGCTGTCCAAATATGGAATGACAGGTTGTAAGCCTATTTCAATTCCTTTGGAGCAGAATGTGAAGTTGAGTGCAAATGCAGGTGAGCTTCTCGAAGACCCTACTATGTACAGACGCATAGTAGGAAGTTTGATTTATATGACTATTACCAGGCCAGATTCGAGCTATGCTGTTGGATTGGTAAGTCAGTTTATGCAGGCTCCAAGGAATTGGATGCGGCTAGATGCATACTCAGGTATGTGAAGTCCACATTGCAGTATGGACTATTTTATGAGACTGGGGTTCAGATACAGTTGCATGGATACACTAATGCTGATTGGGCTGGTAGTATTTCTGATAGACAATCTACCAGCGGATATGTGTTCTCTTTTGGGAGTGCTGCAGTCACTTGGAGCAGCAAGAAATAGCCTACAATTGCCTTGTCGAGCATAGAGGCTGAGTACAGGGGTGCAGCAATGGCTGCATGTGAGGTAGCTTGGTTGCATAAGCTACTTTATGAGATGCATTAGCCTACAGATGGGACAGTTGTCATTTATTGTGACAACATGAGTAGTATACACTTGGCAAATAACCTAGTCTATCATGCTAGAATAAAGCACATTGAGGTGAATTATCACTATGTGCGAGAGAGGGTTTTACTAGGTCTTATTGATCTAGTTTATGTCAGCACAGAGGATCAGGTAGCTGACATATTTACGAAGGCATTGGGCGCAGAGAAGCTAAACAAGTTCAGAGACCTACTTGGTGTGCAGGAATTGGGATTGAGCTCGAGGGGGAGTGTTGAGATATCGAGCTCCACTCGTGATATGCCAGGGTGACCGTTGTGCATTTATGTCATCGACTTGTCAGTTGTTGCAGATGCGGTTGGTACACCGCCCATGAATAATAGCTAGATGACAGCTATCCTTATCTACTCTAGTTCGTGGCTTAGTTAGTATGCCACCTTAGTTAGTTGAGTTTGGTTTGAGACCCATATATAGGGTTCTTCTATTTCTATGTACTAGAGTTCTTTTGTCTTACACAACTAAGAAGAGGAAAACTGTTTTCAGCCTCCACCTTTGTGTGTATTCCCCCATTGTGCAAGCAAGAAAGCTACAATTAAGACTCCTTCCTTCTCTCCCACAATCTTGACACTGGGAAGCGTCAACTGCCACCTTGAAGTGACTCCCCTTCCCTCCACGTGGCTTTGAGGCCACAGAAGCTTCTCAGAAGGGGGGGGCTCATCTAAGCCCTCCTTCTCGTGGAGGCCCTTAAATCCTTTTACTCCCTTGTGTTGGCCTTTGAAATTTTTCCCCTCTCGGTTTCATCTCCTTTTACCCTTTCACCCCCCCCCCCCCCCCGGTTTTTAAAAGCTTAACCCCTTCCCGTGGGGCCATTAAACCCCCCCGTGTTTAAATTAATGAGCCCTTCTTGTGTTTTTAAAAAAACCCATGTTTCACCCCCCCCCGCCGTGCTTTATAAGCCTTAAGGCCTTTCTCCCTTAAGCCCCCTTCCCTTGGATGGAATCCCCCCCAAAGAACTAAGGCTTGAAAATTCTTATCCACCTTAACCCTCGTGTTTAACTTATTACCCCCTTCTTGTGTTTTTTTCCCCCTTTCACCCTTCACCTGTCCCCTTGGTTTGGGACTTACCCCGTGTCCGGAAAACCCTTCAAGATCCCCCTTTTTATACCCTTTCAAGGCCCTTTATATGTTTGTGAAACCACACTCACACACTCGCTTTTTACCGTGTATATACCCCTATAGGGCCTTTTTAGGCTTTGTAAACCTTTCCCTCTCGAAGAAGCTAAGACCTTAAAGGTCTTATTACCCCCTTCTCGTGGTCAATCCCTTAATGGCTCCTTCGCTCGAAAGAAAGAAGAAGAGTATTGAAGCGGCGGTGGAATTCCGAAAAGGAGTGTAAAGCTGCCTTCACGTTTGAAGGATTACAACTGCGATGCCGCCTAAGAAAGTCCAAGGAGTAGCTGCAGGAGGGTCATCTCCCGGTATCCATGTGGATATCTCATCCCAAAACCAGGTTTTTCCTTCTTGATTTTATATCAGTTTTAATTCAATCATGCAAGATGAATTGTTAGGGACAAGATATATTTTGTCCTAGTTATTTACGATGAAGGAATTCAGTTTAATTGAACATGCAAAATGGATAATGTATAAAACATAGTTTTCGTTCAAATAGCATTATGTATTGAAACGAAATATGAGCAAGATTATTTACCCACTAAAGTAGTATATTTCGGCTAAATCTTGAAGGTATAAAAACTGCATCTTGCACCATTAACCCCTATTTTTTTACAACGAATCATCATAGAAGATGAAATTCATGAAAGGTTTCTTACGTTGCTTACACTCTAGGAAGTTATCATTGCTAGCTGCATATCTTAGCAAGGAAAAGATTGTTTATTTGGCATGAGTTTTGTTCGCAAGGAAAAATGAAGATTAATTGAATTTACCTAACCTCAAAGCAATAAAGTTTAGGACTGAAAAATCAATTGTCACATAGATAACAAATCGTGTCGAGGTGATTTCGATATTACCTTCTAAAAGTTAACCGAATTAATATAAACTTAGTGGAGAGATACTTGGGGTACAAAGAGACTGAGGGGATACATCTTTGATAATGGCATCTTCATCGAGTCTATGACATGAGGTACACCACATGACTTCTTTTAAAATGCATGTGATTCAATATTAATAATAGTATTTGAAGGTTAATTTGAATGTAAAAAAATTACTAGGATTGAGATTAGGCTAGTGAGCCCAAGGCTGGGGAGAATCAGTCACTTTTGACTCCATTGCCATACGCCAATCAATGACTGTAATAAACACTCATCTTCATATTTTGGAAAAGAGAAATATGATATTCTTATTTATATGTACATTGTTATAAAATAGATTTTTCTTTTGCAGGATATTCATTGTATTCACACGAGATGCTAGGGTATATGCATATAAGCTAGAATCTAAGTTAGGTTAAAGTATTTATGTGTAAGATCCTTTATTCTTATAGTATATTGGCATTGGATATAGGCTAAATAAACATGAGGGCTTCTTCCACTTACATATACACATATGTGCATCCTATTTAACATAAAGTTAAAAGTTACAATAAACTTGGGCTTAATGATGCCATAAACTTAAAGGCTTGGGCTAATGGGCTTAACTTAGACTAAGCATGTAGTACTCTGACTCAAATATACCAAGAGTTCAGAAAAGGCTTGACATAAATTTTTGAACGAGAGATGGATGAATCATAGAATACCTTATCCATGCACCTAGTGCAAGACAATTTTTAGAGATAACAATGTAACATTACCTACTAGCATGTGCAATGTTATGAAATGTTTGATGCTTTCAAATTATATCAATTCATGCAATAAGTTAACTTATCTTTGGTGTGACTCATGAATCTATCCACTGTATAAGAATTTGTAGATACTTTAATCAATGACTATAACTAAAATGTTCATAAACCATAGGATGAATTCTCATGAAGAGCTAGGGTCTATCAAGTAGTGAGGCACATTCGAAAGTAATAGGTAGATGTTTGTAACGTGTCCGCTTGTCCACTTGAGGGACAGGTCTTAGCAGCCCATCGGGAAGAGAGTCTAGAAAGCGCCACCTGGCACTCGCAAGGAATGTCACAGGGTTTGTGATCTAGGTCTTCCCGAGTCTGCCCCGAAGCAAAAGTATCCGGCCGTTTCCACTTAGGACCGACTTGAAGTCAGGGTTTCTTTCCTATCAGCCAAGTCTCTAGGAAGTAGCTAGCGTCGAGCTCCAAATGAACCACTTTGCATAGGAACAACAGAGTCGAAGTGGATTTATGCTACACTTGGTTCATGAAGAATGGAAAACGAGAGGGACGCGAAGCTCAACCTTTTTGCCCATAAGGCATAGTCCCATTCCGCTCCCCTAAAACAACATAAATCGGGATTCTAACTCTTCTGACTCTAGGTATTCACAGTCTCGTTATCATATCTTTTGAGAAAATTTCCCAGCTAACTGAGACCACCTTTCTGTAGGACGGACCCAAGTCACGTCCACCGCGGGTTGCTTCATTATCTAATTACCTACCACATTATTTTTGACATGCAAAAGCAGCTTCCTTAATTAATCAATTTAAACACAGGTTCCTTCACGTAACTTAGGCACTGACATAAAAAAAACAATGTCAAGCAAGTTCCTTTTCCAAATATTTGACCTTTATTTATCATAGTCTTAGAATACATCAAGTATCATGCCTGAAGGCTATCCCAGCAAAATCAATAGGATTGCTGCTCCAAGTTTCGCCCGTAGACTAGTACACAGGCCTCGAGATTCCATCTCAAGTCACGTTGGCCTCTTGTGCGGGGTCCGGAGGCAAGGAATTTACAGCCAGAGCCTCCCCTAGCACCCAAGCATCCTCCCGCTCCAAGAAGCACCCACGGAGAGACCTCTCGTGACGGGTTCAGTCCATGTACCCGGTGCGGCTAACAACCCCCTTGGATAGGGCCAGGCAGACAGTCGGAGGTAACTGAACCTTGCCTCTCCCTCCAGGCTATTAACCTGAAGCATTAAGTGTTTGGCCTTGAATTAGTTCCTTGAGCAAAGAAGTTCAAACAATGTACCTAAGTGTACAATCACGATCATTTCTGTGGTCGTTCGTATGACCAACTGCTAAGGTGTGATTCCTTTTTCCCGAATATTCCCAGCATTCGATCCTGGATCGCTCGCGACTTGGCGAGATTCCAAGGGCTTGGCAAGCTAGGTAACTTGTTTCCCCTTTTTCTTTGGGTTAGGGTTTGTACCCTACCGATCCCAATTACCCTTACCTTAGGTCTCCTTGTACTATAGTCAATTAGATCTTGAACAACCCGTCATCCTGGGCTGGTCAATTTGCTTCTGACAATTCACAATTTCCCTAAGTTTGACAAATCGGTCCCCGAGAGAGAGAGTTGTAGTAGGGCAACTACTCGACTTCTAACTTGTAATTAGATCTCGCCTCCCTTGGCCTAAGATGTAGTAGTAGCATCTTATGGTTTAGTTGCAATAGCATTTGACCTTGCAGACTAGTTGCTCGAGATAGGTAGTAATGCCTATCTTGAGAAATTACATTTCTTTTGTCGATATTACTAGTATTCGTGTCCTAAGGCCTGGTACCCTCTCATTACTTGCAACATAGAATGATCTAAGTGTGAGATCGTTGGATTAACTCTGCAAGTGCCTATCTTTTCATATTGATTGTAACTATCACTTCATGCGTACTGCATCCTATATGCTTTTCATCAAATGAAATATAACTCTTTTCCTTTTCACACATTTACTTATGCATGCAAGTTGCTTATGCATGTAGGTTATTTTATGTACAGTTACAATGATATTGAAATAAAAACATAATCTTTTCCTTTCCCATGCAAGTCTCACAAAATAGAATGCAGTTGCTTATGCGAAAATATAACCCTTTTATTCCCCTCCATAGCAACTACCTATTCTTTAATTAAACATCCTTCTACGAATCAATCTATTTACGGTCATCACAAGGGATTTTTTTTAATTGCAAAAATGCATTGTGTACAACATAACCCATTCTTGGCAACGTAAGTTACCCAATGCAAACCTTCCAATGCACATGAGCGTTGCAATATAAATTTAACCTATGTGCACGATGCAACTAGGACATTATTGCATGAGTGCATCTTTTAACACATGAACCATACATTCAAGAATGCAACAATCATTCATCATGATGGTGCAAGGAATATGAGTACCTTGTCATGCAATTTAAAACTTTTCCGAACATTCCTATGATAAAGCGTTCTAATAATGCAACTAAGTTTTCCCTACGCGAATTTATACTTGATGCGCCCATATCATGCGGAAACGAAAAGGGTGAATTTGATGGAACCTGAACATCCGCAGGAGGGGTATTATCGGCTCTCGCGCTTCAGGTGGGGACTCCTACATGTACTCCTCTTACTCCTGCATGTGCTCCTCTTGTGTAGCGCTTTGGGGCCATCGCAATTGGGGCTAGGGTAGGTGGAGGGTATGCTGAAATTCCCTGCAACTGGCAATCCTTCCCTCCCACAAGGGAACTCCCTTCACGGTGTCGTCGTGTTGGGGGTTGAAGGTCTTCCATCGGGGTTTAGAGTAGAAGAGGAGTGTGGGATTCAAGGTTAGGAGAAGGAGAAAAGATTGGGGTTTGATAAGATTTGGGTTTTTGAGATGTCTTAGTTGAAGTAGAAGATCTCAAGCTTTTTCTTTTATTTAGCATACATGAATGGAATGAAAGACATTGTCTTGATCACATCAAATGCATATACGGATAATAAGCCAATACATTTAGGGATAATCTTAGATTTAATCCAAATGCATATTCCAAATGCAAGCTCAAACGGTTTCTATTTCATGAACATGAATGGATAACAACTCCAAGATACAAGTATTTTGATCGTAGACTCAATTACATCCAAGACATAAATCAAAAACTCTTGAAATGCATTGACAAAGAATAACATTTACTTCAGCCCTGTTTTAAAACAGTAATTTCCAGCCCATCATCAAGCTCCAAAAGTGCACATAATCCCAAGAATAAGCTTCACTAATCATTCACAAATGAAGCCCTGATGTTAAGAGGTCAATTCCTTCTCTTACAACCACATAGATCACTTATTTACTCATCAAAACGGACAAGAATAGTGGGCTGCCCTGTTTATGACTAGTTTTTTTCAGTCCAAAACAGCCCATACACCTTCAAAATCCTCCCCTACAAGACAGGCTTCATTGGACCATGAATATGGTAAAAGAATGAAAGAAGACATACACAAGAGCAAGCTGAATACTTTTTCTCAGGTTTTCCCCTTTTATGGACTGTCATACCACTCATTTTCGTCATACCAAATGGACGGGCAAGAAGAGCTCTCACCTTCCTTGTTTGTATCTCCTTCTTTAGCTTCAGTTTGCCTTGAGTTTGCATGCTTTGGAGCATGCACCATAGCCCACAACTCATCCTCCATCTGCCACAAGTATGCAAGCCCATTTTTTGCGTCGAAAAATGTGGGCTACATCCTCCTCATCTCCCACTCTTCAGTTTGACCATTTAGGTCACTTATAAGTCATATAAGACCATTATTTCAGGTCCCACATAAACCTAGTGGACTTTTGGCACTTCTCTTGATTTCTAACCAAATTTTCCTCTTGAACCAATGTGACTTAGCCTGCAAACTGTCAATTACCTCCAGCTGATCAAGTTGTGGGTTCCCATAGAATTAATTTTTGTCAATATACATAGTACAACTGAAAATTGTATGACGGTTACAAAAGAACTTATGAAACTAAGTGATATCTAAGTCGGTTGTTGGGAAACAATGACTGAATTACGTATGAAAGTTCCTCATGTGAATCCTAATAAAGTTCTTATGCAAACATAAGAATTCTATGATTTATATTATGAACAAAAAACTCTTTGACATTCACCCCCTCCTAACATGCACATCCTCCGGCATGTGCCATTTCACAGAATTGCGGATTAAGGAGGCTCTTCTTCTAACATATCTTCTTCTTCATCCTCTAAGTCTTCTTCATCTTTCTTGTCTTCAAGTAGATGGCTCACATCCAAGTCATCAAGCTCATAAGTAGAAGACTCTCTTCGTTTGAAGAGCTTGATACATTTACTGGCTATTGGTACCTTAACCATGGTTCCATCCATTTCAGTCAAAGTATAAGTAGCATTATCATGTACTACTTTCACCACATATGCTCCAAACCATCGATTGGCTAACTTCCTATGAGCACTATATTGATTGTCTAGGCTGCTGTCATAGACAAGTACCCAATCATTCTCTTGTATAGCTCTTGGACGGAGTTGATGATGCTTGTCAAACCTCTTCTTATTCTTCAATCTTGCTGTCTTTAGCCTTTCAATGGCTGTCTTGACATCTTCTGGCCTTCTCTCAAGCTACCTTATGCACAAAATTAGCAGCTCTTCTCTATTTATGGCTTCATCCCAAGGCAAGATACTCCATGTGATAATTGATAGGTGGCTACCCATATATTAGTTCAGCTGGCATATAACCTGTTACTGCACTATGGGTAGTTCTATCAGCCCATAATGCGAATGGAAGCATTCTAGGACATTTTCTCATCTTTCCTCTGCAAGATTTTGCCAATGCTTTGAGAATTGGTTGATGACCTCTTTCACTCTTACCATTGCCTTCAGGATTGTAGGCTGATGTAAGAGATAGCTTGATTTCCAATTGAGCAAAGAAATGGCGAGCCTCATTGGCATCCAATTCTCCTCTATCAGTAGTTACTTTGGCAACACAGCCATACCCTAAAAATACTTCTTCAAGTAAAAATCTACAAACAACTTGAGTAGACTTTGTTGTCAAGGCTTTTCCTTCCACCTGATTTGTGAGATCTTCTCTAGCAAGTACTAGATATCTCATGTTCCAAATTCCTGTAGGCATGGTTACTAAATCAATAACCCATCTATAGTGAATGGATAAAGGAAAGGTAAGCTGAAGCCCATCTCTATGCTTAACCATATAGTACATTTGACAAACATGACAAGACTCAACAAAATACTCAATGTCTCTATACATGTTTTGCCACAAAATTTCTATTTTATTTTAGCAAAAGTGGCCCATATGCCTCTATGACCATCCAATAGGTTTTCATGAAATTCTTGCATGACCTGTCTTTGAGTCTTCTTGTCTCCTAAGACACGAATAAGCGCTCTTCCTTTCTTTTTCGCATGCCTCCAAAGGTAGCCATCTTTGAGGAAGAAGCCATAAGCTTTTCTCTTGATTCTCTTGAACTCTTCATTAGTCCAATCTTCCTTCTTTGTCATAGTGCTTAGAAATTGGACAATTTTTAGCCAATCACCTGCATAATATTCTTCTTTAAAGTGCGAACAAATCATAACAAAACATTGAGCATGCTATCTTTCAGCTGCCCACCATCCTTCCATGGTTGTTTCTTCTTTCTTTGCTGCTGTAAATTTTGTTTCAGCAGCTGAACCTATTATACTTGCTGTAATTAATGATGCACCTACATTTTTGACAGCTGAACCATCATTAGGTACAGCTGTACTTGCCATTTTTAGATCTGAACCTGCAATTACAGCATCATTTTTAGCAAATATAGACTCTGATTCTTCCTCATCCATCATCTCTTCTTCATCCTTATATCTGGCACACGAAAGCATGTCAGTAACTGGATTATCTCTTCCTGCAATATGTTTCAAATCAGGATTTAAGGATTTAATATAGGCTATCCATCTTAGCATAGCTATGTCAGGAGTGGAGCAGTTGGCAATCATGCCCAAGAGTGGAAGACAATCTGTTTCAACTATTACATGTGCGCCCATGAAGTACTCCCGGTCACATTTCAATGCAGTTACAACTCCCCAAAGTTCTCTTTTAATTTGAGCATACCTTCTTTGATGTTCATTAAGAACCTTCGCTCCAAAGCGAATTGCATATCTGTTGCCCTCAAGGTCATCTTGACCGACTGCCCATCCTATTCCAATAGGACTTGTGTCCACTGTGAGTATGATAGGCTGTCCATTAGAGTAATTAGCCCTCTTTAAGGTGGGGGCAGAAATCAACAATTTCTTCAATTTCCGAATAGCTTGAGCATGCTCTTTTTCCCATATAAACTTTGGCATTTTCTTAGCAATTGATAAATATTTTCAGCAACATGAGAAAAATGTGGGATCCAAATAAGATAGAAAACACATGCTCCAAGAAATCTTCTCACCTCCGAAATATTTGTGCATATTTCCCGCATTTTGCTGATAGCATCAATCTTGGTTGGAGAAGGCTTTCGGCCATATGGACCACACATATGCCCTACCACAAGAACTTCTTCGACTCCAAAAACAGATTTAGCACCTGAAAGAGTAAGATGGACTTCTTCCAATTTAGACAAGATTTGAGCACAATCATTAATATGATCTGAAACAAACTTGTGACATCCAAGCTCATTGAGTTCTTCATTCTTCTCATGAATTTCACATCCTTTGATCGGTACATCATCAAGGAAAGGAAGAGTTAGTTGGGGAATATAATCTCCACAGAATAGATGAACTACTTGACCATCTTCAAGGTGCGAAGATCTTCTCTAAGATAGATCTTAGATCTGGATATTATCAGATAAGGATCAAGGAAGAAGATATCCCGAAGACTGCATTCAGCACAAGGTATGGACACTTTGAATTCCTAGTGATGTCATTCAGGCTGACAAATGCTCCTGCTACCTTCAACAGGTTAATGCAGGATATCTTTAGGCCCTATCTTGATGACTTTGTACTCGTCTTCTTTGACGATACCCTAGTCTACTCTAAGCAAGAAAAAGATCATGAACCCCAGCTTCGCATTGTTCTTGAAACAATGAGAGCACACAAGCTTTATGCCAAGAAGAAGAAGTGTGCATTTTTCAAGCGACAGATTGAATATCTAGGATTCATTGTATTAGCAAAAGGAATTTCAATGGATCCGACCAAGGTCAGAGACGTTATGGAATGGCCAACACCAACTTCTGTCAAAGAAATATGTAGTTTTCTTGGATTGACAAGATGGTACAGGATCTTTATAAAAAACTATGCTTTGATTGCAGCGCCTCTAACAGATCGACTAAATAAGCAAGTAGCAATTGTATGGTCACCTGTTGAACAGACCAGCTTTGACAAACTAAAGCAAAGCTTGGTATTAGCACCCATCCTGAAACTTCCTGATCTTAGTAAGGAGTTTGAAGTGGTAACTGATGCTAGTGCACTTGCCTTAGGATGTGTGCTTATACAAGAAGGCCATCCCTTAGCATACTCTTCAAGGAAACTGAAAAGCCATGAAAGGAATTATGCTACCCACAATCTGGAGCTGTTGGCTTTCATCCATGCTCTCAAACTTTGGAGACATTACTTGCTAGGTAACAAATTTGCCTTAATGACGGACTGCAAGAGTCTTAAATGGATCTTCACCCAAAATGAGCTCAATATGAGGCAACGTCGATGGATCAAAGTGGTGGAAGAATATGATTTTGAAATCAAATACCGGCTTGAAAAGGAGAATGTAGTTGCCGATGCACTCAGTCGCAAGGCATTTCTGAATTCTCTGATTTTGCAAGATCTATCAACAGCAAGATCTCTAGCCACAAAGGTATCAATGCCAAACAACCCAATTCTTGAGCTAGCTAGAGAAGAGGCATGTCATGACCCAGTCTATCAGAAATTGCTAAGGGAGATCCCCATCAAAGATCAAGACCCGAAGCTAAAGACGAAGTATCAAGAATTCTCTATCACTAGTGGACTTGTCTACTTTAGGACAAGATTATGTATCCCTACTAACCAATCTCTCAAGTAGAAGATACTTTGGGAAGCCCATGACTCCCCTTTCTCAAGTCATCCTCGCTATGCCAAGACCCTTAATGTGGTCAGGAAGAGCTATTATTGGGATAGGCTCAAAGGTGACGTTCTCAAATATGTCACGGAATGTTTGTCTTGTCAACGCATTAAGGCGGAACATGTCAAAATGCGTGGGAAATTGCAACCACTTGACATTCCCCAAATGAAATGGGAATCCATTAGTATGGACTTTGTTGTTGGCCTATCCCAAGTTCAGGGAGGATACAACTCTATTATGGTTGTAGTAGATATGCTCACCAAGGTTGCACATCTTATCCCTGTCAAGACAAACTATAAAGCCTCAGACATTGCTAGATTATTCATCAAGGAAATATCCAAACTGCATGGGTTACCCAGAAGAATCATTAGTGATCGTGACTCTCTCTTCACATCACACTTCTGGAGGGCTATCTTCGAGGCCATTGGGACTCAATTCTATTTCAGTACAGCTTACCATCCCCAAACCGATGGTCAAACGGAACGAGTCAACCAAGTCATTGAAGATATGCTTAGGGCACACTGCTGTCGTGAACCCAAAAAGTGGATTCAATATTTGCCATTGGTTGAGTTTGCCTAGAAAATGCTTCTTACCAATAAAGTATTCAAACGACCCCTTTCCAAGCATTGTATGGGTACGATTGTTGTACTCCTTTGAGCTTCTCGGATCCAACCTTCAGGGTTGAAGCTTCAAAGCAGATGCTGGAAGACATGGATGACCAAATCAAATCAATAAGACAAGACATCCAAGTTGCCAAGGATAGACAGAAGGCTTACGCGGACTTGAAACGGCAAGACAGATCCTTCGTTGAGGGTGATATGGTCTTCATCCGCATACGCCCTAAAAAGAGTTCACTGTCCTTGGGAGAATACAAGAAGCTAAGTCCAAGGTATTGTGGATCTTATAAGATCACTAAGTGCCTAGGACCTAATGCTTACGGACTATAGCTGCCCGCAACCCTAAAAGTTCATAATGTATTCCATGTTAGCCTATTGAAAAAGTATCTACCTAATCCAAATCATGTACTTGATGATTAGCAAGTTGTAATGCCTAACCAAGGAGTCCTTGAGCTGTAGCCTGATAGAGTCCTAGATGTCAGGGAGAGGCATTTGAGGTCAAGGATCTTGAAAGAATACCTCGTCCAGTGGAAAGATTATCCCAAAGAGGATGCCACCTGGATGGACGAAGATACTCTCAACCAACAATACCCCCAGGTCCTCTCGAGATGAGGACATCTCGATTCCTCTAAGGGGGAGAGAATGTAATGGGCCATAGGAACCCTCCCCTTAAATACTAAAAGAAAATGAAAATTTTTTTCCTTCATTAAACTCAAAAAAAATTTACTCCCCTCCTCTCTCCCCGTCGACAACAATTGGGGAAGGGGGGATAGAGAGTGGGAGTGGTGGATTGGGAGGAGAGGCATGCAACCTCCAGGTAGAGGGGTAGCCATGCCACCTATCTCCTCCCCTCGGGAGGGCCTCTCCCCTTCCCTAAAAGAAGAGAGGAGGCTAGAGACATCACCACCCTCCCCCGTTAGTCGTTGCCCAAGGCCCTCCAACTGGAAGTTCACCCCCCTATGCTCTCAGCCGAAGCCACCCCACACCACCGGGACATCGATGCTGCACCACCCCTAAGATCTTCCATATGCAGTCCCCCCACCCCCCGCCATTCTACAATGGCAGTTGCTACCATGGCTCGGCCCATTTCCACCCCTACCATTGACTAGCAGCCATCGGAGGCTGCAGCCCCTCCTTACGTCAATCCCCTGGTTGACTAGCATCGCGGGGCCCTCCCTGGGCCCTCCAAATAAATGGCCTCCCTTCCTCGGCCCCAAACAAGCTGCCGTTCTGGGCCCCAGACAAGCCGCTTCCCCCCCTGGTTTCTTATTGCCGTGGGAGAAAAGGAAGAAGGAGAGCATAAGAAGGAGAGTGTGAGGGAAGAGGAAGAAGGAGGGAGAGAGAGAAGAGAAGGGAAAAGGGAGAGAGAAGGAGGAAGTGTGAAAAGAAGAAGGATTGGGAGAGAGAAGGGAGGAGGGAGAGAGAAGGACGAAGTGTGAAAAGAAGAAGGATTGGGAGAGAGAAGGAGGAGGTGAAAAGAAGGAGTAAGAGAAGGGACGAGAGAAAGAGAAGGAGAATGAGAGGATAAGAAGGAGTGAGGAGAGGGAGAGAAGGAGTGAGAAGAAAAAAAAGAATGAAAAGATGAGGGAGAGTAGTAGAAGAAGAGAAGGAGTAGGAAAGAGGTGGAGGAAGAGGAAGTAGAGGGAGAGAAGGAGGAGGAAGAGAGGTAGAGGAAGAGGAAGAGGAAGAAGAGGGAGAGAAGGAGGAGAGGAGAAGAAGAAGGGGAAGGAGGAGAGGAGAAGAAGAAGGGGGAAGGAGAGAGGTAGAGGAAGAAGAAGAAGAAGAAGAAAAGGTAGAGGGAGAGAGGAGAGAAGTAGTAGAAGAAGAAAAAGAGGGAGGAGCAGAAGGAGAAAGAAGTGGGAGAAGGAGAAGAAGAGAGGGAGAAGGAGAGAGAGGGAGTAGAGGAATAAGAGAGAAGTAGGAGAAGAGAAGGAGAGGGAGAGAGAGTAGGGGAGTAAGAAAAACAAAGAAGAAGAAAAGAGAGAGAGAGAAAGGAGGAGAGGAGGAAAAGAAGAAGAAGAGAGAGAAAGAGAGTAGCCACTACAAGTCACCCGAACCACACTCTCGACAACGAACCCCATTCAGTGGTTTTTCCCAACCAAACTTGGAACTTGGAACAACGATCTTGTAGATTGCTGGGATGGCCTTCGGGCATGATGTTGGATGTGATCCGGAATTATGATAAATAAAGAATAGATGCTTGAGAAAAAGAAACTTGCTTGACATTGTTTTTGTGTCAGTGCCTAAGTTACGTGAAGGAATCCATGACTAATTTATTTAATTAAGGGAGTTGATTTTGCATGTCAAAACGTAATGTGTTAGGTAATTAGATAACTAAAGCAAACTGAGGAAAGTGCGATGGGCGTGACTTAGGTCCCGTCCTACAGAAGGGTGGTCTCGGTCAGCTAGGAACTTTTCTCAAATGTTGAGATAATAAAGACCTAGTAGCAATGGATGTAGAATCTTCGGTTTCTTCCACTGGAGCCAAATTTTGGCAATGGTGAAATGAAGAAAAGATTAGAAGATTTAGCTGTAAAGAATGCCTATGTAGCAATTGATGTAGCTACCTATGGGCTGCAAATTAAGCCAATTAAATCAAGTTTGAATGCATATAAAGCTAATGTGCAATCTAAAGTATGGATGCAGGCACTAGATCAAATGGAATGTGGTAAAGTAGCCAAAGAAGATTTGGCTAATGCCAGTCAATATATTCGAGGAATAACTGGTTGGAAAGAACCGGTAGATTCTTTTTCTGCCTTTGCACATTTGGCTGATGTCAATCATAAAGAAGTCTTGATTGAAGAAAAGAGAAGAGAAGATGAACCAGAGCCTTCCTCTTCTAGCCCTCCAAAATGGGTAACTAGAAGAACACCTGAACAACCAAAGCTTGCTAAAAATATAAACCCAGATCAAGAGATGGAAGATGCGCCACAAACAAAGAAGCTTGAAGAAAAGAAGAAAGGTAAGCAGCCATGCTACAAATTGCAGTTTGACATAGAATCTACAAATTGATCTCAAACGAGTCCTAGAAGAACAAATTTTAGGAAGAAAAATTGAATTCACCTTAGGCAAAATTCTTGGAATTGCCAAACATGAATTCCATGATGTAATTATTAATGTAATCAAAAGGAAAAGACAATATGTTGGTGATGAAGAAACAATGTATGCTTTTTTGCAAGTTCTTCGAGATTTTGTTCAAGATGAAGAGAAGCTAACTTCACAAGGAATTCAACTTGAAGCAATTAAAGAATTAATTACAGCAATTGAAGCTAAAGATAAAGAAAACATGAATGCAAAAATTAAAGAAGTGAAAACTGAAATGGTAATGGTCAGCTGGTCCAAACTAGTTGGGCAGTCCACCTCTCAAAAAGAAGGCCGCCGCTATACATTCATGAGGAAGAAGAGGCTCAGTTCATTCCAAGCAGTCACTACTCCCGTACGCATTGGACAAGAGCAACAATGAAGACAGTCGTCTAAATTGGAGAAAGAGAAATACCATGTATTGCACTCTTAGACCATGGCTTGAAGATAAACGTTATGGCAAGGAGTCTCTATGAAAATGGCGGATGGCCCATAGATGTTGATCCAGGTTGGTGAATGAGAGTTGCAAACAACTCTTTTGGAGAGTTATATGCTGCATGTCCTAATGTGCAGGTAACTATTGGAGACATAAAATACCATTTTCACTTTTTTGTTCAAGACTCTTGTAGTTACCCTATCATTCTTGGGTAACCTTACATTTCTGAAGCCCGCTTGGAAACAAAAGCTCTTGATGATGGTTCTTCCTATGCTCGAATCCAAAGCAAGGATAATAAATGAGCTGTCCAATTTCTTACTGTCTGTGTTAACCATCATCGAAAGAGAGATCAACTGTGTGATTATCCTATGCCTCCTAATGCCCGAGAATTCAAGGGTTTTCGGGCTGCACTACTATAAAGGGAGGCTATGGTAGTGCGTCATGTAAAAAGATTGAACCTCCTCATGCAACAGAAACTGTGTCTCTATCAAATTTATATGTATGTACAGCCAACAGTATGGGCTGTTATAAGTCTCTTTCGGCCATGACTAAGGCTGAAAGAAAATATTTATGTCATGTAAAAAGGGAGCTGAAAATTTATGACATGATGGCTGAAAATGAAGATATTTCAAGCTTTTTTTTGGATTGATTACTACTGACACATTGGCTGAAATATATACAACTGCTCATGCAAAAAATCAGGCTGAAAATTAATCCATAGAAGTATGTACATTGGATTTTTATCAAACAATTCAAGAATTTGTTGAACATGAAGACAATGGTTTACTCAACAAGGCTGAAGCACAAGTGGAGACAAAATACAAGAGAGTGGATAAGAAATTCAAACATGTGGTAGTCCCACTGTCTCCTGAAAGTGAAGGGCTCACTAATAGGGCAACAAATCAGCCAAGTCTTCGTGATCCTTCCAATATTGGTCACAAGTTCACATCTGAAAGTATAAAAGAGCTCAAAATAGGTGAAAATTCTTTCCTTTCGCTGGCTGAAAAAACTCTTTTATGCAAATGCTAATGAAAGATGGAAAAGCTTTTGCTTTTCAACCAAGTGAAATAGGCTGTGTGGATCCAAATATTGTGGCTCCTATGGTTATTTTTACAGTCCCACATGTGCCTTGGAACCTCAAGCTCATTCCCGTTCTAAGGGCACATCTGCCCAAATTATTGGAACTTCTAAATGAGAAGATCAGAATGAAGATTTTAGAACCTTCTTCAGCACCTTACTCAAACCGATAGTTTACTGTATGGATCTTTACGATTCATTCAAGATCTACAACCTGTCAATCATGTCACAATCCGAAATATTGGTTCTGGTCCAATTGTTGACGAGTTTGCTGAAGCTTTTGTAGGTTGAGCAATTTAATCTATGGGAGACCTATATTCAGGATATGACCAATTTCAGCTTTCATTAGAAAGCTGAGACATTACCACAATGAATACACCTCTTGGATTGGTCCGCATGTGCACTTTACCACAAGGTGCAACAAACTCCATAGCCCATATGATGAATGCCATGCATAAAGTCTTAAGGGACTTTATTCTACAACTTACTCTTCCATTTCTTGATGGTGTACCTATCAACGGATGTGAAGTCAATGAAAAGAATGAGGAGCTTGACAAAGATGGTTGCAGGATATTTGTAGTTAACCATATTCAAGATTGTGACAAGATTTTGACAAAGCTAGAAGAGGTACATCTTACCCTTTTTGGAGCTAAGTCGATTTTTGGAGTAGAAGAAGTCCTAGTGGTCGGTCATCTATGTGGCCCCTATGGATGCAAACCTTCTCCAATCAAGATAGATGCCATCAGCAGAATTCAAGAAAAATGCACGAATGTTTCAGAGGTGAGAAGATTTCTTGGCGCATGTGTATTCTATCTCATATGGATACCACATTTTTCTCATGTAGTATCAATTATTAAGAAAAGGCCAAAGATTCTCTTGGAATAAAGAGCATACTCTCACTATGTGTAAATTAAAGAAGCTATTAATTTCAGCCCCCACTCTCAAAGGGGCTAACTATTCAAATGGTCAACCCATCATCCTTATTGTGGATATAAGTCCCATTGGGATAGGATGGGCTGTTGGCCAAGATGAATAATAGGTATGCAATTCGTTTTGGAGCAAAAGTTCTCAATGAACATCAAAGAAGGTATGCACAAGTAAAAAGGGAATTGTGGGGAGTTGTAACAGCATTAAAGTGTGATCATGAATACTTTATAGGTGCTTCCGTAGTGGTTAAAACTGATTGTCTTACACTCTTGGGCATGATTGCCAACTGCTCTACACCCGACATTACTATGCTAAGATGGATTGCATATATTAAGTCACTCAACCCCGAATTAAAGCATATTGCAGGAAATGCGAATCCAATTGCTGACATGCTATCATGTGCAAGATATGACAATGAAGAAGAGATGATGGAAGAAGATGAAGCTAAAGAATCTATACTTGTTGAATTTCATTCCATGGCTATTGAAAATACCTTTTTAGTTACTGCATATACTGGTCCAAAGCTGAAAACAACAGGATGGTCAACTAAAAGCCAACATGCTCATTGCATTGCTCAAGTTCTAGTTCATTTCCTTGAAGAAGATGGCCAATATTTGAGCACAATGAAGAAGAAGGAGACTTGGGCTGATGAGGAGTTCAAACATATCAAGAGGAAAGCTTATGGCTTCTTTCTTAAAGAATAACATCTATGGAAGCATGCAAAGAAGAAGAAAGAAGCACCTGTCCGAGTTTTAGGTAACAAAAGATTGCAACAACAGGTAATGAAGGAATTTCATGAAAGCCTGTGGGCTAGTCATAGAGACATATGGGGAACCTTTAGTAAAGTCAAAGAAAAATATTGGTGGCAAAACATGTATCGGGACAGCACATTTTGTTGAAACCTGTTATGTGTGTCAAATGTATTCTATGGTCAAGCATCAAGATGGGTTACAACCAACTTATCCTTTGTCTATACATTATAGATGGGTTAATGATCTTGTAATCATGCCTACAGGAATATGGAATATGCAGTATTTAGTGCTTGAAAGAGAGGATCTAACCAATCAAGTTGAAGGCAAAGCCTTAACAACCAAATCCACTCAAGCTATTTGTTGTTTTTTGCTTGAAGAAGTGTTTTGTAGATATGGTTGTGTGGGTAAAGTAACTGCAAATAGAGGAGAGTTGGATGCTGATGAGACACGCAACTTCTTTGCTCAATTGGGTATTAAGTTGGCTTTAACTTCATTCTACAACCTTGAAGGCAATGGAAAGAGTGAGAGAGGTCATTAACCTATTCTCAAAACTCTAGCAAAGTCTTGTAGAGGAAAGATCAAAGAATGGCCTAAAATGCTACCTTTTGCATTATGGGCTGATCGAACTACTCACAGTTCAGTGACTGGCTATATGTCAGCTGAACTTATGCATGGACAACAACCAATTATGCCAATTAAAGAATCTATTCTCACATGGAGTCTTCTACCTTGGGAGGAAGGCATCAGTAGAGAAGAATTGCTGACTTTGCATATATGACAGCTAGAAAGAAGGCTTGAAGATGTTCAAGCAGCTATTGAGAAGCTAAAGATAGCAAGACTAAAGAACGAAAGAAGATTTGATAAGCGACATCAACTTCGGCCAAGAGCAATTCAAGAAAATGACTGGGTGCTTGTCTATGACAGCAACCTAGACAATCAATACAGTGCTTCTAGGAAGATGGTAAAGCGTTGGTTTGATGAATTGGATAGAACAAGCATGAAGATACCCATAGATGGAAAAAGAATCAAGCTCTTCAAATGAAGAGAAAGTTCAACATATGAGCTAGAAGACTTGAATATAATTCAAGAGCATGAAGACATAGAGGAAGAAGAAGAGGCGGAAGGTGAAGACATTGACATGGCAGAAGATACTTCTTTTGACACTGTAAATCTGTAAGACTTTGGCACATGCCAGAGGATGTGCAGGTTAGGAGGGGGTGAATGTCGTGCCGCTATGCACACACCGTGTAAAAAAAATCTAGAGTGTGGCTTCCTTTTAGATTTAGAGAGCCAATGCCACTTTAGACATTAGTATTAGTGTCCATGGTTCAAAATGTTAGATTTTTTTGGACAAGTTTTTAGTCAATTTTTAATATTCTAGATATTATCTCTTGTAAAAATCCATAAAACTATAGATAAATTCTAGATTAGGAGGACATGTAAAAGAAAGCATGTAGCTTTTAGCCAATTTGAGAGGATTTTATGTAAAAAAAAGAGATTAGTGAAATCGCGCAACGCGCGATCGCTATTTTCAAGCAGTGAATAATAGCATTCCGAAAGTAGGAGATGAAGGAGTGATCTGGCAAGATTTTGGCCAGGTGTCCTGCTATTTAACCCCACTTTCAGAGCCATTGGAAGCATCAGATTGGCAATCTGAGCAGCATAGAGGAAGGTATTATTGTGTATACGTTTTTATCTATTAGAGTTATATTTTCTCATAATGCTGAAAGAAACTGACAAACTTCATCTTTGTTAGTATTTTTCTTTATTTTCTAATTCTTTTTTAGAGTATTCTTCTATATATTCAATCTCTTCGAACCCCTTCTCTTCCATCTACTCCTCTCCTTGAATCTACCTACACCCTGCTGTCTCTTATCTTCAAGAACTTGGCTTGAAACCTTCAACCCTTCTCTTATCTCTACCATCTCCGAAGCCTAAGCTCTTGAACCCCTATACATTCTTCTCTTGCTAAACCCCTATAGTGACCTTCAACCCTATGCACTGCGACAATGTGGCTATAAAAAAAACTCCCTTGCATAGGGTTGGCGGCTAGCTAGGAGTGCTCAACATGCCTTTTCCAGGTGTTTCAACCTAAATCAAATTTGAAATATTTTCTTCTTATCAAGTCCTTTGTTAGATGACTCATTTTTCAAATAGGTGTTCCTAAGTACAAACACAAGCAGAAGTGTACAATATGTACTAGAAAATTCTTTGTTCTCGAAGGAAATTCCAATTGGATGCAATAGCATCTAGTCTCAGCTTTATCCCCGTTATCATCCGAGATTTCCAAAGATAACCTTATTTAATTTTCTCATTCTTTTGAATGAAGGAGTATCCTTGTAATGTTGATTGCAATTTGGGACATTGGCTTCCCTACAATGAAACCCTACATATTCATTTGAACTAGGGTTTGTCACATAATTCATATAGTTACTTAAGGACTTTGAATTCCTTTCAGCTTCAAGCAAGATGGTTCTTGAGAAGAATCCTTCAACTCTTTAGGGTTTGAAATTCTTTCAACTTCCTAGGAACGCTACGTATTCTATCACAAGCTCAATCTATGTTTTGTGAGATGTAATAGGATTTCCTATTATTTCAACCAAGCAAACAGATACAGATACATAAAATCGATCTGGCTTAATGCAAATTAATGCATATTCTTGAAATTTTTAATATATATATTAGCACAAAATTTCCATGCAATTTATGTGCAATTTAACAGCTTCTAAATGCAATTTTAATTGATCACCTAAGATGAATGCGATGAACAAAATTTTTATAGTATGCTCATTATCTCAAAACATACTCAATTAAGTTGCGATAATTAATGTAAATGTTATTTTCTCCCAATTTCTTTTCCCTAATACAATGGGGTGCACTTGATTCATAAGAGATGCATTTCCCGTAGTTGTGGTCCCTTGGTTCGTGGTCCCATTGGTTGTGGTAGGAGTTTCAGCATTTGGAGAGATCTTTCGCTTGGGGGCCATCGTCGGCAAGTGGATTTGAGAGATAAATAAGAAGGAATGGATTTGAGATGGGAGAGCGTAAGAGAAGATGGCTTAGTTGAAGACCGAGATAGGGGGAATTGAGCTAACTCTCGCCCTTGCAACCTCTCCCGGTAACTCCTCTCTCTCTCTCTCTCTCTCTCTCTCTCTCAAGCTCCTTCTCACAATCTCTTGGAGGGGTATCCTTCTACCTCCCTCTCTCTACCTCTCTCTCATGACCTCTCAGGGTCTCCTTGTGCTTCTCTACCTACTCCCCATGCCTCATATTTATAGCTAAACAAGAGAAGGGTTGTAATTGAGAAGAAGAGCTCTTTATGGAGGGGATCTTAGAAAAATCAGCAATATGATGCTCAAATCACAATTCTGATAGTTCCGTTGGCTTGAAAAGAGGGTAAAACACTGAGATACTTGGTTAGAAATCTTCCATATCTCTCCTTCTCCCTATTTCAAGTAATGTTTACTGCTTGTAAACTGTGATCGTGGCATGCGTGATTTCGCCAATCCTTATTTTTTAAATATTAAATCTCCAAAATAAGCTTTAAAAAATCACTTTTTTTTTTACATGACATCCTATTCTAGAAATCTTCATAGCTTTTTATATGCTATTTCACTACAAGGATACAGAGGCATAGCGATGGCGCTTTTCGATGCAAAATAGCGGCTGTTGCGATGCAAATAGCGATGGTGCTCAGACAAAAAAACGTGGGCCAAAACCCGAGCACGTTATTTTGCGCGAACAAACAAAAGAGAGAGCAAACTCCATCTTGCATTTGAGAGGGAGAGGGAGAGAAAAAGAGAAAGAGGAAGAAGGAAAGCTTCTCACCACCACCGTCGCCATTCGTGAAGAAGAGGAGGAAGTGTACAAAGGGTGAAGAGGAGCCGCCGTCGTGAAGAGGAGCCGCCGAATCCATCCTCGGGCCTTTACGGTGAGTGCATTGTTCATTCTTGCTTTGTTTTTGTTTTTTCTCTTTTTCTTTTACTTGTTTTTATTAAAAATCATGTGTATTGAGAGAGGGAGAGGAAATGAAAGAGGGAGAGAAAGAGAGAAAAGGAAAGAAGGAATGAGAGAGAGAGGGAGAAAACATTAAACATAATAGGGAAAGAGAGAAAGAGAGGGAGAGGGAGAGGGAGGGAGGAAGGGAGGGAGAGAGAGAGAGGGAGGGAGCGGTTGTTGTTATTGTTATTATTTTATTTCTTCTTCTTTTTTTCTTGTTTGTTGTTGTTGTGGTAGTGGTAATGGTAGTGGTAGTGGTAGAGAGAGAGAGTTATTGTGGTAGTCGTAGTCGTGGTCGTAGTCATCGTAGTCATGATTGTAGTAGTAGTAATAATAGTTTTCTTGTTTGTTGTTATTGTTGTTGTTGTTGTTGTGGTAGTAGTAGTAGTAGTAGTAGTAGTAGTAGTAGTAGTAGTAGTAGTAGTAGTAGTAGTAGTAGTAGTAGTAGTAGTAGTAGTAGTTTTTTCTTCTTGTCTTGTTTGTTGTTATTGTAGTAGTAGTTGTTGTTGTTTTTTTTTTTCTTTTCTTTTCTTTTCTTGTTTATTATACTGGTCGTGGTAGTGGTAGTGGTAGTGGTAGTGGTAGTGGTAGTGGTTTGTTGTTGTGGTAGTCATAGTCATAGTCGTAATCATCGTAGTCGTGGTTATAGTAGTAGTAGTGGTTGTAGTCGTAGTCATCGTAGTCGTGGTTATAGTAGTAGTAGTGGTTGTAGTCGTAGTCATCGTAGTCGTGGTTGTAGTAGTAGTAGTGGTTTTCTTGTTTGTTGTTGTTGTTGTTGTAGTAGTAGTAATAGTTTTTTTTGTTTTCTTGTTTATTGTTGTTTAGTTTTCTTGTTTGTTGTTGTTGTAGTAGTGGTAGTAGTAGTAGTTTTTTTTCTTTTCTTATTTGTTGTGGTAGTAGTAGTAGTAGTAGTAGTAGTAGTAGTAGTAGTAGTAGTAGTAGTAGTAGTAGTAGTAGTAGTAGTAGTAGTAGTAGTAGTAGTAGTAGTAGTAGTAGTAGTAGTAGTAGTAGTAGTAGTAGTAGTAGTAGTAGTAGTAGTAGTAGTAGTAGTAGTAGTAGTAGTAGTAGTAGTAGTAGTAGTAGTAGTTGTTGTTGTTGTTTCTTCTTTTCTTATTTATTGTAGTGGTAGCGGTAGTGGTAGTGGTAGTGGTAGTGGTAGTGGTAGTGGTAGTGGTAGTGGTAGTGGTAGTAGTAGTAGTAGTAGTAGTAGTAGTTGTTGTTGTTGTTGTTGTTTTTTCTTCTTTTCTTATTTATTGTAGTGGTAGTGGTAGTGGTAGTGGTAGTGGTAGTGGTAGTGGTAGTGGTAGTGGTAGTGGTAGTGGTAGTGGTAGAGAGAGAGAGATGTTTTGTTAAAGGAAATGAGAGAGGGAGAGGAAAAGAAAAAGAAAGAAGGAACGAGAGAGAGGAAATAAATATACAACATAATAAAGAAATAGGAGAAGAGAGAGAGATGGAAGGAGATAAGAGAATGAATGGATAAAAAACAAAAAGAGAGTGGTGGCGAGGTCTGGTGAGGTCCGGTGCAATACCACGAGACAGGAAACACTTTGACATACGTTAATTTGTGGATGGGTGGAGACTTTACATATGTTAATTTTGTTGAGTTACAAGAGAAGAAATCCCTTTTCAAACAACTTAAGAAAGAAAAAAAGAATGATAATAAAAACAAATTGTTTGTTGTAACATAGACAAAATGGAAAACGATGAAGATCATGGTGTTCAAGATCGTGAAGCGTATCTTAATCAACGTGTCCCATATCCTTGCTCTCAATGTAAGTTGGCAATTAGATGAAAACGTCGATTGTCTATAGAAAAGTACAACGCTTTGGCAAGTTTCAATTTGAGATCATTGATCAGGTGATCTCAGATTTTGAGAAAATGGTAAGAAAAGTGTATATCAATCATGCATTGTATTCGCAAGCTAATTGAATACCATATACAAAAACATTGGGTGTGGTTGGTAAATTTTCTATCCAAGGAGGTGATGTCTCATCCCAAGGAGGAGTGTACCCTTTGCGGCCAATTAGAAGAGTTCCTGGGCGTGTGATGGATGGAGTGCTTGAGCCAATCCACCACTTGGAAGGTACTACCCAATCTATATCGTCAATACCAGAGGAGACAGGCAGCCTTCCAGACTTACCTACAATCTTGGATCCTGAGATGGAGGCAATGATCGATGCATTGATGCCCATGGATGTCGAGACTTCTAATCCGCTTAGAACACCATATTGGGGAATATGGAAATTTCCCATAAGTTTGGGACACATGGTCAAATCTTTGGATTTGTCATAACTTGAACACCATGACTCTAAATTAAATGCTCTATAGCTCAACAGATTCCATTTTTCAAGCACTTTTCAATGATAGGTCACACCATATAGTTTTAAGAAACTTATGGGCATGTTATCTAGGTGCCACCTTTTAGTATTCAAAAAATGAGAATTGGGAGATTCCCAAACTCACTAATATTGTGTTTTAGAGAGGAAGCATCCATACCATTACATAATAGGTACCGGGTATCTTGTCTGAAGTCACTGCTTGAACTCCTAAGTGTGCAAGCAAAATACGGGTGGAGCGATACGAGTGTGATCGAGTTGTTCAGGTACCTTGTACGTACGCTTCGTTGATTTCTTTTTAGCACTATCATTAAAAACATTTGTGCTTTTTTAAGGTGTTTTATGATTTTTTTTCAGGTTACTGAAGTATCATGAAATACCACTTGCCAATACCATGCTTGAGTCTCGTGATGATGCATGACATGTTTTACAAAAGCTTAGCATGGACTACAATAGCATCCATGCATGTATCAATGATTGCATACTGTTTCAAGGAGAATACGAGACTATGGAGACATGTCCAAAGTGTGGTGCTCACAGGTATCAACAGGACTTACAAAGGGCAAACCATCTCTCAAAAAGTTCTTAGACACTTTCCGCTTATCCCCCACATAAACCACATGTTTCATACGTCCAGCATGGTGAGCTTGACAACATGGCATGCGTAGAATAGGTCCACAGATGGAGTTCAACAAATATAAATGGATTTACGCGCATGGAGTCACATTAACTCTACCTTCCCAGGCTTTGCCAAAGAGCCAAGGAATCTTCAGCTCGGTCTTGCTATGGATGGCGTGAACCCATTCGGTCAGCGCTCAACTTCTTACAGTGTGTGGCCTATAGCCCTTGTCAACTACAATATCCCTCCATGGCTTTCTACGAAGAAAGAACATCTCATCCATAGCTTACTCGTTCCCAACCGCTACAAAGTCAAAAATATGGACATGTATCTTCGTTCATTAGTCGATGAGCTTAAGATTTTGCAGGAGGAGAGGGTCACTGTGCAAGATATGAGCAAGCGCAATGGTCGATGGTCTACCAATATTCGAGCCATTCTCATGTGGACGATGCATGACTTTCCGAGATTCGGAGAGTGCTCAGATAAGTAGGCTTTCGTTCTCGTTGGTAATATCTATCATAGCTTGTTCAAGTTTGTATTCACTAGATAGAGGTGTTGGGATAGGTCTGGTTACCTCAGGTTATCATGCATGTCCATTGTGCAGGCCACAGTTAAACTCCCGAAGGTCACGAACCATGAAGAAGATGGTATATCAAGGACATGCCGCTTTCTTGCCAGAGGGTCATGAACTCAGGGAAGGTTTTCTTGGATGATATCCAGCATGTATGAATGCCCAAAGCTGGTACGAGCTGAAAATGGTCCACACGGAGTCACATCCAAACATAATGCGACGGTTCTTAGTTTTCTACGAGTTGCCATATTGAACCCACTTACAGATCAACCACTTGTTGGATCCCATGCATATTTTCAAGAACGTGGGCAACTTGCTATGGGACCACATCATAGGAAAGAGTGACACTGTAGGGACACGAATGGATTTGAAGGAGGTAGACAAGATGAAGGTGGTTTGGCCGCAGTCGGAGTGGTGATGGTCACTTGCAGCTACCTCACACTCCTTGGATTTTGTCCACTAAAGAAGAGCGCATTGTGAAGCAAATAGTCAAGTCTATCCGCACTCCAACGGGTATGATGCGTTTTCTTAGGTCTCGTTTTCTAAGGACGACTAATTATCAAGGCTAAAATCCCATGATTGACATAAGATATGTCAGCTTTGTACTACGAATGGATTGTAAGTGGCCTGCATATTTTGCTATTTGAAGTGTAGTCATTGTTCATAATGCTTTCTTGTTTGTGACAGTTTGTACCACCGATCGCAATCGCAGGATGCCTTACTCCAGAAATACGTGGGGTGATTTACAAGTTGTCAACTTTAGTGCAATGGATCTCACAAAAGGAGATTAAGACATCCTCTATTGAATCCGTGAAGTGGGGAGCAGTGGAGACGGTCTATCTCTTTGAGAAATACCTACCTACCAGCATGCTCACGATACAAATCCACCTTCTTGTGCATCTTGTAGATGAAGTGGAGATTGCTAGACTTGTCCATATGCGATGGATGTTCTGCTTGGAGCGCTTCATAAAAACCCTGAAAGGCTTTGTGAGACAACGAGCTTGGCCAGAAGGTAGCATGGCTGAAGGTTGGTTGGTGTTTGAGGCGCTAGTGCATATTTCACAATGGCTACCAATGGTGAATTCAGACAATAGTATGCTATTATCGTTGAAGAACGATGATAGACTGATCGGAGATGTGGTGGTTGGAAATGGGATAGAAAAAGAATGGATGTTGCAATGGAGGAGAAAGTAAATCGCTTTTGTATGTTGCACCATGCCTCTATAGAGACGTGGCTTGCTAGGTACCAGCAAGCTAGGAAAGATTGAGAGGAAGTGTGATCTGAATTTTGACGTAGTACATGCCATCAATAGATTCAATATTCCAATGGCATGGAGGAGATGCTGCGGTTTATGTCAACGCAATGGTTGCATGGAGCTTTGACCGTAGCATCTCGCGAAGGGGCAAAGGTCTTAACCAAGGAGTAGGAATTCTGGAGGGGATGTAGTCCAAAGGTGATGATGTATTTAGGGTTTATCGTATCTATATTTTATATGCAACAACTAATTGAGTGTTTTAATGTACAGTACAAAATATATAGTGCAACGTGATTGCGCGGATGGCATTTTCGCGTGGAGCATATTGACAAAATGCGCTCCACAACAGATTGTGGTATCATGGCAAGGTTTGAGCAAGAGAGCCGACAACAACCAACGGATCCAAACACGATTATAGATGAAATGGAGTATTTTGGAAACTTGCAAAGTATTGTCACAGTGGATTACCATAGCTTCTCCATGATATTCAATGTGCAATGGTTCAAAGTGGTACTTGAAGGAGCTGGAGCAACAATTCGACGAGGTTCATCTGGATTTCTCGAAATAGATTTCGAAAAAAAAAGGATAAATTTATGCGACACGTTTGTGTTGTCAGTCCATTGTGAACAGGTGCATGAACTCATGTGTTTTTTAATTGTATTATGACATAGTACATGTCACAATGGTTAAATCTCTCTTGTATGTGATTGTGAATATGTAATTTTCTATCCAAACTCCCGACAACCTCGATTGTCGTATGTTATACCTTCAGCTCCCCGAAGTGTGAGAGTATATGATCAAAGTGATGTTCCAAGAATAGATGAGGACAATATGCAAATAGAGGGGTCGATATTGCAAGGGGTGGAGGCCACTGAAAGCTTGGAGCATGTAGAGGAGCCAACATCAGGTAACAATGATGGAAATACAGGAGTCCAAGAATTCTTTGAGAGCGAGGTGGACTCATCCTTTTGTGGTGACATGGGACCATAGGGTACTTCATACTTGGAGCATCCATCTACTCAATTCATTGACGAATCGCTTATAAGGGTACATAAGATATGTATTTTAAGTAAGATCATTTCTTTAAGATTTATATTACTGTGCTTTGTATGATTTATATTGATTATGCTAATATCATTTTTTGTCTATGTAGATGACCTTTGTGGATATTTAGATCATCAGGATGAGTCAAGGGATGAGTGACGAGGAGCTACAGGAGATCTTCATGCGTATATCTCCAGATCAAATGGTGAGATTCAGAGATATGGTGGACCAGGAGCTATCTCATACACCATCAGATTACTCTATTAGATCTATTTTGACGCACTCTAATGCTTCAGTTTCTAGCAGATGAGGTCGATGCTCCAGACTTGGGCCAGATGGAGGGAGTGGTTCAAGGGGATGCTATAGAGATTCGGATGCAGTGAGCCCGCGATTGGCTCGGGATTCCGGTGCTACTCCTCGCTCTCATGGCGGTTCGAGAGAGTGTGGCTCAGGTGGTTGATGTGGAGGTACCGAACGCAGTGTCTGTGTCTCGTCATTCTGCTGGAGTTGTGTCACCTCCGGGACTTGTCACACATGTGGGGACATCTACTCCACTCACTCTGTGGCTTTTGCTCAACCGTTCGCAGGTGGCATCCCTATGGGTGCTACTCTGATAGATACTACCCTAGTAGGTACGCTAGATGTATAGGGGTCTCCTAAATATGCCCAGGAGCGTGGTCGCATGTGGGAGAGGACCCATCTTAGGCATACCCCCTACCTTGTAGATGATAGATTAGGAGCCATCATCATGAATGATGAGGGGAGGAGGGTGATGGCTCGCATGAGAGAGTTGTGCCAACAAGTTTTTCGGCACAATGTCTTGGATCATTGGAAGAACATACTGGAGGGGAGCAAGGACATAGTAACATCCTTGCATGAGGAGTTTTCGGTACCAGCCGCAGCAGATAGGTTTTCTACGGGTTGGATGATGGAGTGCATGCATGTATATATGTCACATAGACGATCAGACGCACGCAAAGCACTCAAGAGTGGGGCTTCAAAGCCCAAGTGGCTAGACGCGGATGACTGGCACCGACTCAGGGAGGAGGCTATAGATTCTCCAGGACGTTGGAGACAACAGCGCCAGGTGGCGAGGGCATGACTAGAGGCCGGAGTGGTCCATCATCTTGGAAGTGGCAGCCACAGGATATTATCTGGAGGACTTTGTAAGTTTTTCTTTTGTTTTGCTTGCTTATTTTTTTACAATATCCTTTGTACTAACAATCGTATTTCTATCAGTTGTATTTTTTTTTCTTTGCAACACTCCATTACAAATTGCGATCCCATCGGCCTTGAGACTTGATATGCAAAGAGGCATAGTCTCACTGCATTGATCGATTGATTGTATGGACGCGGCAGCCCTGTAAGTCACTCATCTTTCTTGTCCGTAGTTACCATGTTTAATTATAATGCATTATTGTATAGTGGACTGATGTGTAGTTATTTCTTTTTTTATATAGTCCATTCGATGCTCCTTTGCAATGGGATGAGGTTTCGGATGGCGATCTATAGCTCGCCCTTGGATCCCTAGTTCTCACATACACTTTTTTTTTGGTCACGTGATCTGTGTAGACATTTTCTATGTAGTAGTAGTATCTTGCCATGATTGTACTGGTCGCTTTCATTATGCAATCATGTATTTATTTCATGTATCAATGTTATAATTTAAGCACATTTTGTCTTTATTTACATGAGCATTGTACACATTACTGAAACTATTTTGTATGGCCCAAATAAAGCACACACAATTTTTTTCCCCTGTTACTGTTGCTATTAGCGTCGCAAATTTACTGCACGCGTCACTATTAGCATCGCAAAATGCATCACAAAGCGTTGTTATCAGCATCGTTATTTGCGTCGGTATCAGCATCGCAAATGCGACGCTAATACCGACGCAAATAGCGACGCTGATAACAACGCTGATACCGACTGTTCTATGGCATCGCCAATAACGATGCTTTTTGTGACGACGAGGGAAATTTTCTTTATGAACATTTTCGTCGCTTTTAACGTCGGTATAAGGCCTATATCTTGTAGTGTTTGTGCCTAAAATCTAATGTTTTTGGACCATCCATACTATACACATTAACACTAGTGATTAATATGGCTCATAACTCTCTTTCACGTTGTAACTTCCATGAAGGGTGGCTACAGTCCTTGTCAATCCAGGAAAAATGTTGGATTACGACTCTCATTTTTTTAAAATATTTTTAATTGGATAAAAATTGTTAGTTATTAATTTAGTTAGTTTTTACTTTAGTTAGTAATCTTACTAACTTATTAATTGAGTAACTTACTTTCGAATTGTGTGGAAGTATTACAAGAGGCGTATCTTTCCCATTTAGCATTGCCCTGGATGCTTCCATAATGACCTTGTTTTACCATTCCGTCACACTCTGTTTTGCGGTGGAGTGTAACTACATGTCAACTATCTCTTAATCCCATTCTTAGTCAAGTACTTGTCAAACTCCATGGACACATATTCATTGCCACCATCAGACTATATACATGAGAGATAATAGTTGAACTCTTTCTCTGCATGAGATTTGAAATCCATAAAGCTATCCAGAACCTCATCTTTATGTTTCAAAATGTATATCCAAGTACACCTATTGAAATCATCCACGAAAGTCGCATAATACCTAGACCCTACATTATATGTGAGTTCCCATACATCTAAATGAATAAGCTACAAGGGTCTACTATTGTTCCATGTATGTCTGAAAAATGGAAAGTGGGCTTGTTTGCCAAATTGACAAGTTGAACATATGTGTCTAAAATCAGCATATTTAGACTTTGGAAACCTTGAAAAAATATGCTTTTGTTGCATATTTTTCATCCTCTAAACATTCATGTGTCAATGCGTTTATGCCAAATATCTATGTCTCTGATACTTGCATCATCATGGGCAAACATTGCAGCTTTCAACTTAGGAATATTTGCATCCAATGTAAATATTTTGCCATGTCTTTTTCCCTTTGCAATCAGCTTGTAACCTCTGCCATATTCATCAATAAAATAGCCATCTTTGTAAAGCAATATCTGCAAGTTTTGTTCAACTATCTAGCCAACAAATAACACATTCTTTATGATGGATGGAACATGCAAAACAACATGCAATTTCTTCTTCCTACTATCAGGCATAACCAATGAAACAACTCCTATATGAGTTATATCATGTTGGGTATCATCTCTAATGCATACATAGCCATTTGTACCTGCTTTCATTTCATCAAACCACTCGCCATGTGGTATCATATGATGAATCAATATACCATATGTCATTTGATTTTACTTGCTTAGCAGCCTTGTTCTATATATATATCATTGCAAATAACCTGTCACCACTCTCATGCTCTATATGCTTGGACGAGGCATAATGTCCCTACTACCTACCTCTTTGATTCGCTTGCTTCTTTCAGCACTTTTAGCAATGTGGCCATATTTTCTATAGTAGTGATAGTCCTTGTCCTTGTTGGCATTATCATATGTAGTATGCAAGACTGTTAGCATCCTCTACCGCCTTTGGAGTTAGATCTTCCCCTCGCTCTCGGGAGTATCCACCACCTCTAGCATGATATCCTTGCTGATTTTGCATATTCTAATCTGCATGTTGTTGAGTCCCTCTACCATGGAAGGACCCTCTACCATAGCTACCAGGGCCTCTCTAATTTGAGTAAAACATTGCATCTCTACCTTTTGAGCTACTAGAGCTAGTAGCTAACCCATTTTTAGCTCTTCATGTGAATAAGAAATGCAACTGATCATTAAAGTCAAGCATTTCAAATCTCACTGATATAGCAAGTCAAATGACCTGTATTCAGGTCCAAGACCATTCAAGGTCAGTGCAACCAAATCCTCATCCTCTACTTTAGTTCCAACAGTTTCCAATTGATCTACAAGAGTTTTTATCTCTGTCACATAATCCCCGTCCTTTCCTCTCCATGGTGCTGAACTTCTACTTTAGTTGAATTTTGCATGCACTAGTGGTAGTGCCATAGTACTTCATCAAGAATTCCCAAGTATCTTTAGGAGACTTGCAATTCATTATCTACATGACCATTGCATCCGTAATGCACAATGAGAGCCAATGCAAGACTCTACGAGCATGTTCAAGCCAAGCACTATGTGCTTTTTGCTGTTCAGGAGCTGGATGTCTATTTGGAAGCTTAGGTTCAGCCTCATCACTTGTCACAAGATCCCAATAGTCTTTTTCAATAAAAAAGTTCTCCATACAGAATTTCTAGATAGCATATTTTTTTTCCCATCTTTTCACCCACTATCTAAGTGATATTATTAGTCTTTTCAATATTTGACATGATTATAGCTCTATGCATTACTGCAGTCCATCATGCATTGATTGTCATCAATGCATGATGACTCCCTACAAACCAAGTTGATCTTTCAATGACCACAAGGCTCATATAACATTCAAGCAACACAGATGTATTTGCATGAAATTACTGCGAGTAACTCAAGGTCATGAGTGGCATAGTTGGACTTGTAGGGTTTCAGTTTTTTGAAAGTATAGGCCACTAGTCTTCTTGTTTGTACTAGCACCCCACCGATCGCAAGTCCACTTGCATTAGTGATCACCTCAAATGGTTGACTGAAGTCAGGGAGTTTTAATACAAGTGCAGTGGTTATAGCTTCTTTAAGCTTATCAAAGCTTTCTTGATGCTCATTGGTCCAAATGATTATTGTATTTTTCTTCAAAAGATTTGTCAAGGGTGCAGCAATGAGGAATAATCCTTGATGAACATTTGGTACCATCCTATTAGTCCCAAAAATCCTCGGATTTCTTTTATTGCCTTAGGTATTGGCTATTCTAGGATATCTTTCAATTTGGTAGGGTCTACATAGATTCCATTAGCGGAAAGAATGTATCCAATATATTCAATCCTATAAGTGAGAAATACGCATTTACTCATCTTGGCATAAAGATGATTTTCATGGAGTGTTACTAGGGTGATCTTTAAGTGACCTTCATGTTCCTCTATTGATTTGGAGTATACTAGTATATCGTCAAAGAATACTAGCACAAAATCATCTAGATATGATCAAAAGATGTCTTGCATTAGACAATTGAATGTAGCTGGGGCATTAGTCAATCCAAATGGCATGACTAAAATTTCATAATGACCATACCTAGTGCTGAAGGTAGTCTTTGGGATATCTTGTTCCTTGATTTGAATTTGATAGTATCCAAACCTTAGATCAATCTTGAAAAAAACCTTGGCTCCATGCAGGCAATCTAAAAGTTTGTCTATCCTAGGTATGGGGTACTTGTTTTTTATTGTAACTTGGTTTAGTCCTCTGAAGTCAATGTAGAGTCTTAAGTGTTCCGTCCTTTTTCTGGAAGAGGACAGGCACTCCCCAAGGTGAATTACTTGGGCAGATACATCCTTGCTCTATGAGTTGCCTTAGTTGTTCCTTAAGCTCAATAGCTTTAGAAATAGACATTTTGTATGCTCGTTTTGACACTGGCTCAGCTCCAGGAATCAATTTTATTTCATGATCAACCTCATGTTTTGGAGACAGTTGAGTCAATTCTTCTGGAAAGACATCCTCGAAGTCGTTGATCCAGGAAAGTAGAGTGCCTTCATTAGTCTTTTTGACCTTATTCAACCGGATCATATAGATTGGTTGACCTTTCTTTAATCCCTTTCTGAGATGACTTGCCTTGGCTAGTTGGACTCTAGTTCTTCGTGCTTTCCCATATGTCTTTATGGTTTCTCCCTCCAAGTCTTGAAATATTATTTCCTCTTCAACATATAGATTCTGAGCTTTGCTCTTCTTGAGCCAATCCATTCCCAGAATGTAATTGTAGTATTCTAGTGGTAGCATCTAAATTTTGTTTTAGTTATATGGCTGTCTAACTCAAATTGAAGTTTCCCTACAATTTCAGTTGAGGCGATTTCCTTCCCACTAGCCAATTCTACCATCATTTTCCTTGTCCCCTTGGATTCTAGATCCTCATAAACAACATACCCTTGTAAGTAGCTAGAGATTGAATTTTTGAACATTGGTGGTCCCACTCCTTTCCTTTCCATGGCAACATGAATGGATCCCCTTTCAAATTCTTCACCTAAGGTGCATTCTTTGGGCTGTCCAATCATGGTATTTACCTGGGCATCAGCTATTCTTCCACATCCATGGCCTGAGTTGTTATTGCCATTCCCTCGGCCTCTTCCACCAACTTGGTTTGGGCTAGGACTTTGAGGATGGTTAGGACAATTTTCCCTTAGGTGTCCAATTCTTCCACACTGGTAGTTGTGTCTGATTCCTATCCCATTTGGTCCTTTGGTGATTGCATTAGCTCTACCATTCCCTCTGGCATTGGCCATGTCGAAACCATGGTTTGGGTAGCCCCTTCCATAGTTGTTTATTGGATGGTTCCTTTGGCCATTTCGAGCAATTTCCTTGGACATAGGTTTTTCTCGCATAAGAGCATCTTCAAGAGTCATTGGTCTCATTGATTCAAGGGGCGAGTGTCCAAAGGTGGATTTAGTCCTTGGTAGAACCTTGCAATCTATTGAGACGTTGTCATTGGGGGTGCATATATGTGCAAAGTCACAAACTTAGAATAGTATCCTTCCAAGGTTAGGCTTAGTTGTCGTAAGTTGTAGAATTCATTCATCTTGATTGATTCAAAAGATGGGGGAAGATAACGTCCTTTCACAACTTCTTTGATATCCTTCCAAGGTTAGGCTTAGTTGTCGTAAGTTGTAGAATTCATTCATCTTGATTGATTCAAAAGATGGGGGAAGATAACGTCCTTTCACAACTTCTTTGATATCCTCATAAGTTTGGGATGCTTCTGTCACCCCTTTATCTTGGCAAAACTATTTTCACCTAAGCTTAGCTTTGCCAGTAAGATGAAGACGAGTGGTCAGGGATTAATTTGCAGTAGTAATTTCAACGGCTAGGAAATAGTCGTCCAAAGCCTCAATCCATGCTTCTGCATCTTGCTCCACCTTGGGTCCTTCACCGCTAAACCTAGGTGTTGGTATCTACTTGAGAAGAAACTTCTTCTCTTAGAGTTCCTTATATGTTTCATCAATTCGCACCAAATGGCAATTCTGATTATCTCTATAACTTCTTTATTACAAAATGAGGTGGTTTGGGCTTCCTCTCTAGGGATCAATAAGATTTTTGGGAGATTGGGATACTCTGGAAGCTCATAATTTTTTGAATTTACACTCCCGGTATAAGGGTTATCCTATCAGGAGAGATAACCTTTTTATATTGGTCATACACCCAACGATGTAGTGTCATTGGCTCCCCATTAATTGTCATAGTATAAGAATATTGATTAGTTTTAGTTCTTCAAGACATTTCAACAATTTAAGATGGACTTTCACATCTTCATATAGAGTTAATTCTAAGTACATGTAAGGGTCGTCCCTTCCCCAAATTTGGGCTCCAGTTTTAGCCCCTTCGTAATGTTAAACAATTCCATAGATGAGTCTTCTCTAAGATAGCCATTACGCTTTCTCTTAATTCCAATATATTTGACTGGCAAGCAGTGGAGTACATGATCTCAGAAATCACTTGCATAAAGTGTACTTCATCATTAACTTGACAAATCATCTCAACTATCATCATAAGCTCATAACTCACACTCTTTAAAAATAATAATAAGACTTTATATTTATGGAAAGTATTTACAAAGATGTATTTGATCATACTATGATCTACCAATACATCATCTCATGGATCCTTTCGTCATAAAAAGTATCAGGGTCTATATTCTTATATCTTGGGGGATTCTCATATACATGGCTAACAACATAATGTAGTAGCTCTTGGGGATAACCAAAACATCCAGTACCAAAATAAGGCCTTCTTGGTACTACAACAACTCTCTCAAGTGGTACTATTTGTAACACTTTTTGATATACCCACAAGGTTTCAGATACAAGCTCCCAATGTCTAGTAACCATTCAACAAGGCACTGAACAAAAGGTATATCTTAACTATCCTTAATTGTTCAGCCCATCAAATCCTCATAGCTTGTAATGAAGAAGGATGTTATGCCCACAATATATCTCCATATGTGACCTATTCCTTTGCCAAAAATCTCTCATGTACCATGAGTTAGGATGAGGTTGCAATATAATTGGAGGAATAAAGATCATCTCCATTATATCAAATATAGCCTCATGATATGAGAAATTATTCAACCCTAAGGCTACTTGATACATGATGGGAAAAATATCCTGCAAACGTGGAGCTTCCTCATTCCTAAGTTCCTAATGAGCACAATGTGTATGCTAGTGTTAGTGCAAGATAATCAACAACAATTTCCTTCAAACAAGTGTGGTTGTTTTCTGAATTCCTTTTATACATTGACTACTTAACCTTACACTAAAAGCTCTTTTGAAACCTAGGCTCTTTTGAAACCTAAGCTCTGATACCATGTGTCAGGTGCCTCCTCCAACAAACTCGGAGGAGTCCTCTTAGTAGTCGACTGAAATTCATATCCATGCACATCACCATCCCATCTCCCCATGGGAAACCTTGGACTTAGTTAAACATGGGAATCTCAGTTCTACTTCACAGGCTACTTCAAAGGGAAAGCGTGGACAAGTCACCCCTAACAGTAATCTAATGCCCACCTAAGAAAGACCACTTTGTAAACAATCAAAGGCAGGAGTGAGGTTAGCATCACACTTGGTTCAAAGAGAGAGAGAGAGAGGGGAGAGTGTAACTCGATCCCCCTGCCCATAAGGTAAAATCTCAGTTTCGGCCCCCTAAAATGGTGTTAAACCTGGTAATTAATCCTACCGGTATTGGGAGGGTCACAATTTAATCATCTCTCTCTAGTGTTGGAAGTTACTTGACTTATCGGGTCCACCCAGCCACAGGCGTCCAATCGTCAAGATTGAAGCCACCCACTTTCTCGATGGGTTTGCTTAGTTTTCTAATTAGCAAAGCATACTACCACACTGTTTGGACATTAAAAACCAGTGTGACGTATCCGCATGTCCACTTGTGGGACACGTCTTACTAGCCCATCGGGAGGGGAGTCTAGAAAGTGCCACCTCGCAAGGAATGTCATAGGGTTTGCGATCTAGGTCTTCCCGAGTCTGCCTCGAAGCGGAAGTATCCGGCCGTTCCCACTTAGGACCGACCTAAAGTCACGGTTTCTTTCCTATCATCCAAGTCTCTAGGAAGTAGCTAGCATCGAGCTCCAGATGAACCACCTTACATAGGAACAATAGAGTCGAAGCCGATTTATGCTGAGAATGGAAAACGAGAGGGATGCAAAGCTCAACCTCTCTGCCCATAAGGCCTAGTCCCATTCCACTCCCCTAAAATAGCATAAATTGGGATTCTAACTCAACTGACTCTAGGTCTTCATAGTTTCATTATCACGTCTTTTGAGAAAAGTTCCCAGCTAACCGGGATCACCCTTCCGTAGGACGGACCCAAGTCGCATCCACCGCACTTTCCTCGGGTTGCTTAGTTATCTAATTACCTACCACATTATGTTTGACATACAAAAGCAGCTTCCTGAATTAATCAATTTAAACACAGGTTCTTTCACGTAACTTAGGCACTGACATAACAAAAACAATGTCAAGCAAGTTCATTTTCCAAATATTTGACCTATCATAGTCTTGGAATACATCAAGTATCATGCCCGAAGGCTATCCCAGCAATCAACAGGATTGCTGCTCTAAGTTTTGCACGTAGACTAGTACATGAACCTTGAGATCCCATCTCAAGTCATGTCGGCCTCTTGTGTGGGATCCGGAGGCAAGGAATTTATGGCCAGAGCCTCCCCTAGTACCCAAGTATACTCCCGTTCCAAGCAACACCCACGGAGAGACCTCTCGCGGCGAGTTCGGTCCATGTACCCGGCACGGCTAACAACCCCCTTGGATAGGGCCAAGTAGGCAGTCGGAGGTAACTGAACCTTGCCTCTCCCCCTAGGCTATTAACCTGAAGCATTAAGTGTTTGGCCTTGAATTAGTTTCTTGAGCGAAGAAGTTCAAACAATGTACCTAAGTGTACAATCACGATCATTCTGTGGTCGTTCGTATGACCAGCTACTGCTAAGGTGTGATTCCTTTTTCCCAAATACTCTGAGCATTTGATCCTAGATCGTTCGCGACTTGGCGAGATTCCAAGGGCTTGGCAAGCTAGGTTGCTTGTTTCCCCTTTTTCTTTGGGTTAGGGTTTGTACCCTACCGACCCTAATTATCCATTACCTTAGATCTCCTTGTACTATAGTCAAATAGATCTTGGACTACCTCGTCGTCCTCGGTTGGTCAATTTTCTTCTTGGCAATTCACAATTTTTGTAAGTTTGACAAATCGGTCCCCAAGAGAGAGAGTAGTAGTGGGGCAACTACTCGACTTCTTATGAATCTAGCCTGTAATTAGATCTTACCTCCCTTGGCCTAAGATGTAGCAGTAGCATCTTATTGTTTAGTTGCAATAGCATCTGACCTTGCAGACTAGTTGCTCGAGATAGGTAGCAGTGCCTATCTTGAGGAATTACATCCCTTTGTCTGTCAATATTACTAGTATTCATGTCCTAAGGCCTGGTACCCTCTCTCACTCGCAGCATAGAATGATCTAAGTATGAGATCGTTGGATTAACTCTGCAAGCGCCTATCTTTTCATATTGAATGTAACTATCACTTCATGTGTATTGCATCCTATATGCTTTTGACCAACTAAAATATAACCCTTTTTCCTTTCATACATGCAAGTTGCTTATGCATGCAAGTTATGCTACGTAAATTTATAATGCTATAAAAACATAATCTTTCCTCTTCCCATGCAAGTCATGCAAACAAGAATACAGTTGCTCATGCGAATTCTAAATAAAATATAACTCTTTTACTCCTCTCCATAGCAACTATCTAACCTTTAGTTAAACATCCCTCTATGAGTTAACCTATTTACAATCGTTACAAGGGATTTTTATTGCAAAAATGCATTGTGTACACATAATTTATTCTTTCCAACGTAAATTGCCCAATGCAAACCTTCCAACGCACAAGAACATCGCAATTTATATTTAACCTACATGCGAGATGCAACTAGGGCCTTATTGCATAAGTACATCTTTTAACCCCTGAATCCATATATTTAAAAATGCAACAACCTTTCATCATGATGATAATTACCTTGCAATTTAAAACTTTTCCAAACATTCTTATGATCTTTTTAAAACAAGCGTTCTAGTAATGCAATTAAGTTTTCCCTATGCGAATTTATACTTAATGTACCCATATCATGCAAAAACGAAAGGGTGAATTTGATGGAACCTGAACTTCCACAAGAGGGGTATTATCAGCTCTCGCACTTTAGGTGGGGACTCCTACATGTGCTCCTCTTACTCCCGTGTGTGCTCTTCTTGTGTGGCGCTTTGGGGCCATCGCAATTGGGACTTGGGAATAAGTCGGGCAGGTGGAGGGTGTGCTGAAATCTTTTGCAAGTTGGCAGTCCTCCCTTCCCGCAAGGAACTCCCTTCACATACAAACTGTGCCCCTTTACACGATCCGCAGGTGAAGCACCCTTAAGAAGGCTCTTTATGGAAGCTTCTTAAGAAGCTTCTTTAGCTTCTTCTTTTCTGACGATCGTCTGCATCTTCTCCTCCTCAACCCGTTACGATGGTGAAAATGATGGTGGCAGGGGTATGTCGGCGTTTTGGTAGCCTAGCGGAGTGATGGCGGAGCAGGGGGCATGGTACATAGGCAGAGCAGGGGAGGGGCTGGCGGCACTGAAGATCACAAGGGGGGTGGGACGGTTTGTGTGTCAGGCAACAAGGGAGGCGGGGCTCCCCTTTTAAAGTGGGGAGGGGGTGGTTTATGGGGGGGAGACAGCTATTTAATGGCCGCCACCCCTCCACCTAGGGGGTGCATGCCCCCTCTCCCCCTCTTAACTCCCTCTCTCTCTCTCTCTCCCCGACATGCTGTCGGCGGGGGGAGAGAGAGAGAGAGAGAGAGAGATAAAAAAATTTAAGTTAATTTTAAAAAATTTTAAAGGGAGGGGGGATGCTACAATCAGCTTCCTTTTATTACTCCATTAAACTGGGTTCGTTAAACTCTATCTTTAGCACATAACAAAAAAATTGAAAATCAAATACTTTATTTCACCATCACTCCCCAGAGTGATACAAAATCGTCTTTCCGCAGAAAGACACCGTCTAGCCTAGGATAGGACCTTCCAATCCCTTGGGATTGGGCTGTATGTGATGGCACTCCATCCGCGGTCAACAAGGAATTTACTAGCTCAGAGCCCCTCTAAGCTTCCCTGAGCCTCCGGAGCTGTCCTACATAATAGGGGCACTTACCACTAGGCACTTTGCCTTCTTAGGTGCTCGAGTAATCAAAAACCAAAAACACCTACCTCCCTTGGGAACGTAGGACTCCCACCCGCAAGTGAGTTTTTCTGCACTCCATAGAGCAAGGTGGCTATTTTCGTCAAGTAAGCAGGTCATGGTTTTACCCATTCTACCTTGTGGTATAGATTTGAATTTCTAAAATATAGTATAGTCAAAATATTTAATTTGCAAAAAAAAAAAAAAACAATTTAGCAACTATTGCATACTTGAAAGGAGGAATATAAAAATCATAAATGAGCATATAAATTATAATTTACAAATTAGAATCTAGTAACTATTGTATGGTTGAAAGGATGAACATAGAAATAATAAATGTGCATATTGATCTTATAAAATTTAGTGACTACTCAAGCAACTTATCCACTTCAGTATTCTACATTAGAATGGTTGCAATTACGAATATGCAATTTAGTGGATACACCCTACAAGGGAATGAGGATACAACAATGGACCATAGTGATGCTTTTTTTTGCATCATTATACTCATCAAAATGGATATTGGTATAGGTGTTGCTATGTGCATCGCTACATAGCAACACTTATACCCACATGTATTCTAACACCAATACCTACACACTTTGCGATGCTCTTTGAGAAGTGCAAACCAATGTTGTTTTTTATGCATTTACTGATAGAAGTATCAATGCCTAACTATAAAAAACAAAAGGGCGCGCACACACACACACACAGTGTTTGTGTGTGTGTGTGTGTGTGTGTGTGTGTGTGTGTGTGTGTGTGTGTGTGTGTGTGTGTGTGTGTGTGTGTGAGGGAGGGAGGGAGGGAGAGGAAGATATCCATGAAGGAGAAGGAGCTGAGCCCAAAGGAGAAGAAGAAGAAGAGGAGAAGGAAGACTGTGAAAGAGAAGAAGAAGAAGACTACAAAGGAGTTCTTCTTTGACCGTTGAGATAACCCTTTTCCTCTCTTCTTTCTTCATTTTTCTTTATGTATTGTGATTAAGAGAGAGAGAGAAGGAGAAAGAGAGAGAGGCAAGGAGATGGAGATTGAGAGAAATAGAGAGAATGAGGGTTATGAAAGAATGAAAAGGGGAAAGGTAAACCAATTTTCTTATCTTTGTTTTTTTAATGCATTGTGCTTGTGAGAGAGGGTGGAAAAGGGGAGAGAGCGAGAGATTGAAAAAGGGATGAGGGGGAGAGAATGAAAGGCAAAGATGAGAGAAAGAGATAGAGAAATGTGTGTGTGTGTGTGTGTGTGTGTGCGCGCGCGTGTGCGCATGTGCGTGTGCGTGTGCGTGTGCGTGGGCGTGTGCGTGGGTGTGGGCATGGGCATGGGCATGGGCGTGTGCATGTGCATGTGCGTGTGTGTAAACAAAGACAAGGGGGAGAGAAAGAGGGAGATGAGAGAATCCAACAGAGAGGAAAGGGGATGGAGATGCATGGAGAGAGAGAGAGAGAGAGAGAGAGAGAGAGAGAGAGAGAGAGAGAGAGAGAGAGAGAGAGAGAGAGAGAGAGAGAGAGAGAGAGAGAGAGAGAGAGAGAGAGAGAGAGAGGAGGGGAAGAGTGAAAGGTGGAGGAGGGGAAGAGAATGAAAGGCAAAGAGAGAGAAAGAGAGAGATGCAAAGAACCCAAGAGAGGAAAAAGGGGATGAGATGCATGTAGGAAGAGAAAGAGACATAGAAATGGAGAGAGAGAGTAGAGATAAAGAGGGGGAGAGAGAGATGCTTGTTTTCAACTGTGAAGAACACGAGCAGAGAAGTTGACCACTCGTGCATGAGCTTCCAAAGATGGGGAGTGTGGAGCTAGGGATTCATCAACCAATGGGATTAACAAATCTTAGGAGCTCACATGAATTTCCTGAACAATAGGGCTAGGCAATCAATATAGGCATGACATCCATAGAGCAACTCTTTGATGAATAGGCTAGGCAAGCAAGATAGGCACAACATGGATGCTTGCGATGTGAGAGGCCATGAGATTATTAAGGGTTGGGAAAGTCAAGCAAGATAGCCACAACATGAATGCTTGCAATGTAAGAGGCCATGATATATTGAAGGGTTGGTTGGTTGAAATTGGACTTAGATTAGAGATTTTGATTTTCTTATCATCTAAAAAATAAAAATAACCAAAATAAAAACACCCACTTGCCTATGAGTAGAAACTCTCACTTATCCATGATTAAATTTTAAATTTTTTATCGAAAATCTATTGGATTTGCTAATTTCTACTTGGTTTAGTGTGGGTGGCTTTATCATTTAAATTATGCATAGCCCATACTATAGTAAAAATGACCAACAATGATGACTGTGATGTTGAGATTGAGAGACATATCTCAATCAGCGTGTCCCATGTCCTTGCATTAAGTGCGTGCAAGTTTGCAATTCATCAAAAACATTGTTTGTCCATAGACCATGTGTGCGATTCTACTGTGAGTTTTAACTAATTAAGCAAATTTAGACTTCGAGTTAGCTTTGCGCAAAGTGTGCACTAATCATGCTTTATGGTCAAACCTTCATTGAAATTATTTTTAATTAAGAAAATCTCCATAGGGGATGTCGATACATCACAAGCAATGGATGTTTGGCACCCGACACATGGGCATATAATACAAAGAGAACCTAAGCCAGTAAAACCTTTCAAAGGCACTTCATCTAGTGCACCCTCCATTGGAGAAGATATTAGGGACCTAAATAACCTTCCTCAAATATTGAAGCCTAAGACGGAAGCAATAATTGAGGCTTTATTACCCATGGATGCTATGTCATCTAATCCATTGAGAGAGGAAGAGTCCATACCATTATACAATGGGTGCCATGTATCCCACTTAAAGGCTTCAACTTCTCTTGAGTAGTATACAAGCAAAGTATGGATGAAATGATGCAAGTGTGAGCGTCTTGTTTGTGTGCATAGTACACACGCCTTTTTATCGTATAAAAAAGATTTTTGATTTCTTCAATATTTTTGGGATTTTTAGATTACCAAAATACCACATATTGTTGTAGGAAAACATGATGCCCAAGTCTCGTGAGATGATGCAAGACAAGTGTTGCAAAAGCTAGGCATGGATTACAATAGCGTACATGCATATGTCAATGATTGTGTACTCTTTCAAGGGGAGTATGAGTCCATGAATACATGTCTAAAGTGTGGTGCAAACACTTTCCACTCATACCTTTGTTGTAAGGGAATGTGCGCATAGGCCAGAAAGATGCGAGGTCTCAAATAAGTGGGTCAAGAAAGAGGATATAAGAGATATAAATTAGAACACCTAAAGTTCAAGAAGTGAACCTTTGATTGTATTCAAAACCCTGTAAATCAAGCCCTGACACTAGTATAACGTCAAACACCCAACATGTGACTCAAATACTCTCTAGATTAGTCCTCCATTTCATCTAGGCCCTTTTACCCCTAGAAGTGCAAGTGACTTAACCAAAATCCCTTTTTTTGTGAAACCATGTTCATGATTGACTTTAAGAATCTATTGTACAAAAGTTGAAGCTTCAACTTCAAGGTTTCCCTTCCTGTCTCAAAGCATAAAACCCTATTTGACTAAACCTAACTCCAAATTGCAATCATGTTCGTCTTCTTTAGATGAGGTTGATGCCAAAGCTTTCTCTCCTTCTTTCCCATAGAAACATCCATATCATAAACTTTCCACCCTTTACATAGTAGCACCTAAGTTGATACAATTGCTTACAAGGATCATGTGATTGAATAATACATAGGTGATAACATGCTTCATCATTATTTTAACCTTCATCACAAAAAAAGCAACCTTGTCAATTATTCTTCATGCAAATGCAACCACCTCTAAATAGACCTAGATCATTCAGCTCTCCCTTAGGATTAGCTATTGTGAAGCACATTTTGCAACCCCAAAACTTGGTTGCTAGCAAAATACACTTTCCACACTAGCAAAAAACCAACCACGGCACCCCCCTTATAATCACACTTAGTGATCAGGCGCTTGTGTGTTTATCTCCAATCTCAGGCTACCTTCTGCACAAATCAACAATCCAATATTCAAAATGGCCCTTAGAGTGATGATGATAGCTCCCTTGTGTATTAGATTGGGTCTACCCCAAAGTTGCAGTTCATGCTCCATAATAGACTTGTGATACTATTGTAATTCCCAATGATTACTCCAGTGAATAGTAGACCTCTCAAACTTTTTGATGTTGCTTCCCAGTTTAGGATGATGATTCCTAGCTTGTTTGGATTGGCTAAGGCTCTCAAACTCTTCTCAACTGCTCTACTACTTACCTTTTTGTATTCTCGTGCACATTATAGCATTTGATCCCAATCTCAAGAAACTGCAAAGGAACACTCTCCCTGACATTTAGCTCTTTATGCCATGCTAGAGCCTCTGACTTGCAAATGCAACTTCTTTGCCTTATATGATTGGCATGCCCATCTGCATAGTCAAGTGCTCACCCAAACCATAGCTTTCTTTGACATCCTCAACTATCACAACATCATCCCTCTCTTGCACAATAGCATTAACACAATCCATCTTTACATCATCATCATTAGACATGTTTTCAATCATATTGGTAGTAGACAGTAGATCCACATTATCATCCGTAAAATTTATAACATCCTCCATTACATCAATCAAGCCATCTCTATCTTGAATACCCTCCTACATATTTTTAAAAAAAGTAGCATCCTCAATCAAAATCTCAACATTTGCATGACTCTCAAGGAATTTTTATTTTTGCAATGATGGGTAATACATCCATGATTGTAGCATCCTTACACAAAATCTCTACATCATCAGTTATCTTTAGTTCTGTGTCTGTATCCACATTATCCTTTATCTCTTAAGCATCTAGAGGTGGAAGCTCGAACAATCCAATAGTCAAGTCATAATCATGCATATAAACCTTAGCTTTTTGGGCATGTGTACACTCTTCACAAACTTTAAGAACATGGTTGTAGTCATCCCAAGCTATGTCATACATCCGTCATATCTCCTAAGCTTGTTCCTTACACTTGCTTTTATCGATGCATTCAAAACATTGAATCATATAATCCTTTGGGATATCAAACTGTTGTATTCTTTTGTCAAAAATTCTGAGATAGGTAGATACATCTTTTCCATTAAATAGACCCACTTCCTCTATAATCAGCTAAAGTGCTTTTATTGCCAAATCCTAGCAGTGACCATATCCTATGAATCCCAAGCTCGCTCACGCTGTCAAAGAAGAAATCGATCAACTGTTAAGAGCAGGATTTATTTACGAGATTGAGCACACGGATTGGGTCTCACCTATAGTGATCGTACTAAAGAAAAAGGAAAGATCAGAGTGTGCATCAACTATAAGAAAGTCAACACTACTATCAAGAGAGACAATTGCCCATTAACGTACACTGAGCATATGCTTGAGCGAGTAGTTGGTAAAGAGGCCTATAGTTTTTTGGACGGCTTCTCAAGGTATAATCAAGTGCAAGTGCATCCTGATGATAGGCACAAGACCACATTCACCACTGAATGGGGGGTGTTTGCCTACATAGTCATGCCCTTTAGGTTGACAAACACACTAGCCACATTTCAAAGGCTCATGCGTGCCATATTCAAAGACATGCTTAGGAAAGAGCTAGAAGTCTTTGTTGATGATCTGTGTGTTCACTCTAATTGGGAGGAACACCTAGACAAACCCCGAGCGGTCTTTGAATGATGTCGATTGTATCATCTCTCATTGAACCCCTTGAAGTGCTAATTCTGGGTAAAACATGGATGCATCCTAGGGCACGTGGTGTCAAAGAACAACATTGCCACAGACTTTTTGAAAGTCAAGGTTATTGTCGATCTACCACCACCATCTGATTAGAAGGGAGTTCAGTGCTTCCTAGGCCATATGGGGTATTATATCAGAGATTTGTACTAAACTATGCATTGATTGCTAGACCTCTATACAAGTTGCTAATAATATTCAAATGGACAGAGGAATGCCAGTACACATACGAGAAATTGAAGAAGGCTCTAACCACAGCACCAATCCTACGAGCCCCTGATTGGACCATAACCTTCCACATTCACATTGACGCTTCGAATTTTGTCGTGGGAGCTATGTTGTGCCAACCTGGTGAACACAATCTAGATTATCCAGTGAGCTTTGCTAGTAGAAAACTCACAGATACAAAAATGAACTACTCAACAATAGAGAGAGAGGGTTTAGTCATGGTGTTATGTAAGGAAATTCTAGTTTTATCTTTTGGCCACGCCTTTTACCTTCTTTGTTAACCATCAAGCCTTGTTGTATCTTGTTAACAAACCTTGCACTATAGAACACATTGCACAATGGTTACTTCTACTTTTAGAATTCGACTTCTCCATGGTTGTACACAAAGGGAAGTAGCATTACATGGCTGACCATATGTCTCGCATACCCACAGGAGAAGCCATTGAACAGGGTATTACGGACGAATTGCCAAACGCACATCTATTTAACCTGTCTAGCAAACGAGATTTGTTTAGAGCTGACTTGACGAAATATTGGGCAGACGACATATTCCAAGTTCTTGAGCACGGACTGCCTGAAAGACCCATCAAAAAAGCCCAACTTAGGTGACTCGTCCTTAAAATACAACCCTAACAACTGATAGCAGGCCAACTCTACAGACTAGGGCAAGATGAGTTGCTGTGAAGATGTATGTGTGAGCATGAAATGTATGATGCACTTGCAAAGGCATGCATTAGAATTGCAGCAGGACACTTCAATGGAGATACAACAGCCCGCAAGGTACTGCAGTCTCAACTATGGTGGCCTACTCTTTTTCGAGACACAGCACAATTTGTCAAGCATTGTGACGAGTGACAATGGGCCAAGGTACCGATTTGCAAGGATAGAATGGAGTTAACTCCAATCATTGCAAGACAATTAGTCGAGAAGTGGGGGATTGACTTCATTGTGCATATTAGTCCCACACAGCATAGTACTCGCAGGTCAAGCACATCATCATTGCCACATATTATCTCACTAAATGGGCAGAGGCATGAGCCATGAGGAAAAATGATGCTAGGACCACTGCTAAGTTCCTATGGGAGTAAGTGATCTCACGGTTCGGTTGCCCCATTGAACTGGTTTTAGTGATCAAGGCGTGCATTTCATCAATGAAGTGATCGCTCACCTCCTATCCACCTTCCTAATCATCCATAAAAAATCCTCACTGTACTACCCTCAAGCAAATGGCTAGGCTGAGTCCACAAACAAGATTCTAGTAAATGTCTTGACCAAAGTAGTATTTGCTTCATGTAGTGATTAGTATAACAAACTAATGGTAGCCTTATGGGCCTATCGAATAGCATATAAAACAGAGACTCCTTTCAGGTTGACCTACGAAACTGAAGCAATTCTAGGAGTAGAGTTCTTCATTCCTAGCTTGAGAATAGCTCTTCAATAGAGATGGGATGGAAAGGAAGTGTTGACAGAGAGCCTAATTGAGCTAGAATGCTTATCAGAGACTCAACTTCTAGCCACCCATGTGTTGATATGCAAGAAGGCATGATGCAACAGTTGGTTTGACAAGCATGTCAAGCAACGTGATTTTGAACAAGGTGACTTAGTATTGTTGTACTCAATCAAAGGCCATAAGCAGAAAACGAAGTTTCAACGACCGGGACCTTTTAGAGTTCACACCATCGGCTGAACAAGTAATGTAGAACTCGAAACCCTAGAGGGTGAGAGCATAGGCTTTTTCAATGACAGTCACATAAAGAAGTACTACCCGCCCACACACATACTACATGAGCCTCCAATGCTAGAGTCCCCTGTCAATGTACGAGTGGCCACTATCATGGAAATTGAAGATGAAGATGAGAAAGTTGTAACTCCAACTTACCTGCACATGATTGTCACTACCTAGCAAGCACATGTATTTAATGCATTGATCAATGAGGGAGCTGACTTTAATATATTGACTCGCGATCATTGGATTCAAATTGGTAGACCACAATTGCAACCCATTAACGCCAAAATTAGCCCATTTGGGGGTCAATCATATGCACTTCTGGGAAAGTGTAAGGTTGCAATCTCTATCGAGTCTGAAAGCATACCAATGAACTTTTATGTGTTGCCGAATGCGAAGGATGCAAGTACAAAATCGTTGTTAGGACGTGTGTTTAAAAAGCAAACACTTTCTAATGTCAATTATCAATCACATCACATTCATCTAGCCATTGACAATGTACATATAGTCATGACTTTTAGCAAGGGCAGCACAGCTCCATCAAAGCCTGTAAAGCCACTCGTAGAGCAACCCACCACCAAGCCTAAGGAGGCGGGTCGCAATTCGTCTAAAATCAAAGCTAAGGCCCATGGACCATAGTTCAAATGGATGCCTAAACATCAAGGGCCGCCACCTAAAAGAGCACAATCATGACCTCGCAAGGCTAGAAACTCGTATTCAAAACTTAGGAGGTAGAGAAGGAGCTATAGGCATTGACAATCAATTAAGCAACAATGGGTCCCCAAGATCTTATTGCATGTGCAAGGCTATTACAAGGGTAATGCCTTGATATGGGTACCTAAAGCCAAGACGTCCAAGGACACTACTCAAATGCTACCCGCAACCTTGACCACACCAAGCCACATGACAGAGAATGCCCCAATGCCACAAATGACTAAGGCTGTGAAGCCCATAGAACCTCAAATGCATAAGTTGATAGAGAGTAAACGAGTCTATCGATCAAAGCCACAGCCTGCTACTCACACATTGTCTCAACCTAGTCCTGCTAGTATTCCTAAAACCTCACTAGCATCTAGTAGCATGACATTCACATCACAATCCAAGACGAGTGCACCAATGACTCAACTGCGCCATCAAGAACAACCAAAGCTGCAACCATTAGCTTACTGAATTATCTAGTTCCATCAAACCCCAACCACCTGTAGGCCTCAAACCTTCTTATGAGCAGAGATCAATTCTAACCTTGGATGCAAACTTCACTGAAAATACGAGGGATGACTTGGTTGCCTGCCTTTGATGATTGGACGCCACATTTACCACACTTGCTAAAAGCTATGATCGACTAAACCTAGGTCTTTTGGATGAGCCTTTAGCCAACAAAGGTACATACACTGCCTTGCTCATGGGAGAAATCCAAATTCGTATTTGTTAAGGCTCCCCAAGAAGTCGATGAAATAATTGCCACCAAGATATCCCAAGAACACGCACGAAAACAACGCCTACTATGTCTTATGACAAGAGCACAGTCCTTGCCACCGACTAGGAAATTGAGGAGTTGAAGAAACTTGCTGACAATGACTCCTCTTTCTTGAGGAAATGGTATGCTCTCTGAATTCAATGGGAGCTAGAGGGCTACCAAATCATGACTAACACTAAGCAATTCTGTGCCATCAAAACCTCGGAGTATGACCCCACTTATGTAGCTCCAACCTCCTATAGGGTGTTGAGCATCATTCGTAATCGACCCCTAGAAGAGCATCTCTTGACCCACCTGTATTTAGATCGAATTTTGACTGAGGAGGACTTACACATTGCTAGTAGAATGGACTCCATGACTTCCTCATGGATGTTCTCACCTACATCACTTAAGTAGGCATCCGCTCTTTCAACATGGACCGCTATGCTAATCCAAAATACTTAATCCTAGAAAGGATTCTTCTCAATTCCAAAGGGGAGGGGGTAAGGTGAATCAAACATGTAAGGTGAATCAAACATGCAAGGAAAAAGCCCGAGTTATAGTTCAAAAGTGGAAAAGAGTGAATGAAAATAAACTTGTGGATTGAGGAAAAGTGTCATAAATTTTTTGGAATGAATGGACTACTTGAAGGAAATTTCTCTTTTTGTAATTGAGCATTTTATTCTTTCCATAAAAGCATAATCAATTCATGCTTACCTTTCAGTAATAAATTATCTTAAGGACACTAATGGTCAACTATGGTATCATGGTAGGAAATCAAAATGGCAGCATAGGAGGATTGGGCCCATCGGCTTCCATTCACGGAAGAAAAAAGTGCAAGGTACCACATCTCCCTCGAGAACCACACCTACAACTAGCTAAAGTTCAGAACTATCCACAACATTGGAGAAGTCGTGGCCAAGGAGGATGCTGCCAAAAGAGTCATAGAACAATGTAATCTAGCAAAATACATCAAGAAATTTGGGCAGGAGACCAACCACACCAAATGAGTAGAGCTCTTGAGAATCTATGATCTTGATAGAGAATGTGGCATGGTGATAGTTGAAAGAGGAGAAGGAGCCAAGTAGGTATAGGTCTAAGGCCTTAGTGGAGAAGGCGCCAGGGCTGGAGCCCAAGCTAGAAAGGAGACCGAAAAGAGATGTCTATACCATGTTGAACATGAAGAAAGACCATTTTTTGACCACTGATGGCATCAACATTCAACACATAACCGACCCAGAGATAAGACTCCAATGAAAGGTCATCCACTCCCTATTCTCCAACCAAAGGTATAATTTGCTCATGCACAGAATCAAGTGTCCATATTAGAGAGCTTGGTAGCCCACTCACTAGATGAGGTCAATTGGAATGGGTATGTGAGAAAGACGATCGACCAATCAACCAAGGCACTGGCCCTTGAAAGCAGGCTGGTAGGTGGAGAGAATCCCCGACATCAAAAAGTGGATTTGAAAGAAAGAAACCATCATCAAAAGCCTCATTCATTGGGTATGGGGAAGTTCTGACGGCTCTTATCCAAGAGGTAGTGAAAGAGATGTGATGAAGAAGAAGGGGTCGACGAGACACTAGAAAGGTCGCCTCCCCACCATGAATGAGAGCAATCCAGTGAAAGAACTGTAAGTGGCGAAGAGGAGAAAAAGGAAACACAATCTAGCCATGGAATGGCTAAGTAAGCAAAGAAGAATTGTAAGTGACGAAGAGGAGAAAAAGGAAACACAATCTAGCCATGGAATGGCTAAGTAAGCAAAGAAAAAAACTGCATAGGAGAAGTAAGAAGAAGAAAGCAGGGAGTAAAATAAACCTAACTCTAGTTAGTTGGTGGAAGATTGGTTAGGTCAACCTTGACCTAAACATAAGTTGTACTTTCACTCTATCGTTCATTCTAGCAAGTACGCTCTACTCTTTTTTGCTTCAACTCTCTCTCTTGCTGTCATTGTCTATCCTCTCTCTCTCCATAGTTGGCTACCATTTTCCAACAAAATTGAGGATGAATATTCCTTTCTTGACAATAGCCTAGTATTGAGTGTAAGTACATTAAATCCCTTCCTTGCACATTAAAGGTGTGCAAACTAGTACACTAAACTCTTTGCACATTGGAGGTGTGCAAACGAGCTCCTTCTAAGCTTAAGAAGTTCTAATTCTTCACGATTGGAGTTGCTCATCTAGGAGCATCCCATCATATTTGACATGAATCAATCTATTTCTATCATGGCAAGTGGAAAGTGAAATTGCATGAAAGTTGTAGGTTATGGATTGTAGTATGTGGAGTCTAGCATGTAAAGCCAACTGAAGAGAACTTTAAGTGTTGTAGCTTATGATTGAGCTTTAACAACATCAGGTGCCTTTCTTGCCTACATCAACATTCCATCCAATGGGCAAATAAGGTGATTCACCACCTCACCTCATTAGGTGGAATGATGTGCCTATTCTGAAGAAAACTATGGTGTAGCTACTAGGGTGATTCACCACCTCACCTCATTAGGTAGAATGATGTGCTTATTCTGAAGAAAACTATGGTGTAGCTACTAGGGTTTACATTGAGGAAACACAAGGTGTACGACCATGATAGAAACACAACGATACAAACACAAACATGCAAAACTCAAACCCTAAAAGCAAAACTAAAAACTCAAATACAAAAACAAACACGAGAAAAAGGAGAGAGAAACTCTGAGGTGAATGAAAACTGTAAATGAATGAAGAGTGTACAGAGTGCCCAAGGGCAAAGCAATAGTGTCAGAGAGTGATGTCCACGAGAGACAAATCCCAAGTATTGTAAACACTAGTTGGACATGTGTTGAAAAATGAAGGGCAGGAGGCTAGTCACCAAAACACAATTGTCAGAGGTTGAAATTTAGTAAACATAGTAATGTATCACCAGAGAAGGTTAAAAACTGAGTACCCGAGACAAAGAATTGTCAGATGACAACAAGAGAGGTATTTGTTGATATAGGTAGTTTGTTGGACATAAAAAACACAAGTATTGGAGTAGTAGCCTAGTGTTTTGAGAGATGGTTTGTGGTCAATTAACTATTGTGCCATACGAGAGAATAAGAAGGGATTATTAGGTCAACCCATCACAAAACATACAAGCTATCCATCCACTCAAGGGTGTTGATGACAAGGAAAGGGTGAATAAGTAATGGTGGTGTGGTATACAAACCACCAATTGAAAAAACTTAGGATTTGTCTAGTGGTGCTTTGCAGAATGAGGATGCTACATGCTATGAAATGTTCATGCTATAGGTGCCACTTGGATAGTGTTCCTCCTAGGGAAATTGCTTACTTGCCCAAGTTCCCTTTACAAAGATGATGAAATCATTCAAAGAAAAAGGAGAAGGTACAATAAGGGGGGGGAGGCCAATGTTGAATACAAGTGATGAAACTTGTAGAATACCAAGAACAACAGCAACCCCCTCTCAATCTTGGATGTCGATACCGAAGGAGTAAGAGGAGCCAGATGTTGGTCTTCACGTGGTGTGGAGAATCATGATGTGAGGAAAATTCCAACTAGAAGAACAAGAGAGAAGTCACCGCCATGATAGCATTAAGAGAGATGCTACACGATCCGCCTCGGGAGGGGAAACCTCCATGTTGGTAGAAGAGCAAAAACTCCTTGGATGATGAAAACATGAATGGAAGGGCGCACATCCCAAGTCTCCAACCCAAGTAATACTAGTGTAAACCTGCATGTTAGCCCTACACTAAAAACAAAACCTTGCAAAAGAGATGAGGATCTGCAAGCATAGAGGTCAGTAGGGAGATGCTCCAAAAAGTAAAACAAAATTGAAATGAAAAGCTAACTGAAAAAACAATGCAATGATGCAAATGTGCATACTGAAAACTGATCACCTGAGGCAGAGAATTGTCAAATGTCAACAAGAGAGGTGTTTGCTAATATAGAGGCCTACTAGATAGCAAAAACGCAACTACTGCAGCAATCGCCTGGTGGGAGCGATGGTAGTAGCCTATCGCCTTGCACCAAATGTTATAAAATGCAAGCTGATCTAGTGCTATGATGATGCAACAGATGGAGACCTCCAAACGGCAAGGCGATGGTTGAAAACAAGCCACCTAGGGTTGGATAGTGATGGGCTGCAATCGGTGATGGTTGGACAGTACATGGTAGGTTGTTGATGACTAAAATCTGCACGGTAGAGTGGGAAACCTGCACAAAAGGATGAAGATTGAATGGGGGCAGCCTGTCTATTTATATGTGGATGGACCCTCCCAAATTAGGTTTTTATTGAAACTCTCTCAAACCATGCACCATTTTTGTGTTTTTCATTAAATAAGTAGGTTTTGGGGCTGTTTAAGAGGCTAACCAGCATGTAATGCGTTTTTTAGCTCAAGACAAGAGTGCTTGCCAGCCATAGCACTATAAAGGCATGAGCTTGGATTCCTGAAAATGTGCTCCCAGCCAAGCTGCTACCCATTATAGCTGCAATGTATCCATGATAACTGTAGGGTACCTTTGTATGGTTCTATGGAAGAAGAATGAATCATAGATATGCCAGACTTCTAAGGGACTTAAATGAGCTGGTATTCTTCTGCCAACAGTCTTCTTTGACCAAAATTCTAATGCAAAGAAGCATTACGTGAGTGGGAGTGGCATAGAGAAAAGCAGATTGGGCCCTTGTTGACTGATCATCCTAGTTGCCATGGAGCTGATAGACCTGGAAGGCAGGTAATGCAGTTTTCTAACGGTGGATACATAGATCATTTGCTAGAGGTTACCAGTGAGGACTGGAATGATATTAGTTAAACTCTCCATAACCGGGCACTTCTAAGTCAGGAGACAAGGAAGAGTTTCCTTTTAACTTTTGGATGATAAGGAATTCTTGTGTTCCTTTTCTTCATGGTACTTGGTGTCAATAACAAGGGAGAAGAGAGATTCTGAAAATTTCTCTGAGAGAAACCACTTCTGAGGTGGATTTCTTGGGTAGTAATCAGCGAGTAGATAAGGAGTATGATATTGACACTGGGATACATCATTGATTTCATCACAAAGAAAAAGTGTGTAAAAGAAAAGTAGGCTGTTTCATGGCAAGACAGTTTGTATAACTGCAGCATGGAGAGAGTTCCTGATTATAGATCAGGGATTTCTTCAGTTCTAGATTCTACTCTAAAACTAAATTTAGCAAAAATTATTGCAAAGATTCAGTGTTATGTTTGGACCATACAGTGCCCTGAATGGATTTACCACATACGCTATAGCATATTAAATATTATTTGAAGCAAGCAGGTTTAAATGACTGCTAACCTGTTCCTGGAGGACTTTGTATTATGGCTAGCCTATTTGTTAGTACATGGTTTACGGCATTAATTTGTGTTGTATCTAGTGTAGTTTGAAACCCTCTTGAGTGTTAGTGAGTTCAGTTCTTTGACCCCTGCTATAAGGCTTCCATTAACTTTGCTTGAATCATGCGGCAAGCAGCTCCAATCCAAAAAAGTTTTGTCATTGAGGTAGGCAGGAGCCTTTCTTGGTGAAATGCCATGCACTAGCTCTACCTGAAATGGAATTGTTTCAGGATCCAACTGTTGCAGGGCTCTCATAACTGGCTCATAAGCTCGATAGTATGCTGGAGATTCTGCAACAACCATGGCAGATGATTGCCCTATGCGAGCGCATATCGGTAAACAGCTTTCCCCATTGTCTCCTTGTGGTGAGCTCTCTAAAATATCTACAAAAAGGATTGTCGCATTATCTTTCCTTCTTGTTTCAGCTCTAGCAGCAATAGCCTAGATTGGATTAGAGAAGGTTCCTCTATTGTCGCATATGCATAGAAGGCTGCCAGCAAGGGGGGGCTGTGCACGTTTGTTGTTTACATATCTGTTCTGCAACTTTAGGCCAAGTGCCAATCCAGGAGGTAAGTCCTTGAAGCGTATCCCAACAACAGTGACTTGGAACCACACAGTCATATCACAAGAGTCCAGTTTCCCACTTGTGAAATCCAGGACACCTTTTTTCAAGCAGGCAAAAGAATCTTCACGCAGGAGGCGGAAGTACGTGTTTGTATAGTCCTCTGGATTCATAGCTTCCTTTTTATAACTCGGCTACAGGCAGTGGAGAAAGTTCATCATTAGGGCTTGTAATTTCACTGTTGAGGGGAAGGAGAGAGACCTTATCCCAGCTCACAACCAGGCCACTCTTAACCTGCACTGAGATGGTAGTAATCACTTGCATGGCAAATGATGCTTTTTCAATGGATGCGGAAGCATTTTCTGTGGCTTCCGTCTGGTCAGAATCCTGCAATGTATCCAGGATCTGGATGACAGGAACGCATGTACTCAACTCGTTAGGGTACTCTTGCAAGAACCGCAGCAGAAAGACTCTAATGGAGTGTAGCAATTCCTTGTCTGACATAATGTTGGCACTGCTGACTTCTTCATTGGACCACCAAGACTGAATGCCCGAAGTTCTGGATGCAGAGGTTTTCTTGATCTCCCGCAAAGCTGCAAGGAGCTTGTAAAAACCTCCTTGTGGCATGAAAATTCGCGAGCCGGTAAAAAGGCGCAGCAATTCCTTTACACTGGACTTGAACAAGGGGGCAGTCGTCTAGTCCCATTGTATGATGGCAGTGACAAGCTGGAGGAGGAGTGAGGTGATGTACTCCCTGTCAGCGAGTGGGGAGTGCAGGAGGAGGAGGAGGGCGTGGGGGGCCCGGGTGATCTCTTGCAGAACGAGTCTCTGCTGGTTGTGCTGCGCGCAGGCAGAGATAGAGGAACGAGCTGGAAATGTAGGAAGCCATGTCTCGGGAGCTTCTCGTGCTGCAGGAAACGAGGCGAGCGTATATGGCGCGGGGCTTGCGGGAGGAGCCATTACTGATGAACTCGAGAACGTCCCCGGGCTGCAGGAGGAGGAGGCCTGAGTGGGCGCAAGTGCGGGCCTGGGCGGCGTCTGGCGTGTCATGATGAGGAGCTCGAGGTAGAAGCCCGAAGTAGACATTCTCGTTGGCATGGTCAACTTTGGGAGCAGAAGAAGAAGCATCAAGAGAACCAGCTGGCGGTTGGTCTGATGAGGGCCGCTGATCCTTTTGCGGCTGTGCTGGTTGGTGCTGCTGCTGCTGTTGCTGCGGGAGGGGAGGGGAGTGAGGAAACCATAGCCGGCTTGAGAGTTGATCATGCAAACCCTGCCATGCCGCAATGACATGCATGGGCCTCTAGGACGACGACCTGGCAGGACGTAGCGGCGATCCACAGGCTTCGGCGGCTGCATTGTTTGTGTGTGCGTGTGTGTAGAGAGAGAGAGAGAGAGAGAGAGAGAGAGAGAGAGAGAGAGAGAGAGATTGCCAGTTGCTACAAACAAGAGGTTGGCCGAGCGTGATGCGTGATAAGCACGCTCGGGTTGTCTTATCCCGTCTCTAAGACAATGTAATTGAGTCATTAGTGGATAATACTAATTATAACAATGCATTGGGCTGACCTTAGAGTATCAATCTCGTGGATTGAATCACCCTACTCAAAACCGAGTGCACTTTTGGTTTGCTAAATTAAGGGGTGAGCCAAATGACACCTCCATGGAGCTTAGTTTTTGCCATTGAAACCTTAGCTCGACGAAAAATATAGGTTTGCCAAAGATGGTCGCCTTTCAAGCTAGCTCAAAAAAACAAGTTAAAATTCCAATGTGGCATACCTTGAAAATGAGAGGATTCAAAGGCATTGAATATTTTATGATAGAAGAAAACATATGAAGTTTCTCCCAGACGAGGCTTGGGACATTAAATGTCGAGATCAGAAACACTTCATTATCACAAACCTTCCTTCAATAAACCATGTTAAGAACCATTGTCGATTATGTAGAAGATTTGATTCTTGTGGTTTCATTGAAACTTAGCTTTATGAAACCAAGACAAACATTGTAGAGTCCACCTCAAAAGAGAGCCCTTTGAGTATATATTGCCCAACATTTGATGCCACAAATCAATGCCATGTTAGCTATTTACTTCCATACAATAGTAATGCAACATAAACGTATAAAAAAGAAACAAATAAATTATACATCTTAAAGAAGTTTATGTATCAAATGCTCTCTCTCTCTCCTCCCACCCCATTGAGATGGAGCAATGGATGAAACCCCTTATTCATAGTATAAACTCAGTATAAAGATGAAGTCATCTAGCACAATTTGAGAGCAAATGTAACTTGATATTGTAAATAGGCATTGATTTTCCATTTACAACATATGCTTGATTGTTGCATCGGAGGGCTTATATTCTCATGGTGAAAATTAAGAGGCCAAATGTCATCCCAACATTTGCCCTAAACCCTACAAGAAAGGAGCTAGTATATTATTGTTTTTGCATGTGCATGAGGGACATGTGATCTCTCTCTCTCTCTCTCTCTCTCTCTCTCTCTCTCTCTCTCTACATACACACACATGATCATGCAATGATACGAGAATGAGTGGAGAGGAGTGTATTAATTGGCCATAGGATGAGACTTGAGACAATAGGTTGAACTCACAATGAGTTTTCCATTTACTTATACGTGCACTTAAAGAAAGGTCTAAATAAAGTGCTTAAAACCCACAAAATGTACAAAGCTAACACCAAGTTGTGGGTGATCACAAACCACATTCAAGGTGCCTTGAAAGGGCATTGATGATGATGTCAATCATACTTCCGCCCTAACCATCAAAAGTGTGAATAATCTAATATTAATGCATGTCGGGAGAGCACATTGTGATAGAGGATATTCTCACATGGGGTCTCCCATATGAGAATTGACCAAAAACACTCACCAACTTATCAAACCATGTTATCCATTATCCAATGGAACACACACTTTAAGATTTGAAGAACAAGGCCTCATCAATGCAAGTAGAAAGCCCACTATAGATCCACCATGCCTAAATATGAATGAGATAGCAAGCCCCATGTTGCCCTCTAGCAACCCCTTTCTAGCATGAGAACTCTTGAGGGTAGATTCCTTAGTCATAGTGCTTTAGCCATGCAATCCAAATTAGAGTTCAAGTCCAAAGATGATGAAGATTTGGAGTTGTCCTTGTCCTTTTTCTATTTAAAAAAAAGCTAGTTCCTTACAATATGTTTGGAGATACCCCTTCTTGTTTCCAAAGTAACACTTCCTCTTCTTCATCTTAGTTGTAGCTACAAAATCCCCAACATGTGAGCTGCTAACTTAAGACAACAGCCTCTTGTAAAACCTAAATGTAGATTCATGCTCTAGCAACATAAATGTCATATGTTGAAAACTCACAGTACCTATGAAGCTTGAGCCCTCAAAAGTATCAACCACACCATCAAATGCTAGAGGGAGCTTATAAAGCAATAGCCTTTCTAGATGAACAACTTGCATGATATGAAGTTGATATTAGTTCAATGGTATAAAAGTAACATCTAAAGCAAGTAAATTAGGCAATCTATACCACATGCAATTTCTTTCATTGTTGCTTCGAGAATAAATGATTGAATGGTATCTATTGATTGGGACTTAAAGGTCCAAAGTTGACCATAGATAGTATCAACATATATTGGTGATGGATACTTGTACATATAGTGCAACTTTGGCCAGACCTCATGAGATCTTTTATAAGAGGTCATCGTTGGTAGGACTTTTCTTTTGAGATCCGCCAAAGAAAATATGAGTATATATTGGCATCATTAGAGTCCCAGTCCAAGATTGTCTCCTCAAAGTCTTCCTTGATCAGACTAGATGGTATTGGAGGGGGGGTGTCCAACACGAGGAGCTAATCTCAAGACAATATATCACAATTGCTTCTACACAAACCATGCCTTCATAATAGCACTCCAAGTAGAGTAAGCAAACCCTTAAAGCTTGTTATAAGGAGTGCACATAGGTCCCATAGGAATAAATGTAGATACAATGAGAGAGGGTTCAAGAGAGATGCATGGAGTACTTATGGTTAGATAGACTAAGCACTCAAGAGTTCAACAATTCAATCACACAAACAAAGAGCACAAATAATGATACAAGGAATTGAGGATAGTGATATAGGCATAACAAACAACACATGATATCCTCTCATGAGTTGGCAAAATGAATAAGAACTGTGAGAATGATGAGATTGATAAAAAAACCACTGATGTATAAACAATTAGGAGCAATCTACCTATAAATGTAAGGTCTTAGAAGTTGAAAACATGTGACAATAGTAGAAGCCTTGATGAAAGAGTCATGATATGAGCAATGATAAATATGCAAGGTGCAATTAGTAGGTGCAACAAATGTGTAACTTGCCACAAGATTTGATTATCCCAACAAGGAGACATCTCATGTTACACTACAATAAAATGAAAGCATAGATGGGCCCAATAGATGCGCTTTTATGAGCACACCTAAATTAACAGGAATGAGGCCATCTATTTGTATAATTAAGTTTAAATTGTTGTAAATCTACCTATACACAAATTTAGACATGATAATTGGTGTATTGACATGAATATGCATACACTTATCATGACAAATGAAAACACAAAAATGTGAGCCTAGGCTAAAGTTGATGTGGCTAGACATGAATTAGAATATAGATGTAGTAGGATAAATAGGTATTATTCTAGATCAACAAGTTGCCCAAATATGTGCTTGCTTTAATGTGGATGACCATTAAACTCAAAATTTGATCATTCCATATGTATCGTAGATGACACACTATCATTACATTAATACTTAATGAGTGCATCCCTTCACAATTTAAGTTGAAATATGTCAGAGTTCGGTTAATGTAAAACCCTTACAATAACACAATGATCATTTAGGGCTCAATCTCACCCTTAATGAGATTGATGAGATCAATAATGGTTGCATGATCATCCTCATGTATGATGGTATTGTGATTATCTGTGTCTCCACCATGATTATCTTCTAGCTCTCTCATGGTTCATCGTTATCTCCACTACCATGATCAGTGTCCATATGCTCCATGGTCGTAAATCTACCAAATATGGAACGTCTCATCCTCAAAGCAAACCATGTGAGAATTGACCATGGGAAAGTCTCATGATTGCCAATCGTGGAATTGCTTGTGCCAATCGTGGGACATATGTCATGTATCTCTAGGGAAATGTTGTTCGCCACACCAGTTACAACTGAATCTTGAGGGACCACCCTCTTCAGGGCGTCGGCTCCCTATCAGATTCTGTTGCTTCTTCAAGAAATTGACGTCAACAGCTATTTGCCAATATTGTTCAGAAATCATATCAGTGTAGTGTTTCATCATATCCTTAACTTCACCAAGGACATTAGAGGCACTCGACTCATAGCCTTGATTGTCTATCCGTCATTCCATTGGCCTAACAATTTGATTGGGCATTGGTTGTTGACTCATAGGAACAATATTAGGGTTCGAAGCTTGGCCTCCAACATTTGGTGGAGCCAATTGACTGGCCATAGGCATAGCCACACTGGGAGGAGCTGGCAGCAAAGGTACATTTTGAACTCGGTTTGGGGGAGGGATGGCGATTTTTGCGCCGTTTTTGCTGCGTGCTGCCGCCATATCCACGCCACGTTTTTCAAAATTGAGGGAGGGGGGGTTAAAGTCCCAAAGGGCACCCCCCTTTTGGCTTAAGTTTTTGTCCACCTTTTCAAATCTTGGCCAATTTTTGGCCTCTTCCACGTCCGGACTCCGTTTCGACCTCTAAAAAATCCTGCACGTCCATCTCGGCATCTCGCACTGATTGGCAGCTCCCAGCATCCCGCACGGCAGTCGAAAAAATGATCAAAAATCTGCAAGTGTCACTCTGGCGCCTTTTAAAAGCCGTCTTTCACTTGGTGCTTAAAATCGTCCTAGCTGCAACCGCTGCCTTCGATGTCAAATATTTTTCCCCTAAATTATGGATTTTTTGGCAAATTTTAGGCATGTCCTGGGCTCAAAACTCTGCTCTTACTTGTTTACTGTAGAAGTATCCATACTGGACAAAAAGCACATGTTTACCTTGAGAGATATATAAACCTTTCCCTCTTTCTCTCTACCTACCTAACTAACTAACTTACTAACTAACTCATTAAATAAGTAATGTATATAAAAAATTACATGGCGCAACGAACAGAATCTGAGAAAGAGATAGAGACAGAGAGTAGACAATAGATAAGAGGAGAATTAGAAAATTTCTTTAACTCCAAACAACTGATACAAAGATGGCTCTGTCCACCCATGCGCTTCCACTGTGAAGCTTAGATGGTGATCTAGACAAAAGATAGGTGAAGAGCTTAAGGCTAGCTGGAACAACCCTGATTGGGTGAAAGATAGATGATCGATGATTGTGAAGGGGTTTAGCTTTTATAGCCTACGAAGGCGGTTAGGTCAGCATGACCGACCTACCATATGAGCCTCTACTAGTCGTCCAAGGAATATGAGCCCTCTACTTAGCTAACATACCATATGAGTCCCCGGACCCCAAAATAGGGGCCCCTTTAACTCCCTTACCCCCGCAACTCGATGCAATGTGCCTCGAGTTGCTATCTGCCTAACTTCTCAGTCCAACCCAAAGATTAGACCCACAATGGTCACCTTTTTGCCATCCGATCACATAGACCTCATCAGATATACAAGTCAAGACTCAACCAATATCTGGGCTCACATTTGGCTTCTCCTTATAATGGGGGTCTTACAACTTTAAGCACCTTGGATTATTGGTGGCACCTTATGAGGGTGTGGCATTGAGCATATCGAACAATGTAAACAACATAATCAACCTAGTCTCCCTCCCTCCCTCCCTCCCTTCCTACCTCCCTCTCTCTCCCCCCTCTCTCTCTCCCCCTACTTAACTAACGTAACTAAACTACTATCTCTCACCTCTCTCTCTCTCCCTCTCCCCCCTCTCTCTCTACCCAATTAATCAACCCATAAAATTTGTAAGAGAGAGAGACAGAGAAGAAGAAGAAGAAGAAGAAGAAGAAGGGGAGAGAGAGAGAGAGAGAGAGAGAGAGAGAGAGAGAGAGAGAGAGAGAGAGAGAGAGAGAGAGAGAGAGAGAGAGAGAGAGAGAGAGAGAGAGAGAGAGAGAAGAAGAAGAAGAGAAAGAGAGACATGTAAAAGAAGAGGTGAGAGAAGAAGAAGGAGAAGAGCGAGCGAGAGAGAGAAGTGGTGAGAGAAGAAGAGGAAAAAAAAGAAGAGAGAGAGAGAGGCGAGAGAAGAGAAAGAAGAAGAAGAGAGAGAAGAAGAAGAAGAAGAAGGAGAAGAAGAGAGAGGTGAGAAGGAAGAGAGAGAATCGAGTACAGAGAGAGAGAGAGAGGAAGAAGAAGAAAGAGAATAAGAAGAATAGATAGAGAGAAGAAGAAGAAGAGAGAGAGAAGAAGTCTAGGTTCTTTGCAACAATATACCCTAAGTATGTCTTCAATGACCTAATTTACACACTCTCTCTGTCCATCCGTTTGAGGGTGATAAGCTATATTGAAACAAAGCTGTGTACCGAGAGCTTCAAATAATCCCCTCCAAAAATGCGAAGTGAATAGAGTTCAATCACGATCGCTAATAATTCTCTTTGGAAGTCCATGAAGTTTAAAGATTTCTTTAACAAATAACTTGGCAATATCTAAGGCTTTGTAGCTGGTTTTGACTAAAATAAGGCGGGTAACCTTAGTCAACATGTTTACAATTACCATGATTGAGTTGTATCCTCCTTGAACTAAGGGTAATCTAGCTACAAAATCCATATTAGTGAATTCCCATTTCATTTGAGGAATATCAAGTGGTTGTAGCTTTCCTAGCAGCTTAACTCGTTCGTTGGCAACTCAAGCATTCAGTTACATATTTAAGTATGACACTTTTGAGCTTCTCCCAATGATAGCTTTTTCTAACTACATTGAGAGTTTTGGCATAGCTAGGATATCCTGAAAATGGGGAATCATGAGCTTCCCATTGTATCTTCTTCTTAAGTTCTTGACTAGAAGGAATACATAATCTTGTCCTGAAGTAAACAAGTCCTTCGTCAACAGAGAAGTTATGATACTTTGTCTTAAGCTTAGAATTTTATTCTTTATTTTGAATTTCCTTCAGCATTTGCTGATATTTGGGATCATTGTTCGCCTTCTCCTTAGCTAGCTCAATGATGTGATTGCTAGGTATTGATATCATTGTAGCTAGTGTTTGAGCTCTAGGAGGTTCTTCTGAGATAAGTGTATTGAGAAATGATTTGCAGCTTAAAGCATTAGCAACTACATTCTCTTTGCTTGATCTATATTTGATCTCAAAAATCATACTCTTACAAGACTTCGATCCACCGACGTTGCCTCATATTTAGATCTAGTTGAGTGAAGATCCACTTAAGACTTTTATGTCTGGTTACCAGTCAGAACCTCTTCCCAAGCAGATAATGTCTCCATAACTTAAGGGTGTGGATAATTGCAAGTAATTCCAGCTCATGAGTAGCATAATTTCCCTCATGAGTCTTCAATTTTTTGGAGGAATATGCTACTGGATGTCCTTACTGCATGAGTACACATCCCAAAACAAGAGAGCTCACATCGATCACCACTTCGAATTCTTTGCGAAGATCAGGTAGTTTGAGGATCATAGTAGTGACTAAGCTTAGCTTGAGTTTGTCAAAGATAGACTGTTCAACTTAGGTCCATTTAATGGAAACTTGCTTCTTGATTAGGTTAGGAGGGGTACAACAATTTGGGCATAATTCTTGATAAAGATCCGATACCATCTTATTAAACCCAAAAACTATGAACTTCACTTACGATGGTTGAAGGCGGCCAGTCTTTTACATCCTTGATTGGCAGATCTATTGAAATTCCTTCTGTTGAAACTTTAAACCCTAAATACTCGATTTGCTTCTTGAACAGTACACACTTCTTCTTCTTAGCATACAGCTTGTGAGTCCACATTGTCTCAAGAAATGTTCGTAGAGTTGCGACTCGTAACTTCCTTCATCCTTGAGATATATTAAGATGTTGTCAAAGAATACAAGGATGAAGTCATCAAGATAAGTTCTGAATATATATTGCATTAATTTGTTGAAGGTAGCAGGGGTGTTTGTTAATCCAAACGATATTACGATAAACTCGTAATGACCGTACCTTGTGCTAAACGCAGTTTTTGGAATATCTTCTTCCTTGATCCTAATCTGCTGACGTGAGATCAATCTTGGAGGATATCTTTGCTCCTTGTAATCGATCAAGTAGTTCGTTGATCCTTGGAATTGGATACTTATTCTTGATTGTTACCTAATTGAGCCCTTGATAATCAATGCAGAGATGGAAAGTCCCATCCTTCTTCTTATGAAATAACATTGGAGCTCCCTAGGGTGAGTTATTGGGTCTAATGTATCCTTGATCTAAGAGTTTTTTGAGTTTTTCCTTTATTTTTTTGGCTTCTGGAATGGACATTCAATATGGTCGCTTTACAACTGGTGTAGCTCCTCGTACTAGCTTGATTTCGTGGCCAACTTCTCTCTATGGTGGAAGTTTAGTTAATTCTTCACGAAATATATCAACATATTCCCCAAGCCACAACGTTTCATCTTCAACTTCTTTATCATGTTTAGTCTTATTTAATTTGATTAGGTATATAGGTGAGCCTTTTCTTAAACCTTTAATGATTCGAGAAGCTTTTTCTAATTGAATCTTTGGTTTCCCTGCTTCTCCTTGTGTGCTCACTTGTCTTACAACATTCAGGAATGTGACTTGGCCCTTTTCACAATGAATATGAGCATCATTTGGAATTAACCAGTCCATTCCTAACAGGAACTCATAGGTTCCCAGGTTCATCACTCTGAAATGCATGTTGGTCTGATTGCCACCTAGATTAAATTTTGTGAAAATGTTCATGATCTAGGATATGGCAGGGAGCTATGGTGGATGGAAGACAAAGAGAATGTTCATGATGACATAGACACTGACAAGACAAACTGTTACACAAGTGAATTACATTCCAAGATGGAAGCTTGGACTCATAAACACAATCTTGTGTATAAGATTATCAATGATCAAGACACTAACTAAAAGAGAAAAACATCATGATATTGCATTCATCATATGTGTGTAAAAGTGGTAGTCAAGTACACTGCGTAATAGTTGTTGGATGGGTAGCAATTTCCCTTTCTGTTCATATGGGATTTAGTCCGCCTACATATCCTAAGCCCATAACTGCCTCATACGAAGAGGCCACAGTGGGTGTGATTGTAAATCTCAATACCCCTCCTCAATCACAACCAAAAACTACAAAGTGTGTAGAGGCTTTAGTGAAAGCAATACCTGCAAAGTGTGGGCACACCAAAAACATGGCAAAACACCAGAGGCTGTCGCAAAAAAGTCTAAGTCTGGGTACCACAAACATGATGGTCATCCAAAGGCTACAACAGGAGCCTCACAGAGGCTATAGTACAAGGCTACAAGAGGATTTTACAAGCTTATGTCAGAAGCATTGTAGCTACGAAATACAAGGCTAAAAAAGTATAGTAAAAATTGAGTCAAGGACCCAGCAAGCCCTTGCAGTTTTCAGCATTTGTTTTGACATAGATCTTCAATTCATTGTAGTCTTCTTGTCAATGTAGTCTAGCTTACTCTTTTTGATCCTATACTTGTTCTTCACTTTTCCCTTTTGGTCTTCCTAGTTGATCTTTTTCTTCTTCAACTTCTATGTGGTATAAGTAGGTAGAAATGATTACACTACTCTTTATGAATGGCATCTTCATGTTTGTCATTCTCATTATTGAGAATTAACCTCAAATCTTTGATTTTGCAGTAGAAGAGATGAAAGAATTCACATCAAAAAACACAAATGCAAGGTAGTGTGAAGACACACTTTGTAGTATCAAGAAATACTATATCCGGACTTGATCTTGATGATGATTATTAATGCTTGTCTTGTACTTCGACTTGAGTCCCTTCTTTGTTGGTAAATCACTTGAATGATTGTTAAAATAAGGTTGTGTTTGCTAAAGACTGAGCAATTCTTAGTAGCAAAGACTTGAGTTCACCAAGATTGGGCCACGCAAAATGAAGCTTGAATGTTAATGAGTTGAGTGTTGATGGTTGCTTGGAACTACCTCATGCTCCTTGGGTTTTGTCCACTAAAGAAGAGTGCTTTGTGAAGCAGATTATTAGGTCTATCGCACTCTGACGGGTATGATGTGTTCTCTTAGATCCACGTTTTCTAAAGATAACCAATTATTAGGGCTAAAATCCCATGATTGGCATAAGATATGTCACGTTTGTACTACAAATGGATTGTAAGTGACATGCATATTTTGCTATTTGGAGTGAAGTTGTCGTTCATAATGCTTCTTCATTTGTGGCAGTTTGTACTACCGATTGCGATCCCAAGATGTCCCACTCCAGAAATACACGGGGCAATTTATAGATTATCAAAATTAGTATAGTGGATCTCATAGAAGGAGATCAAGACATCCTCTATTGAATCCGCAAGGCGAGGAGCAGTGGAGAGAGTCTATCTCTTTGAGAAGTACCTACCTACCAACATGCTCATGATACAAACCCACATCGAGGTGCATCTTGTAGATGAAGTGAATATTGTGAGACATGTCCATATGCAATGGATGTTCTTCTTGGAGTGCTTCATGAAAACCCTCAAACGCTTTGTGTGACAATGAGCTTCGCTAGAAGGTAGCGTGGCTGAAGATTGGTTGGTGTCTGAGGCATTAGTACATATCTCATAGTGGCTACCAACAGTGGATTCAGAAAATAGTATGCTATGGTCACTGAGGATGATGATAGATTGACCGGAGATGTGATGGTTGGAAATGGGGTAGAAAAATGATGGATGCTGCAATGGAGGAGAAATTGAATCATTTTTGTATGTTGCACCATGCCTCCATGGAGACGTGGCTTGCTAGGTATGAGTAAGCCAGGTGAGAGTGGGAAGAAGCGCAATCCAAATTTTGGCATAGTACGCGCCATCGATCGATTTGATATCCCCAGGGCATTGAGGAGATGTTGTGGTTTATGTCTATGTGATGGTTACATGGAGCTTTAATCGTAGCCTCTTGTAAAGAGGTGGAGGTCTCTACTAAGGAGTGGGAATTCTTGAGGGATGTAGTCCAAAGGTGACCACATGTTTTATAAGTTGTCATATCATGATTTTATATGTAACAACTAATTAACCATTTCAATGTAAAATACAAAATATACAGTGCAGCATGGTCTCGTGGACAACATTTTTATGTGGAGCGTATCAACAAATGTGCTCCACAATGGATTGTGGTATCATGGAGGAAAAGTTCAAGCAAGAGAGCCGACGACGAGCCCAAGATCCAAACATCGTTATAGAAGAGATGGAGTATTTTGGGAACTTGTAAAGTATTATCATGGTGGATTACCGTAGCTTCTCCATGATCCTATTCGATGTGCAGTGGTTCAAAGTGGTACTGGAAGGAATCGAGGCAACTCTTCGATGAGGCCCATCTGATTTCTCAAAATAGATTCTAAAAAAAGATGCACGGATTTGTGTGACACATTGTATTGCTGACTGATTGTGAACATGTGCATGAACTCATGTTTTTCATGTTTTTCTAAATATTATTACGACATAGTATATGTAAAAAATGTTAAACCCCTCTTGTATGTGATTTTGAATAGGTAATTTTCTATCCAAATCCCAGACAACATCGATGGTAGTATGTTGTATCTCTAGCTCCTCGAAGTGCGAGAGTATATGATGAAAGCAATGTTCCCAGCATAGATGAGGACATTATGCAAATAGAGAGGTCGATATTGCAAAGGCTGGAGGCTTCCCAAAGCTTGGAGCATGTAGAGGAGGCATAATCCGGTAACAATGATGGAAAGACAGAAGGCAAAGAATTCTTTGAGAATGAGGTGGACTCATCCTTTTGTGGTGACCTTTCTATTGACCTTCCAGTGTATGCGGAGTTATGTCAAGAGATTGACATGGGACCATAGGCTACGTCATACTTGGAGCATCCACCTACTCAATTCATTGATGAATCGCTTATAATGGTACTCTAGAATATGCATTTTAAGTAAGACCGTTTTTTTAAGAGTTATATTACTGTGCTTTGCTTGAATCTTTATATTGATTATGCTAACATGAATTTCTTTCTGTGCATGTAATATTTGTGAATATTTGGACAGCACAATGAGTCGAGGGATGAGCGACGAGGAGCTACAAGAGATCTTCAAACGTATGTCTCCAGATCATCAAATAGCTTGATTTAGAGATATGGCAGACCAAGAGCTGTCTCAGACACCATCAGGCCATTCCATTATATCTACTTTGGCACACTTTGATGCTTCAGTTTCCAGTAGGACGAGGTTGATGCTTGCATAGAGGGAGTGGTTCTGGGGAATGCTACGGAGACGTGGATGCGGTGAGCTTGAGATACATGTGCTTCTCCTCACTCTTGTGCAGGTTCGAGAGAGGGTGGCTCAGGTGGTTGTTGTGGAGAAACTGACGCAGTTTCTCCATCTCTTCATTCTACTAGAGTTGTGTCACTTGTGGGATTTTTCACACTTGTGGGGACGTCTACTCCAGTCACTCTAGCTTTTACTCAGTCCTCTGCAAATGACCACAACATATGCTGATGTCCGTCCTCAAATTCAAAAGTTTGATGGCAAAGATTTCCACCCATGGTAGGTACTTATAAAATACAAAATGATGGAGAGAGGGTATTGGCCTCTCATTCAAGGCAGTAGAGCTGTAAACTCTGCAAATCTGGTTGATATAGAGGATGACCAATGTGCTCAAGCAATCATAATGTTACACTTAGATGAATCCCTGATTCATCATGTTGATCAACTAAACATTGCTAAAGAAAAATGGGATGAGCTTGAAAAGCTCTGTGAAGCCACTGGCAAAAATACTAAAATCTTCCTTAAAATTGAATTCTTTAGCTTGGAATATCGATCAGGAGAAGATTTGGGAAAATTCATATCTCATATGAAGGGACTTATGTCACAGCTTGCCTCTGTACAAGCTCCAATCTATGAAGAAGATGCTATTGCTATTCTCCTAAAAGCTGTAAAACAGGTGTTTCCTACTCTTGTAACCACTCTCACCAACATTCCAGATCCTACATTGGCAAGTACTATTCAATCCTGTTTGGATGAAGAAAAGAAGAACCACAAAGAAAGCAACAATAGTCATGCAACTTCAAATTCCCGTGATCAAGTATTGGTTCATACAGCTCTCACTAGATGTTCTTTCTGTAAGAAAAAATGACATCTTGTAAACAACTGCTGGAAGAAGTATCCCGAGAAGGTGAAATGTAACAAGTGCAAAAAGACAGGGCATATCACTAGTAAATGCCCCAACACTCCTGATATACCCAAAGAATTGGTGGCCAACTATGCCTCCAATCCATCTGAAGATTGACTGTTTTGACTATTTAAATCATCTACCTAAAACAACCTTGTAAGCCTGATTTATAAAGGCATCCCAAGAAGGGGGGAACCTCTTACATGCTTTATAATCCAATGCCACCCTGGCATTGAGGGGGGGGGGGTGTTAGAAGACATGCATAGGAACCCACTATAAGCAAGGGAGTATAAGGGCATATGAGTGTGAATAGCCCTAGGGGCAGGGGAAACCCTAACCCTAGCTTGGCAAAGGCTATATAAATAGCCTATGGGTCACTATCATGTGTGGGAGAGTGTACCCAAGTTTTACTCTAAGCAACTTAGTAAGCAAGATTTTGTTCTTGTACTTTGAGCTCTCTTCTCCCTCTTGTGCACACATTCCAATGCTGCAACTCTATTTCTCAACACATCACACATCGGCGATAGATATCATCAACACCTTGGCAATATAATGTTCCTGCGATCAACGCTCTCCAAAATCCATGGATGATCCAGACCTTCCTGATGCTTCTTTATTTCTAGTTGAAACAATTACTCCCTGGTATGCAGACATAGCCAACCTCCTAGAAACTCAACAGTATCCTCCTGGCATCTCAAGCTGTGAGAAGAAGAAGCTTCTGCTAGAATCAGCCCCCTACACCTTGCTAGGTGGCGCACCATACAAGAGAGGCAAAGATGAAGTGCTGTGAAGATGTGTTGTAGGGGATGAAATCAGTATAGTATTGAAAGCATGCCATGAAGAACCATGTGGTGGACACTTCGCAGGAGAAGCGAAGCCAGGAAGGCTCTATTAGCAGGATACTGGTGGGACCGACCCTCCATAAGGATGCATATGACTACTGTAAGAGATATGATGCTTGTCAGCGAATGGGGAAACCCACCAAAACAAGTGCCATGCCATTGCAACCCATTCTTTCCCTAAAGCCATTCGAGAAGTGGGGGATTAATTTTGTGGGTCCCATTGATCCACCCACCAGACGGAGGCAGAATAGATACATCTTAGTATGTACGGATTATGTCACAAAGTGGTGTAAAGCTAAAGCCGTGAAGTGGGATGATGGTAATAGCATAGCCCTGTTCATGTAGGAGAATATTATCACTCGTTTTGGAAGTCCCCTCGAGCTAGTAAGTGACAGAGATACTCATTTCCTTAACAAAATCATGGAGGAGTTGACAGAATTGTATAGATCCACCATCGCAAGTCCACTCCTTACTACCCCAGAGCCAATGGCCAAGTTGAAGTCACCAATCACATCCTTTGTTCGATTCTGACAAGAATGATTTCCGCACATCGTCGCGACTAGGATGATCGACTTATAGAGGCCCTCTGGGCATATAGAACCTCCCATAAGGTAGCTACAGGACAGACCCCTTTCCAGCTAGTGTGTGGTATAGAAGCGATCTTCCCTGTTGAACTGGAATCGCCCTCTTTGCGAGTGGAAGTTAAAGAATGGTTGGGATATGATGAGTCACTGCAACGCCATCTCTTGCACTTGGAATGCTTGGATGAGATACAGTGGATGGCCCTACAGTGCATGGAAACCACTCAAGCGCGATGCAAGGCCTATCATGATAGTTTCATCAAGCATAAGGAGTTCAAAGAAGGTTATCTTGTCCTAGCCTATAATTCAAGATTTGGCAAGTTTCCTGGCAAGCTTCAACAATGGTGGATGGGCCCATACAAGGTACTTGCTGTAAATCCTAATGGCTCTGTTCAGGTGCAGACCGTTGATGCCTCTAATGATCCTTTTCTGATCAATGGCTATCGTCTGAAGAAGTACTTCCCTTGTTGGGGATCTTGACAATCACAGTCGACCTACCCTCCCCCTTTTGGGTGTCGCATTGTCCTTCTCGTCGTGCTTCTGATAGCCCTTATGATTCTCCTCATGAGACGGTCTCATTCTGATAGCCCCTCACAGATACATCTCAACCTAACCTTGTTCTCTTCTCGTCTGATTTAGCAACGATGGCGAGGTTGGTCTTGACACATGGTATTGCTCCTATTCTCTTTCTTAACGAAAAAAAGAGAAAAAGAAATAAAAGAGAGAAAAAAAAATAGACAAATCTATTATGGGAGAAAAGGAAGAAATTATCTGTCATAACAGGCCTCGTTCCAAGAAAAGGTGGCAACACCCTTGGGCAGGAAGCTGACTGTGGAAAATGTGATAACACCCCGCAGTTCAGGAAAGCTGACTCACCAGTAGAACCTTTCCAGCAAGTAATTTGAGGCCACCTCCCTTGGTGCGCTGTCTCTGCAATATCAGTCCCTCTATCCTTCTCAACACACAACCTTGTCAAGATTGTGGGAGAGAAGGAAGGAGTCTCACTTATAGCTTTCTTGCTTGCACGATGGGGGAATACACACAAAGGTGGAGGCTGAAAACAATTTTCCTCTTCTTAGTTGTGTAAGCCAAAAAGAACTCTCGTACATAGAAATAGAAAAACCCTATATATGGGTCTCAAACCAAACTCAACTAACTAAGGTGGCACACTAACTAAGCCACGAACTAGAGTAGATAAGGATAGCTGTCATCTAGCTATTATTCATAGGCGGTGTACTAACCGCATCTACAACTAACAAGTCGGTGACAGAAATGCACAATGGTCACCCTGGCATATTACGAGTGGATCTCGATATCTCAACACTCCCCATCGAGTTCAATCCCAATTCTTGCACACCAAGAAGGTCTCTGAACTTGCGCAGCTTCTCTGTGCTCAATGCCTTCGTAAATATGTCAGTTACCTGATCCTCTGTGCTGACATAAACTAGATCAATAAGACCTAGTAAAACCCTCTCCCACACATAGTGATAATGCACTTCAATGTGCTTTGTTCTAGCATGATAGACTGGGTTATTTGCCAAGTGTATACTACTCATGTTGTCACAATTGATGACAATTGGCCCATCTGTAGGCTGATGCATATCATAAAGTAGCTTATGCAACCAAGCTACCTCACATGCAGCCATTGTTGCACCCCTGTACTCAGCCTCTGTGCTCGACAAGGCAACTGTAGGTTGTTTCTTGCTGCTCCAAGTGACTGCAGCACTCCCAAAAGAGAACACATATCCATTGGTAGATCGTCTATCAGAAATACTACCAGCCCAATCAGCATCAATGTGTCCATGCAACTGTATCTAAACCCCAGTCTCATAAAATAGTCCATACTGCAATGTGGACTTCACATACCTGAGTATGCGTCTAGCCGCATCCAAATGCGGTTTCCTTGGAGCCTGCATAAACTGACTTACCAATCCAACAGCATAGCTCAAATCTGGGCTAGTAATAGTCATATAAATCAAACTTTCTACTATGCGTCTGTACATAGTAGGGTCTTCCAGAAGCTCACCTGCATCTGCGCTCAACTTCACATTCTGCTCCAAAGGAACTGAAATAGGCTTACAGCCTATCATCCCATATTTGGATAGCATGTCCAATCCATACTGCCTCTACAAGAGCCATATCCCACTTGGTGATCTAATCACCTCAATGCCCAAGAAATAACGTAGCTCTCCCAAAACCTTCATCTCAAACTTCTGCTTCAATAGAATTTTCACATGAAGGATATCTTCATCATATCACCTGTGATAATCAAATCATCAACATAAATGACAAGCAGCATAATACCTTTCTCTGTTTTTCTCACATAAAGTGAGAAATCTACCTTGGAAATCTGAAAGCCAATAGTGACAAGATACTGTCCTATCTTGTCAGACCATGCTCTAGGTGCTTACTTCAAGCCATACAAGGCTTTCTTCAACCTGCAAACAAACTCAGGATGACTAGCATGCACATAACCTGGTGGCTGCTCCATATAGACCTCTTCTTGCGAATCACCATGCAAGAAGGCATTCTTTACATCCATTTGATGTAAAGACCATCCCTTTGATGCAGCCATAGCAATGACTGCTCTTACGGTTGCCATCCTTGCAACCGGACTAAATATTTATTCATAATCAATGCCATATGTTTGTGCATATCCCTTGACTACTAATCTTGCCTTGTATCTGTTCACAGAAATATTTGTATTGTGCTTCACCTTATAAACCCACTTACAATCAATTGCATTCTTATCTTAAGGCAAAGATACCAATTCCCATGTAGCATTTGCTTCCAAGGCATCCATTTCTTCATCCATGGCTTTCTCCCATTTTTCTTTTCCCATGGCTTGCTCAAAAGAAGTGGGTTCTGGTTCTTGTATCACTTTGACCATATAGGCATAGTGAATGGCTGTAAATCCATCATATTTCAGCCTATCCACAGGATACCTAACTTTGGTAGACCTGCGCAAAGTAGGTTCACTCCCAGGTGCTCTCAAAACATCCCTGGTCTTCCTTGCTCTAGGTGTAACAATAGAAGGAATATCCAACTCATCATCAATGCTTTGTTTTGAGCAACTAGATTCACCATCCACATAAGAGTGACTTGCATTCACATCAAACATGGGCTGATCTACCTTCTCTTTTCCTTTTCATAATACCTGCATACCACTATCTGCATTTCTTTAAGAAGATTCTCCTGATCTCAATCTGCCTGTCCATGGCGAAGAATGTGAACCACTGCTAGAGGATGCTCCTGGTCCACTAATATCTTGTGACTGCTGCTGCGAATTTTGTGCAGCATTACCATTTTGTGCATCTACATTATCAATCACATTTACTGGTTTATACTAGCTACTTATCTCATTAAAAACAACATCTCTGCTCACTATAAACTTACGAGTAGAAGGGTTATAGCATTTATACCCTTTTTGCTGCAGAGAGTAACCAATAAAGATGCACTTCTCAGCGTTTGGATCCAACTTGGATCTCAACTCATCTGGCACATAAACATAGGCAATGCAACCAAAAATCTTCAAATGAGAAATATCTGGTTTCCTACCAGTATACCTCTCCTCTGGAGTCATCACATGTATTGTTGCAGTGGGAGTCCTGTTCATTATGTAGATTGTTGTAGCAACTACTTCAGCCTAGTAAAAATCTGGCAAGTCTTTTTCATTGAGCATGGCACGAGATACCTCTCCAATATGCCTGTTTTTCCTTTCTACAATTCCATTTTGTTATGGGGTATGACTGCATGAATATTGGTGCTTTATGCCATGCTCCTGTAAGAACTCTGCAAACTCATTTGAGAGGTACTCTCCCCCTCCATCTGACCTTAGGCATTTTATTTGCAGACCTATTTCTTTTTCAGCCATAGCTTTAAGGGTTTTGAAATGCCCAAAAACTTCACTTTTCTTTTTCATAAAATACACCCAAACTTTTCTGCTATAGTCATCAATAAAAGTGACAAAATAATGACAACCTCCAAGAGATGCAGCTTTAGTAGTCCACACATCAGAGTGGATTAATTCCAATGGCTTCTCACTCTCTTGAACATGTCTAGGAAATGGTTTCCTTGCCTGTTTTCCAAACTGACAGGCTTCACATACCTTATACATTTCTGCAACCTTGAATTTGGGCAATCCTGCAATAATATTTTGGGCCTGCATTGATTTAAGTCGCTGTACATTAACATGACCAATGCGTTTATGCCAGATATCAATATCTGCAACTACACCGGTCCCATGTGCAAACATTGCTGCACTCAATTCAGACATGTCTCCATCCAATGTAAACATTCTGCCCTTCTTCTTTCCTTTTGCTATCAAGCGACCTTTATTTTTCATATCCTCAACAAAGCATCCATGAGGATTAAATCTGACCTGCAAGCCCTGTTCAACCATTTGACCAATTGAAACCAGATTCTTGGTGATATTCGGGACATGAAATACATCGGACAAGTATTTCTTTTTCCCATCCTGCATAGACAAGGGAATTTTTCCAATCTGCACAATAGGATGTGCAGTATCATCACCAGTCTCCACAAATCCTGGTTTTTCCATTTTCCTTGCATCCTCCATCCATTCTGCATGACCTGTCATGTGGTTTGATGCACCTGAGTCAACATACCATACATCATTGCTTTCTTCTGCACTTGTCACAGAATTGTTCATGTGCTGCACCATGAACAAATGCTCATTTCTGTCATCACCCTGTCTGCTAGAAGATGCATAATTCCCTTGTTGCAGTTTTCCATTCATGATGTCATTCTGCTTTTTATAGCAGTCTTTAGCCATATGACCCATTTTACCACAGTAATAGCATTCAACATTACTGTTTGCATTTTGGCCTCTTTGCCATCCACCACGACCTCTTTGGCTCCCCCTGCCTCTAGAGTTACCACGTCCTCCTCCGTAGGACTGGTTTTCTTGAGTTTGCTGCATATTCTGATTTCTGCCACGGCCTCCAAATCGGCCTCCTCTACCTCTGCCTCTACCTCTTCCAGCATTTGAGTAGAAGACAGCTTCTTTTGAAGTTCCTCCTGAAGAAGATGCACCACCATTTCTCTGCTCCTCAGAAATTAGAAGAGCAATCAAATCCTCAAAATCAGGAAATCTTTCACGGATGGAAATGGATGTTCGGAATTGTGCATAATCCTTTCCTAGACCATTCAAGGTCACAGAAACTAAATCATCATCTTCCACTAGCGACCCAATGGAAGCAAGTGCATTTGCAATCTTCTTCACCTTCATGTGGTAGTCATTGATGCTCATACTTTCTCTTTGCACATTGTGCAACTCTTGCTTGAGCTGCATTTTCGTGGCTTGCGTATTTGTGCTATACATTTTTGACAAAGTATCCCATGCCTCCTTTGGCGTACTTGCATCTTGAATATGTACAATCATAGAGTCTGAAATGCTGATAGACAGCTAGTACATAACTTTTCTGGCTCTCTCATGCCATGCTTTAAATGCCTACATTTGCTATTGATTGGGAACATTAGGAAGAACTGGTTCTTCTTCATTTCCTGCAACGAATTCCCAATATCCTTTTCCCATAAGGAAATTCCTCATTTTGAACTTCCATGCTTGGAAGTTGTTCTTGTCAAGCTTTTCAGTGACAATCTGTGAAAGAGAATCAGACGCCATTACAGAACACTGCAAAAAAATCTGTCACTGCAAAGAACATATCTTTAGCCTCACAAGGGCAAATTTGCAAAACTGACGAAAGTGGTATTTGACCACACAGTCACTTCCTAGTGGCGATTTTGCATCAACAGGAAACAAGGATGATTTTGTAACTCCCAATGTCTCTACGCACGAGCATACGATGTAATTTCTACAATAACTTTTCACTGACCTGTAGAACAGTGGTCGCACAGCATAAAACAGGGCCTTTTTCTGAATGTATGTAGAAAACTTCCACCTCCAAAACAAGCCCCAAAATGGCCTCAAATAAAATAAAAACAGAGCGACCAAGGGCTAAAGCCCTCTTCCGCAGCATATACTGCCCTCTTGCTACACCGCGAAGGGCATCTCAATCTGAGACAATGCACTCTTACACTTTCCAGTTGTGCTACCTGTAGAGACTTGCTCCCAAAACAGAAAAATGAAAGCAACACTAGTCCTCTTACCAGAACACCACGAACTTGGCTTGCTTTCTTGAGCTCCTTACCTCGAACAAGGCTCTGATACCATGTCAAGATTATGGGAGAGAAGGAAGGAGTCTCACTTGTAGCTTTCTTGCTTGCATAATGGGGGAATACACACAAAGGTGGAGGCTGAAAACAGTTTTCCTCTTCTTAGTTGTGTAAGCCAAAAAGAACTCTCATACATAGAAATAGAAAAACCCTATATATGGGTCTCAAACCAAACTCAAATAACTAAGGTGGCACACTAACTAAGCCACGAACTAGAGTAGATAAGGATAGCTGTCATCTAGCTATTATTCACGGGCGGTGTACCAACCGCATCTGCAACTGACAAGTCGGTGACATAAATGCACAACGGTCACCCTAGCATATCACGAGTGGAGCTCGATATCTCAACAAACCTTTCTTACAAATCATTGAAGTACGAGACTTGTTGGTTGCTTCCCTGGGTATGCCTTGTCTTCAATACCCTGATGACAATAACAGCCGACATAATCTTCCTCACCAACCCCCTGAGTGATGCAAGCTTTCATCCTAACAGGATGGGGATGTGAGTATGGGATGCCCTCTGTATCTATCAGAGAGTGAGATAGAGGGTGGGCCGAGTGACCAATCTTTTCCTTCAAATCAAATGAGAGGTGAGATGTGTGAACGGAGTATTGCACGCACGGGTTAGGCCTCTCAATGCACAACACACAATCTGTTCCTGTGCACTGTACCATAAGGCTCCCTGGCCTTTCTTCTTGTACTGTATGCTAGCACATGCCGGGATGCACAGTTGCACCATAAAAAATGCACAAGGCATACGCCCTTTGCACAAGTGATAGTGAGGATTACATCAATGGGTTTCAGGAATGGGTTGCCCTCTGTATCTTTCAATAGAGCGTGAGATAGAGGGTGGGCTGAGTGTGACTGGTGTTTCTTTAATCAATTATTAAGAGGTGAGGATTGAGGGATGTTACGACAATTGGAGTTAGGTACATTTCTATTTTCCTATGCACCTATGGGATGGGTCTCTGCCATCAGCACAGGACACGTCACTCTGTTCTGTATACTACACTACAAGGCTCCCTAGCCTTCCTACTTGCACCTATGCCAAACGGGTTGGACGCATTGAAGCACCATTCATTGTGCACCCTGGCATACTCTCTCTGCACCATTCCCTTGTTGATTCCTAAACTGGGTGTGAGCTTTGGGTTTTATTAATATTACCCCGAGTGATATTAGTAATGGACAAGTGACTGCTCTTTCATTCCATTTGAGTGCTCCTAAGTTGAGTGCAATATCCCTCATTATCGATGAATTTTCTGCGATTGCTTCAATCAACTATCCCCTGGGTGCTGTCACGTGGTCCTTGCCACAAAGGACATGTGCTGTGAAGATATCTTGGTACCTTCTACAGCTGACAACGATACAAGATGCAACCTCAATAGTCGACATTACTCCTCGACAATATGGGCCAAGTTTTTCTAACCCTACATCTTCTGTTTCTCAGTGACGGTCATGTCTTAAGTGTGGGGATGCGTCCCTGCACGTCTATGTTGCATACCTTCATATATATACCTTGATATGATCATGCATCTACGCCATGAATTCATTTTACCCTGATGGGATCCCTTCCCCACTCTTCTGTTCTATTTCACACTGTCCTCGGGGTTGTTCCTTGTCCATTTTCCTTTATTCTTTCTTTTGCGATTTTTTCATGTGAACGCACCCTACGTTCACTGAGACTCACATCCAACCTTACAACCTTGTTTGTCCCTTTGAACTGCCCATTTTTCCTTTTTATCAACCCTTGTTTCGACATACAGTTCTAAAGTTAATTTTTGAAGCAATTCCCGTAAATTGGATTGTTTTCCATGTGAACGTGCTTTTATTGCTTCGGAACCCTAATCTCATGTACCAACCCTGCCCTACCCATTCCCCATGACATTTTGTCTTTTTCCTCCATGTGCTTTTGATGCACAGTTTATCCGTTATTAAATTTTACGGGTTTTGGAGCCTATTCTCCACATTTTTCCATGTGAACATACCCTATTTTCATCTGAATTCTAGTTTAATTTGACAGCCATGTCCCGCCAGCCATTCCCCTACTTTTTTATTTTTCCTCCCCCCTCTTTCGACTGCTGGATTTTTAGTTATTAATTTTTCCGAGTGTTTTTGGGTGTCTTTTTTGTGTTTTTTCCATGAGAACCCCTCCCAACTTCCCCCAAACTCAATTTAATGCACCAGCCCTTTGAATCCCTCTCTCTCGGAAATTTTTCATATTTATCGTACTTCATTCTGACAATTGTTTCTTCATGTATTAATTTCTGAGTCCATTTTCGGATCGGTTTTTGGGTTTTTCCCATGTGAATGCGTCCTATCTCAGTCCGAACTGTGCTTTTCCATGATAGGATTGTTGGACACATTATTTGGCACATTTTTCCTTCTTTTTGCACTTCGTTTTGACAAGCGGATTTTCAAGTATTAATACACGTATGTGTTTTCGTGTTTGTTTTTTTGCGTTTTTTTCATGTGAACACCCTGATTTTGCCCCGGAACTAGTGTCACATTTTTCTATTATCTTCTTCTCGTCTTCTGCACCTTTTTTCTTTTTACAATTTTTCGATTCGACATAGGTTTGGGTTTTATTAATTTTCCTTCCTTTTTGCCTTGTAGTTGCGTTTCTCGTGTCGCACGTGAACGCCCTGTTTTTGGTTTTATGCACCTCAGGATGCCCCTGTGGTGTCTGTGGCTCGCGTGTCGCTGTCCTTGCCCTGTTTGATCCCGCCACTGCAAATTTTTTTACTCACGCCCCGCGCATGCGCGCGGGACGGGGGTGCGGTCATTTTTTAAACACCCACACTAAATTAAAAAATAAAAAATAAAAAAACCAACATAACAAAAAAAATAATACATTAAAAAAAAAACAAAATAAAACCAACATTCCAAATTCAAACCCCCCCTCCCAACACATTGAAAAACATAACCTCAAATCCTCCACCTTACAACACATTTTTTTAAACAACCCAAATAAACCCATTAAAATAAACACCGCAAATAAAATTAAACTAGTTTTTTTTTTAATCCTTCAAAAAAGGAATCACCTTCATTGATACCTTTGCAATGTATTTTGGATGATTCTTATTCTCTCTTTCCCTATTATGTTTAATGTTTTCTACCTCTCTCTCGTTCTTTCTTTCCTTTTCTCTCTTTCTCTCCCTCTCTCATTTCCTCTCCCTCTCCCTCCCTCTCCCTCTCCCTCTCTTTCTCTCTTTCCCTATTATGTTTAATGTTTTTTCTCTTATCTCTTCTCCCTCTCTCATTTCCTCTCCCCCCCTCTCCCTGTCCCTCTCTTTCTCTCTTTCCCTATTATGTTTAATGTTTTTTCTCTCTTCTCTCCCTCTCTCATTTCCTTTTCTCTCTTTCTCTCCCTCCCTCTCTCCTCATCCTCACCCTCACCCTCACCCTCACCCTCACCCTCACCCTCACCCTCACCCTCTCTTTCTCTCTTTCCCTATTATGTTTAATGTTTTTTCTATCTTTTTCTCTCTCCTCTCCCTCTCTTTCTTTCTTTTCCTATTATTTTTAATGTTTTTTCTCTCTCCTCTCACTACAAGGAAATGGAGCAATAGCGATGGCCATTTGTGACGCAAAGAAACGGTGTCGCTATTTGCGTCGCTAATTCGCAAATAACGACGCATATAGCGATGCAAATAGCGACGCTAATAGCGATGCCGGTCTGGGGAAAAAGTTTCGAAAACCCGAGCGTAACATTTGCCGAGAAAACATTTGCGAGAAAGAATGAAAGAGAGATAGAGTGAGAGAGCTTAAAGCTTTGAGAGAGAGAGAGAGAGAGAGAGAGAGAGAGAGAGAGAGAGAGAGAGAGAGAGAGAGAGAGAGAGAGAGAGAGAGAGAGAGAGAGAGAGAGCTCATCACCATTGTCAACGCTGCCGCCACTATACATGAAGAAGAAAGAGAAGTGTGCAACGGAGAAGGGAGGGAAGGTGCAAAGAGACGGTACAAAGGGTTTCATCTTCAGGCCTTTGAGGTAGGTACATTGTCTCTTCTTGCTTTATTTTTGTGTTCTCTTGTTTTCTTTTTTTGTTTTTCTTTGCAAAGAGATACATGGAAAGAGAGGAAGGGAGGAAGGGAGGGAGAAGAATGAAGGGAGAGGAAGAGAGAAAAAGGGAGAGAAAGGAAATAAAGAGAAAGAGGAAGAGAGAAATGAGAGATGAAGGGAGGGAGAGAGGATGAGTGAGAGAAACAACGAGAGAGAGAGGGGGGGAGAAACAAAGAGAGAGGAAACAAAGAAAGGGAAATAGAGAGATAAAGAGAGGGGGAGAGAAATAGAGAGAGGGAGAGGGAAGGAAGAGAGGAGGAGGAGGTAGAAAAGAAGGGTGAGGTAAAGAGAGGGAGAGTGAAAAGAAAGGAGAAAGAGGGAGAAAGAGAGATAGAGAGAAAAAATAGAGATCGAGAGAGAGGGAGAGAGAAATAGGAAAACAATGAGAGAATGAGAGAGAAGGTTAATAAAGAAAAGTAAAGGGAGAGGGGGGAGAGAGAGATAAAGATAGGTGGGGTGACATTTCTTTCAATATCTTTGTTTCTTAAGCTTTTTATTTTCTATCTTTGATTGTCTTTGTAATGAGATGAGTTGAGTGAGAGTGGGGAGGGAAGGAGAGAGAGAAATAGAGAGAAAAAGGGAGGGGAAGGAAGAGAGAGATGGAGAGAAATTAAAAAAGGGAGAGAGAGGGGCTTCATAAAAAAGTGTCAAAACTCGAGCATGGCATTTTACAGGTTTGTAAACAAGCAAGAGAGAGTGAGAGAGAGAGGCCGCCGCCACTGGTGCCATCCGCCACAGCCACACACCATCATCATCATATTGTTGTCAAGGGTTCATGCCACCAAATACGACAGACTCAAGCTAAAATAGACAACATCCAAGTTATCTTCTTCAAGCTTCAGGAATGCCTCTTTGTTTTTCTCTTTTCTTTACTTCTCTTTTTCTTTTTGTTGATGAAGAGTGTATAGAGAGAAGAAGTGAGAGAGATCAACGTGCGCAAGGGAGATTGAGAGAGAGAGAGAGAGAGAGAGAGAGAGAGAGAGAGAGAGAGAGAGAGAGAGAGAGAGAGAGAGGTCACTGCCATTGCCAATCCATCACAAAAAGAGAGGGGACAACTGCAAAGAAGAAGGAGGGAACCCGTGAAGGAGAAGAAGAAGAAGGAGAGAAGCGCAAAAGGATTCTTCTTCAAGCTTTGAGGTAAGTGTATTATCTCTTCTCTCTTTATTTTTCTCTTTTCTTTACTTCTCTCTTTCTTTTTGTTGATGAAGAGTGTATAGAGAGAAAAAGTGAGAGAGATCAATGTGTGTGTTAACCCCAAGTCGAGATGATGGAAAAAGGAAGGAAAAAGTAGAAAAAAACATGGAAAAAGAGCAAAGATATGCAGGTGACCTCCAAAGCTAAGCCAAGGCAAAAAGTACAATTTTAAATGAAAGGCGCCTCAAAAAAGTTGGAAAACTCTTGTAAAAAAGCTCCAGGCTCCCTCCTGTGCCAATTGTAAAATATTAGATGGGTGTAGGCTAGAGGCATAAGGCTAGAGGAGGAAAATGGAAAAAGGACCTTGCCACAATGGCCGGTCATGTAAAAAAGGGATGGGTGCCCATGGGATTTTAGGGCTTGTATATAAAGTTCAAAAAATGAATGGAAGCTCATTCTTTGGTGTGTGGCTAACAAGAGCTCTCTTCTTCTTCTCTTCTCCTCATCTTCTTGCTTGTGTGTGCTCTTGAGAGAGGGAGTGTGAGAGTGAGAGATCAAGAGGATGAAGCTCTTCACCATCTCCTCTTCTCTTCTTCTCTTCTCTTCTCTTTTCTCGCACGCCCGGCTATGGAGGATGGAGCTTGGAGATGGAGGAGGCTTGAGGATGCTTGAGCTCACATCTAGGATCGTGGAGCTACTGAGGTGTGTGAGAGAGGAGGCAACTCGTATCGGCATCAAGGTAAGCTCACTACACTCATAGGATCGACGGGCGTCAGCTAGGTGAGAGATAGCCATTAGAGCTTGCTTGAAACGCTTGAAGCAATAAGCGGTCCATGGGTCTTGGCGATTGAGCGTGAGCTTCCACTACATTTTGGTTTCGTTTCTCGGACCAACAGATTCAAGCTTGAGCACTTGCGCCCCTCATATCGAGCATTGAAGTAAGGGATTCATCCCCGAAATGGAGCTTGAGATAGGTAGGAAGTTTGGGTGTTTTTGATCTTCAAAACAAGTAAGTATTTTGGGATATTTTGTTTGTTTGATGATTGGGAAACATGGAGAAATTATTTCAGTTTTTTGCTTTCGATTCTTGTTGCATTTAGCATAGGTTAGGATTAGGAAATCGCACCGAAGAAGGGTAGGGTTTACTGTTGCAAAACAGGGCAAAACATGGCAAAAATCGTGCAAAAAATGTTAAAAAGCTCGCTTGTGATACCTAAGATCGGCAAGTGAGTGATTGGGGACATCAACACCATACCCGGAAAGGGGTATAGGAGCCAAGAGGCCAAGGGAGAGCTCATTTGTGACCATTTCAGAGAGAGAGAGAGAGAGAGAGAGAGAGAGAGAGAGAGAGAGAGCCATCGCACGATTCGATCCGATCGCACCATCGACGAGCCTACCACTCTATTCAAGTATATGAATCTCTTCCCCTATCCCTCTAGATAGGATCTGGAGGTTTATGCTTGCTATGATTGATTGAATCGCAAGAATCGAGCAAAATCGACCTCTCTCTGTCGTCATCGCGCCACGTTTGCCCGTTCAAGTGGTCGCTTCTAGGTCGAGTCCCAGAATCAGCCTTTGGCCCTCTTTCGTTTGGCCCACTCGGCCCGAAACCCTTATCGGCCCTCGGCCCCAAACCTACTTGGCCTATCCGAGTCGATCATTTGGACCATCAACTAATTTGGCCGCCCTCGGCCGTCTGAGCCATAGGATTCGGCCCTCGGCCACGTGTCATATTCGGCCCTCGACCCAAGTGTGTCGGCCCGTCCGAGTGACCTTGTTCGAATTGACCATTCAGCCCATCTAAGCCCACCTGTCCGAGAGACTTTGTCCGAGTTTGTGCCTCGGACCGTCCGAGTGTACACTGTCCGAGTCACGAATTTGGCCCTCGACCCATGTACCTCGGCCCATTCGAGTGACCCACTCGGACCCAGCAATTCGGACCAGCTGGGCCGAGTGTAATTTTTTACAAATTCTCAAAAATTTGACTTGACTCGGCTAGAGCTTAGCAGCGCAAACTGTCGAAAGTCCTTCTGACACTCAGAACTTGATTCTAGCACACAGAATATACGAAATCATAGGGAATAGCTGCTTAGCAGCTTGAAGTAGGCAGTAGCGAGACCCAGAGACCTAGATGCAAAGCGCTAAGCAGTTAAAACTTGATTGGCAAAAAACAAATGAGGCAGCATATTAGAAAAACCTTGAACCCTATCAAGGTGGCCAAAAAATTGACCAACAAGCCTATCATGCCCGAAACAAAGCGAGAGTGCATAAGACGCTTCGAGATTGTTTGCTGCACTCATCTTGAATTTTCGCACTTGAATGCACTTAAGGAAATTGAAAGCCTGATTGAGCACAAGTGCACGAGAAGTGACACGCACAATGGGTGACCATAAATTGAGGATTGTATTCAATAACTGAAGGAACTCACTCAGATAAACCACTCAAGGAACCCACCAGTAGGAGAGGACCCAAGACGTAGACAAAAATACCACGACCTAGTGAATACTTGGTTGAACGAGATTGTTATCCTCTCCTTCCATCTCTCTCTTTTCTTATATTATTATCCTCTCCTTCCATCTCTCTCTTTTTCTATGACCTAGGATATAATATCATAGAACACTAGTATTTAGTACCTAGTACTCAGTACCTAGCATATAATATTTCGTTTTCTCTCTTCCTCTCCCTCTCTCATTTTCTCTCCCTCCCTCTCCCTCACCCTCTCTTTCTCTCTTTCCTTATTAGGTTTAATGATATTTATCTTTTTATCTCTCCTCTCTCTGTCTCTCATTTTCTTTTTCTTTGTCCTCTCCCTCTCTCATTTCCTCTTCTCTCTCCTCTCCCTCTCATTCCTCTCTCTCCCTCTCTTTTTCTCTCTCCTCTCTCTCTCATTCCTCTCCCTCCCTTGCCCTCTCTCATTCCTTTTTCTCTCTCCTTTCTCTCTCATTTCCTTTTTCTCTCTCCTCTCCCTCTCTCATTTCCTCTCCCTCCCTCGCCCTCACCCTCTCTTTCTCTCTTTCCCTATTAGGTATAATGATATTTCTCTTTTTCTCTCTCCTCTCTCACTCATTCCTTTTTCTCTTTCCTCTCCCTCTCTCATTTCCTTTTCTCTCTCCTCTCCCTCTCTCTCTCCTTTTTTCTCTCTCCTCTCTCTCTCATTCCTCTCCCTCCCTTGCCCTCTCTCATTCCTTTTTCTCTCTCCTCTCCCTCTCTCCCTCTCTCATTTCCTTTTTCTCTCTCCTCTCCCTCTCTCATTTCCTCTCCCTCTCTCGTCTTCACCCTCTCTTTCTCTCTTTCCCTATTAGGTTTAATGGTTTTTCTCTCTTTTTCTCTCTCCTCTCTCTCTCTCTCTCTCATTTGTTCTCTCTCCTCTCCCTCTCTCATTTCGTTTTCTCTCTTCCTCTCCCTCTCATTTAATTTTCTCTTTTCCTCTCCCTCTCTCATTTCCTCTCGCCCTCACCCTCTCTTTCTATCTCTCTTTCCCTATTAGGTTTAATGATTTTTCTCTCTTTTTCTCTCTCCTCTCTCTCTCTCTCTCATTCTTTTTCTCTCTCCTCTCCCTCTCTCATTTATCTTTCTCTCTTTCTCTCCCTCTCTCATTTCTTGTCCCTTCTTCACCCTGACCCTCTCTTTTTCTCTTTCTCTATTATTTTTAATAACTTTTTCTCTTTTTCTCTCTCCTCTCCCTCTCTCATTTTTTTCTCTCTTCCTTTCCCTCTCTTATTTCCTCTCCCTCCCTTGCCCTCACCCTCACCCATACCCTCTCTTGCTCTATTTGCCTATTATGTTCAACATCTTATCTCTTTTTCTCTCTCCTCTCATTCTCTTTTGTTCTCTCTCCTCTTCCTCTCTCATTTCCTTTTGCTCTCTTCCTCTCCTTCTCTCATTTCTTCTTCCTCCCTTCCCCTCTCTCATTTCCCTATTATGTTTTTGTCTCTCCCCCCTCTCCCTCTCCCTCTCCCTCTCCCTCTCTCATTTTCTCTCTCTTCCTCCCCCTCCCTCTCTCATTTCCTCTCCCCCTCCCTCTCCCTCTCTTTAATTTCCCTCTCTTTTTCCCTCTCCCTCTCCCTCATTTCCTCTCCCTTTCTCATTACATACAAATTATACAAAAAATAAATAAATAAGAAAGAGAATACACTCTCCCTCTCTCATTCCCTCTCTCCCTCTCTCATTCCCTCTCTCTCTTCCTCTCTTTCTCTCTCATTTCCTCCCCTCCCTCTCCCTCTCTTTAATTTCACTCTCTTTCTCCCTCTCCCTCTCCCTCATTTTTTCTCCCTCTCACATTATATACAAATTATACAAAAATTAAATAAATAAGAGAGAGAATACACTCTCCCTCTCTCTCGTTCTCTCATTTCATCCCCCTCCCTCTTCCATTTCCTCCCTCTCACTCTCCCTTCCTCCCCCTCTCCCTCCCTCCCCCATTTCCTCCCTCTCTCTCTCTTTCTCTCTCATTTCCTCTCCCTCTCTCAATATATATACACAAATTATAAAGGCAAAAGGGAGAGGGAGAGAGAGTATGCACTCTCCCTCTCTCTCCCTCTCTCATTTCCTCCCCATCCCTCTCCCTCTCTTTCTCTTTCTCTCCCTCTCTCGTTTCCTCCCCCCTCCCTCTCCCTCTCTTTCTCTTTCTCTTTCTCTTTCTCTCCCTCTCTCTCGTTCTCTCATTTAATCCCCCCCTCTTCCATTTCCTCCCTCTCCCTCCCTCTCCCTCTCCCTCTCCCTCCCTCCCCCTCCCTCTCCCTCTCCCTCTCCCTCTCTTTCTCTCTCATTTCCTCTCCCTCTCTCAATATATATATACACAAATTATAAAAGCAAAAGGGAGAGGGAGAGAGAGAATGCACTCTCCCTCCCTCTCCCTCTCTCATTTCCTCCCTCTCCCTCTCCCTCTCTTTCTCTTTCTCTCCCTCTCTCATTTCCTCCCCCTCCCTCTTCCTCTCTTTCTCTTTCTCTTTCTCTTTCTCTCCCTCTCTCTTTCTCTTTCTCTCCCTCCCTCTCCCTCTCTTTCTCTCTCATTTCCTCTCCTAAACAAGCAAAAGAGAAAGAGAATTAAACCCTAAACAAGCAAAAGAGAAAGAGGATTAAACCCTAAACAAGCAAAAGAAGGAGAGAATGGACATTGATGAGATATGGCGAGGGTTTAGCAGCTCCTCTTCGCGATGAAGGCTCCTCCTCTCCTTCACAAACGGCGGCGGCGACGGCAAGCCTTCTTCCTCTCCCTCTCTCACGATGGTCGCTCTCTCTCTCTCTCGCTCTCCCTCTCAAAACGATCGACGAAAATGCGCGAAATGAACCCGGGCTTGGTTTTGGCCTCTTTTTTTTCCCTGTGGGGCATTGCTTTTTGCGTCGCAAATGCGACGCAGATAGCGGTACAAATAGCAACGCCGCTACCTGCGTTGCTACCCGCCGTCGCTATATGTTTAAATCCTTGTAGTGGATAAGCACCAAGGATGCGGGCGGTCATCCATTGCACGTCTTCAACTGAATGAGTTTTTTTAAATTGAATTTTAGCAAGTATCTAGTATAGGACAATGAATCAATTAGAGTCTAATTATTAGCAAACAACTCATTCTAATAAGATTAAAAACTAGTGTTAGTGCCATAGATGTCTTTCATGAAAGTAAGAGAGTCAAAAGATAAGACAGAAATATTATGAATGCTAGGTCTCATACTTAAAGCATCGACAATCAAAAGATAACAACATTAAATGCGTACTACAATCATAAAAAATTAGAGTGAGAATCATATTGAAGGCCTACTTTGAATAAAAACAACTTATATCTTCTTGTAAATCAAGTTAGTCTATAACCAGAGAGTTGGATCTTATAAGGAATTTTACAAAACATTTACTTATGACTAAGACTAAATTTAAAAAAGAAACATATTAAAGACAAGACTAAAATTGGATAAAATACTAGTCTCTTGGTAAAAAAAAGTAATATTCAAGTTCTATAGCATATTTAGATATGATTATCTTTTATATGCATATTTAGGCAAAACCATGTCTAATATAAGTTAGATCTTTGTACAAGAGAAACAATTTTTTCCTAGAAGTATACTCAAATTTCAAATGGATTAAAAGCTATCCTACTAGGAAATTAGATATTTGTATAGGTCGAAATTTACAAATTTCACAAAGTGTGGGTTAATTGCGAGACCTACTTTCAAGATAAATAACTTTCTTTGTAGATAAAATTAGGTCATGATGATAGCTAGAGAGTTGTAGACAACAAAAAGGTCTACAATTCATGTTCCTATGATGGATTACCAAATTTGAAGGTAAGGTCATAAAAAATAGGACTCAAAGTTGACTACTACACAATTATCTACATACTGATGTGAAATTTGCATTCAGGGTTACTTTAGGACTCAAATAACTCACTAAATATTCAAAATTTTTAAAATATGTATCTAATAATAATTATAGATATTTTTTAGGGCTAAAACTATTGTTTTTACACCATCCTCAAAATATGAACCAGTAAAATTTTACATTACGTGAAAAATAGTTGTTTGAGAGGATTTTTATGATGAAGCATATGCAATAGCTAGACTACTTTCAAGTGCCTCTTCTATATAGCATGTTACATAAATAAAGACTTGATATGATTAAACTTGAAACTTTTATAAAATAAAACAAAGCTATGATTTACTATGAAATAAACTTCAAAAGATTTTTGGCTATAACATCCTGTTTGCATAGCACAGTTCACGCTATAATCCAAATTCAGAGAAAAACAAATTGAATCAATCCGAGTCAATCAGCTATGGATATAAGATTGTCCAAAACACAAGAAATGCAACTGCAATACTTATCTGTAGTGATTTGTCTTATAGATTGCGATTGTTCCATAGTGTTCCCATTTATACACTAATATCATACAATTGGAAACTCAGAGTGTAGCCAAGCTCTGATACTAATGTTATGAAGCGAAACACGTGGCAAGTCTAGCAAATCAAATCTCAATCATAAACAACTTTATGACACACATAATAGAACTTAGTGGAAAAATCTAATAAATCAAATATCTCAACTATTAAATACAAATAATATTATAATACATAAGAGGATTTGAATAACTCAATAGATTGATAAAGACAAGAGAAAAATGCAAGATTGGGACCAACCTCCCCTATGGCAAAAGCCATGGTTTGCTTTCCTTAATTATATATTATAGTTTTACATGGATATTTGCATTCATATTTTACATATAAGTACAAAAAAATTACAAATATCAATTGAAATACAGAGTCTTAAGAGTCAAGAGATATCCTGCAACATGCTGCAGTTGTTGTAAAAAATTCCGTGCTTTGAATCTTAGCATTTTGACATCACCATCATATTTGGAGTATGTCAAAAACCCCCAAAACAACTCTTGAAGCTCTGAATTCCGATTACGGATGAGGGACAAACCAAAAAACTCAGTTTCCACCTTGTTTTCTCGTTTTGTGCGTGATCTTATTGCTTTTATAAACAAAGCTAGAAAAGCCTTCTAAAACTTAACCACATTAAGAAAATAGCAAGGTATTCCATAAATAAAGCTTAATTCAATAAAAGCATATCTTAAATATCATATTCCAAAATAATCTATATTAAAAAATAAATAAAGTAATAGTACTAAGGACAATGATCTAATTATTACTAAAAAGTTTAAACTTATAATTTACAAATAGAGTAATAATTTTAATAATACAATACCATATAATAAATACATAATATTATATATTATACTTAAAATAACTAATCATAATGATAAAATTTACGCTTGCACTTACACTAATGCCCAGTGCTATCCAAAGCCAATCGCTACCTACTCTACACATCAACTAAAGTATTCACAATTGTTTATAAATAAAATAAAAAAACAATAGTAAATATTTAGTAGTCTTCCGCTACAAATAATTAAAATAGGTTGAAACACTGTTGTAACCTTAATTTAATTCGAGTGTGTACTCTAAAATCATAAAAGCTTAATTAATTAATATGAATTTTGTGGAATCACGTGCTGTGGAATCACCCAGATGCACATTAATTAATAAAACACTCGAGAGGGACATGCGTCGTCGTCAACTTCTCGCACAAGGACTCCATCTTATGTAGGAGCCCCAATCAATAAATAAATTTTATAGAATCCACCATAAAATCTCACGAAATCCACCGTGACTATATCTCCTGGCATGAGTATCCACCATGTTTGATTTAAGAAAACTATTTATTGTTGAGATGACAAGGTCAACACATGCGGACATTGATGATGGATCGCCTGGTTAGATGGGTCCACATGTCTATACTTAGCACGTCGGTGGTCATTATGACTCTCACATGGCCACTGACTCATTACTTATTATATTCAGGTTGTTACACCTATTTACAGCTGGCATAGTTATAGTGCCAATCGACTAGTGTAGTCGATTATGCATTGTTTGACTTAGTAGACCAGTTTCCTTTATATTGTATCTTATCTATACTTTGTGTACATTGTAAAGTATGTGGAAGAAGAAGAAAAAACCAGTAAGAAAACGTTTTGGCCTCCATCTCTCTTCTTGTCTCTTGAGTGAGCTTCTCCTTGTACATTCTGTGTATGTTCGGTGCAGCATCTTGAGCAAGTCCCCCCACCATGCGATTCTTGACATGGTATCAGAGCTGCACCACTGAGAGAGGCTGATTTTGAAGGCTGAAGTGAAGGAGAAGAAGCAAGGTTCGAGGAAGCAAGTCACGGGTAAGAAGCTCTCCCATCCTTCCACTCTCTCTCTTGGATAATGTCTGTGGAGGCATCGGAAGCAGGGTAGAGCAAAAATCTCAGATTTCAATGAGATCTGGTGTGCGCGAAGAGCACTGTGTATTCTGCAGATAAGACCTTTAGGCATCTGAGGCCATTTCAGGCCTTGTTTTAGAGCCGCAAGGTTGCGAACAACAGTTTGAGATACCCTGCAATTTCAGTTGTGTCTGCCGTATACAAGTGCACAGGTTACAGATTTCAGATCTGTAAGTTCAAAGGTGTTTACAGCGAATAAATACAAGATTTATCTACAAACTGGTTGCAGATTGCATGTATTGTTGAGCAGATAGTGAAAAAGGCTGTCTGGTGTATTGCTATGCACTACAAATCGAGGATTGCAGAAGTTTTGCTTACTGTTTGGTATTAGTTTTGTGATAATGGTAGAGAACAATGGAAACCCCATCATTGAGAAGCTCGACAAGAACAACTACCCTTCATGGAAGTTCCATGTCACGAACTTCCTTATTGGAAAAGTCCTCTATGAGTTTGTTTCAGGTGAAGAAAAGGAGCCAGAGGTGAGTGATCCTCCAACTACACAAGAGACAAAGGCATGAAATGAATGGAATGTAAAAGACAAAAGGTCATGTATTGGCTGTCTGCAGTAATTGACAATAATATGCTGGGATATATTAGAAATGCAGAGAATTCATATGCAACTTACCATAATTGAAAGTATGTTTTTCGTAAATACAAAGGCACGAAAGATTCAACTCAAGCAAGAGTTGAATACATTGAAGAAAGGGAAGATGTGTCAAGATTGTGGGAGAGAAGGAAGGAGTCTCGCTTGAAGCTTTCTTGCTTGCACAATGGGGGAAGACACACAAGGGTGGAGGCTGAAAACAGTTTTTCTCTTCTTAGTTGTGTAAGCCAAAAGAACTCAAGTACAAAGAAATAGAAGAACCCTCTATATGGGTCTCAAAACCAAACTCAACTAACTACGGTGGCATACTAACTGAGCCACGAACTAGAGTAGATAAGGATAGCTATCATGTAGCTATTATTCATGGGCGGTGTACCAACCGCGTCTGCAACTGACAAGTCGGTGACATAAATACACAACGGTCACCCTGGCGTATCACGAGTAGAGCTCGATATCTCAACACTCCCCCTCGAGCTCAATTCCAATTCCTGCACACCAAGCAGGTCTCTGAACTTGCGCAGCTTCTCTGCGCCCAATGCCTTCGTGAATATGTCAGCTACCTGATCCTCTGTGCTGACATAAACTAGATCAATAAGACCTAGTAAAACCCTCTCTCGCACATAGTGATAATGCACCTCAATGTGCTTTGTTCTAGCATGATAGACTGGGTTATTTGCCAAGTGTATACTACTCATGTTGTCACAATTGATGACAATTGGCCCATCTGTAGGCTGATGCATATCATAAAGTAGCTTATGCAACCAAGCTACCTCACATGCAGCCATTGTTGCACCCCTGTACTCAGCCTCTGTGCTCGACAAGGCAACTGTAGGTTGTTTCTTGCTGCTCCAAGTGACTGCAGCACTCCCAAAAGAGAACACATATCCATTGGTAGATCGTCTATCAGAAATACTACCAGCCCAATCAGCATCAATGTGTCCATGCAACTGTATCTAAACCCCAGTCTCATAAAATAGTCCATACTGCAATGTGGACTTCACATACCTGAGTATGCGTCTAGCCGCATCCAAATGCGGTTTCCTTGGAGCCTGCATAAACTGACTTACCAATCCAACAACATAGCTCAAATCTGGGCTAGTAATAGTCATATAAATCAAACTTTCTACTATGCGTCTGTACATAGTAGGGTCTTCCAGAAGCTCACCTGCATCTGTGCTCAACTTCACATTCTGCTCCAAAGGAACTGAAATAGGCTTACAACCTATCATCCCATATTTGGATAGCATGTCCAATCCATACTGCCTCTACAAGAGCCATATCCCACTTGGTGATCTAATCACCTCAATGCCCAAGAAATAACGCAGCTCTCCCAAATCCTTCATCTCAAACTTCTGCTTCAATAGCATTTTCACATGAAGGATATCTTCATCACTGTCACCTGTCATAATCAAATCATCAACATAAATGACAAGCAGCATAATACCTTTCTCTGTTTTTCTCACATAAAGTGAGAAATCTGCCTTGGAAATCTGAAAGCCAATAGTGACAAGATACTATCCTATCTTGTCAGACCATGCTCTAGGTGCTTGCTTCAAGCCATACAAGGCTCTCTTCAACCTGCAAACAAACTCAGGATGAACAGCATGCACATAACCTAGTGGCTGCTCCATATAGACCTCTTCTTGCAAATCACCATGCAAGAAGGCATTCTTTACATCCATCTGATGTAAAGACCATCCCTTTGATGCAGCCATAGCAATGACTGCTCTTACAGTTGCCATCCTTGCAACCGGACTGAATGTTTCTTCATAGTCAATGCCATATGTTTGCGCATACCCCTTGACTACTAATCTTGCCTTGTATCTATTCACAGAACCATCTGCATTGTGCTTCACCTTATAAACCCACTTACAACCAATTGCATTCTTACCTTTAGGCAAAGGTACTAACTCCCATGTAGCATTTGCTTCCAAGGCATCCATTTCTTCATCCATGGCTTTCTCCCATTTTTCTTTTCCCATGGCTTGCTCAAAAGATGTGGGTTCTGCTTCCTGTATCACTTTGACCATATATGCATAGTGAATGGCTGTAAATCCATCATATTTCAGCCTATCCACAGGATACCTAGCTCTCGTAGACCTGCGCAAAGTAGGTTCACTCCCAGGTGCTCTCAAAACATCCCTAGTCTTCCTTACTCCAGGTGTAACAATAGAAGGAATACCCAACTCATCATCAATGCTCTGTTCTGAGCCACTGGATTCACCATCCACATAAGAGTGACCTGCATTCACATCAAACATGGGCTGATCAACCTTCTCTTTTCCTTTTCGTGATACCTGCATACCACTATCTGCATTGCTTTGAGAAGATTCTCCTGATCTCAATCTGCCTGTCCACGGCGAAGAATGTGAACCACTGCTAGAGGACGCTCCAGGTCCACTAATATTTTGTGACTGCTGCTGTGAAATTTGTGCAGCATTACCATTTTGTGTATCTACATCATCAATCACATTTACTGGTTTATACCAGCTACTCATCTCATCAAAAACAACATCTCTGCTCACTGTAAACTTACGAGTAGAAGGGTTATAGCATCTATACCCTTTTTGCTGCAGAGAGTAACCAATAAAGATGCACTTCTCAGCTTTTGGATCCAACTTGGATCTCAACTCATCTGGCACATGTACATAGGCAATGCAACCAAAAATTTTCAAATGAGAAATATCTGGTTTCCTACCAGTATACCTCTCCTCTGGAGTCATCCCATGTATTGCTGCAGTGGGAGTCCTGTTCATTATGTAGACTGCTGTAGCAACTGCTTCAGCCCAATAAAAATCTGGCAAGTCTTTTTCATTGAGCATGGCACGAGATACCTCTCCAATATGCCTATTTTTCCTTTCTGCAATTCCATTTTGTTGTGGGGTATAACTGCATGAATATTGCTGCTTTATGCCATGCTCCTGTAAGAACTTTGCAAACTCATTTGAGAGGTACTCTCCCCCTCCATCTGACCTTAGGCATTTTATTTGCAGACCTATTTCTTTTTCAGCCATAGCTTTAAGGGTTTTGAAATGCCCAAAAACTTCACTTTTCTTTTTCATAAAATACACCCAAACTTTTCTGCTATAGTCATCAATAAAAGTGACAAAATAATGACAACCTCCAAGAGATGCAGCTTTAGTAGTCCACACATCAGAGTGGATTAATTCCAATGGCTTCTCACTCTCTTGAACATGTCTAGGAAATGGTTTCCTTGCCTGTTTTCCAAACTGACAGGCTTCACATACCTTATACATTTCTGCAACCTTGAATTTGGGCAATCCTGTAATAATATTTTGGGCCTGCATTGATTTAAGTCGCTGTACATTAACATGACCAATGCGTTTATGCCAGATATCAATATCTGCAACTACACCGGTCCCATGTGCAAACATTGCTGCACTCAATTCAGACATGTCTGCATCCAATGTAAACATTCTGCCCTTCTTCTTTCCTTTTGCTATCAAGCGACCTTTATTTTTCATATCCTCAACAAAGCATCCATGAGGATTAAATCTGACCTGCAAGCCCTGTTCAACCATTTGATCAACTGAAACCAGATTCTTGGTGATATTCGGGACATGAAATACATCGGACAAGTATTTCTTTTTCCCATCCTGCATAGACAAGGGAATTTTTCCAATCTGCACAATAGGATGTGCAGTATCATCACCAGTCTCCACAAATCCTGGTTTTTCCATTTTCCTTGCATCCTCCATCCATTCTGCATGACCTGTCATGTGGTTTGATGCACCTGAGTCAACATACCATACATCATTGCTTTCTTCTGCACTTGTCACAGAATTGTTCATGTGCTGCACCATGAACAAATGCTCATTTCTGTCATCACCCTGTCTGCTAGAAGATGCATAATTCCCTTGTTGCAGTTTTCCATTCATGATGTCATTCTGCTTTTTATAGCAGTCTTTAGCCATATGACCCATTTTACCACAGTAATAGCATTCAACATTACTGTTTGCATTTTGGCCTCTTTGCCATCCACCACGACCTCTTTGGCTCCCCCTGCCTCTAGAGTTACCACGTCCTCCTCCGTAGGACTGGTTTTCTTGAGTTTGCTGCATATTCTGATTTCTGCCACGGCCTCCAAATCGGCCTCCTCTACCTCTGCCTCTACCTCTTCCAGCATTTGAGTAGAAGACAGCTTCTTTTGAAGTTCCTCCTGAAGAAGATGCACCACCATTTCTCTGCTCCTCAGAAATTAGAAGAGCAATCAACTCCTCAAAGTCAGGAAATCTTTCACGAACGGAAATGGATGTTCAAAACTGTGCATAATCCTTTCCTAGACCATTCAAGGTCACGGAAACTAAATCATCATCTTCCACTGGCGACCCAATGGAAGCAAGTGCATCTGCAATCTTCTTCACCTTCATGTGGTAGTCATTGATGCTCATATTTTCTCTTTGCACATTATGCAACTCTTGCTTGAGCTGCATTTTCCTGGCTTGTGTATTTGTGCTATACATTTTTGACAGAGTATCCCATGCCTCCTTTGGCGTACTTGCATCCTGAATATGCACAATCATAGAGTCTGAAATGCTGATAGACAGCCAGTACATAACTTTCCTGGCTCTCTCATGCCATGCTTTGAATGCCTGCATTTGCTGTTGATTGGGAACATCAGGAAGAACTGGTTCTTCTTCATTTCCTGCAACAAATTCCCAATATCCTTTTCCCATAAGGAAATTTGTCATTCTAAACTTCCATGCTTGGAAGTTGTTCTTGTCAAGCTTTTCAGTGACAATCTGTGAAAGAGAATCAGACGCCATTACAGAATCCTGCAAGAAATTCTGTCACTGCAAAAAACACAGCTTCACCCTCACAAGGGCAAATCTGGAAATTGGCGAAAGTGGTATTTGACCACACAGTCACTTCCTAGTGACGATTTTGCATCAACAGGCAACAGGGATGATTCTGTAACTCCCAATGTCTCTGCGCACAAGCATACAATGCAATTTTTACAGTAACTTTTCACCGACCTGTAGAACAGTGGCTGCACAGCATAAAACTGAGCCTTTTCCTGAGTGCATGCAAAAAACTTCCGTCTGCAAAACAGGCCTCGAAATGGCCTCAAATCAAAAAAACAAGGCCTCGAAGGGCGTCTCAACCTGAGACAATGCACTCCTGCAATTTCCGGCTGTGCTACCTGCAGAGATCTGCTCCCAAAACAAAAAATGAAAGCAACACTGCTCCTCTTACCAGACCACCGCGAGCTTGGCTTGCTTTCTTGAGCTCCTTACCACGAACAAGGCTCTGATACCATGTCAAGATTGTGGGAGAGAAGGAAGGAGTCTCGCTTGAAGCTTTCTTGCTTGCACAATGGGGGAAGACACACAAGGGTGGAGGCTGAAAACAGTTTTTCTCTTCTTAGTTGTGTAAGCCAAAAGAACTCAAGTACAAAGAAATAGAATAACCCTCTATATGGGTCTCAAAACCAAACTCAACTAACTACGGTGGCATACTAACTGAGCCACGAACTAGAGTAGATAAGGATAGCTATCATGTAGCTATTATTCATGGGCGGTGTACCAACCGCGTCTGCAACTGACAAGTCGGTGACATAAATACACAACGGTCACCCTGGCGTATCACGAGTAGAGCTCGATATCTCAACAAGATGTCCATCAACGAGTATGCATTGAAGGTAAGGAGCATTGCAGATGCCTTGGCAGCAATTGATGCAATGCCTGATGATGATGATTTGATGTCATCTACCTTGGGTGGACTTAACAATGAAAAGGCTTGGAAGTCTTTTGTAACTTTCGTATATATCAGAAAGCCATTTCCAGATTTCGATCAGTTGATCTCCCTTGTGATCATTGAAGAGATCAACATGCACAGTGAGACATCTGAAAGAAGTGGTGAGAAGGTCCAAGCTTTCTACTCCAGTTCAGGAAGCGGACGTGACATATTCTCTTCAAAAGGCCGTGGTACAAGACGTGGTAGTGACAACCAACAAAACAGATTGAATCAGCAATTTGGCAATATGCAATATGCAAGTTTCAGGAGGTCGTGGTAACTTTAGAGGTAGTGGGAGCTTTAGAGAAAGAGGTGGATGGCAGAATAGAGGTTCTAACAACTCTGGTATTGTGTGTCACTACTGTTGCAAAACATATCATATTGTAGCCCAATGTTATGCTAAGAAAGATGATATTCGCAGTGGTAAGTTGCAGCAAGGAAACTATGCATCGTCTTCACGACAAAATGAAGACAAAAATGAACGTTTGTTTGTTATGCAGCATATACTGAATGCTGTTATAGGAAAGGGAACACATATATGATGATGTTTGATATGTTGATTCAGGTGTATCCAATCATATGACCAGCCATGCAAAATGATTTGGAGAGATGCAAGATTTGCAAAATGCAAGTTATGTGCAGACGGGTGATGATTCATGCCACCCAATTTCACACATTAGAAAAGTTTCCTTGTCCTTGCATGATGGTAAGACAAAGAGTCTTTCAGATGTATTACATGTGCCATTTATTACAAAGAACTTGGTGTCAGTCGATCAAATGGTAGAGCAAGGGCTGCAAGTCAAATTTAATACAAAGGGCTGCTTTGTAGAAGACTTCAATGACAAGTGCAGGTTGATATCAAAGGGAAGTAGAGTTAGACGTATGTTTACTCTGGATACTAGAATTCCTACTATGAATGTTGTTATGTATGCTAAAGGAAAAGGTGTTGTTGCAGATATTGAAATTTGGCACAAACGCATTGGACATGCAAATGTACAAAGGCTGAAATTAATGCAGTCCAAAGGGTTGGTTACAGGTTTGCCTACATTTAGAGTTGCAGAATTTCATAAGGTATGCGAAGCATGTCAGTTTGGTAAGCAGGAAAGACAACCCTTTTCACGTGATAGGGATGTAAGCAGAAATATCATTGATGTTGTGCATACAGATATTCGGGGGCCTACACAAAAGGTATCTCTTGGAGGGCAGTTCATACTTTGTCACATTCATTGATGATTGTTTTAGAAAGCTGTGGGTATATTTTATGAAGGAAAAGAGTAAAATGTTTGAGCACTTTAGAACTTTCAAGGCTACAGTTGAAAGAGAAACAGGCTTGAAAGTAAAGTGCTTGAGGTCAGATGGAGGGGGAGAGTACCTCTCGAATGAGTTCAACGATTTTCTGAGGTCTCATGGGATAAAGAGACAGTTCACATGAAGGTATACCCCACAGCAAAATGGTGTTGCAAAAAGGAAAAATAGGCATATTCTAGAAGTTGCACGCGCCTTGATGGCTGAAAAGAATATGCCTAAGCATTTTTTGTCTGAGGTTGTTCATACTGCTGTTTATATTATGAACATAACTCCCATAGCTGCAGTTCATGGGATGACTCCTGAAGAATGCTTTACTAGTAAGAAGCCTGATGTATCACACTTGAAGGTATTTGGTTGTGTTGCATATGTTCATATGCCAGATGAGCTACGAAAGAAGCTTGATCCAAAGGCAAAAAAATGTGTCTTTATTGGATACTCTTTAGAGCAGAAAGGGTATCGTTGTTATAACCCTGTCACATGTAAGTTCAGAGTGCGCAGGGATGTCATCTTTGATGAAATGAGCAGTTGGTATGCATTTAGTGGTGATGCATTGGATGATGATGATGATCATGACACTCATGTGCAGGCTGAAAAGCAAGAATCACGGACTCTTAGTGGACTAGATACATCATCTGGTAGTCCATGGTCTGGGAGACTAAGGAGTAGCTCTACATCTTCAGGTGCATCTAGTAGCACTATAGGTAAAGACAAAGGAAAGAATAAAGTGTCAGATGGCATTGATGTAGTTCTTGATGGAGACTCCAGTGGCTCAGAGAGCTTAGATGATGAGCTTGGTATTCCTTCTGTCAGGACACCAGGTGTACAGAGAGCTCATAATAATGTAAAGGCTCCATTGAGTGATCCGGTGGTACACAAATCTAGTAGGGTCAGATACCATGTTAAAAGATTTGGTTTTGAAGATTATGCAGCTCACCATTATGCTTATATGGTGAAACTAGTTGAGGATGTTGAGCCCACTTGTTTTGAGGATGCTGTTGGTCATACTCATTGGGATGCAGCAACGGATGAGGAGATGGCTGCATTAGAGGCCAATAAGACTTGGGATCTAGTATCATTGCCGAAGGCCAAGAAAGCTATTGGATGTAAGTGGGTTTATAAGATTAAGCACAATGCAGATGGTTCTATTAGTAGGTACAAAGCTAGGGTGGTTGCAAAAGGCTATGCCTAGACATATGGCATAGATTATGAAGAAACCTTCAGTCCAGTTGCTAGGATGGCAACTGTCAGATGTGTGATTTCTTTGGCAGCAGCCAAATTTTGGAGGTTGTAGCAAATGGATATGAAGAATGTCTTCTTGCATGGTGATTTGAAGGAAGAAGTGTATATGGATCAACCAACAGGTTATGAAGATTTAGAGTATCCCACGTATGTGTGCAGGTTGAAGAAGGCGCTCTATGGGCTCAAGCAAGCACCTAGAGCATGGTCTGACAAGATCAGAGAGTATCTTGTCAATATTGGCTTTTATGTTTCTGATGCTGATCACTCACTTTATGTGAGAAAGAGAGATGCAGGTTTGGTCATCATAGTCATCTATGTGGATGACTTGAGTATTACAGGTGATAGTGATAGTGGGATTGCTGAAGTTAAGGATTTTTTGAAGAAGAAGTTTGAGATGAAGTATTTAAGTGAGCTAAGGTACTTCCTTAGCATTGAGGTGATCAGATATGATGATGGTATATGGCTGTCCCAAAGACAGTATGGCTTGGATATGTTGTCCAAGTATGGTATGACAGCAGTTGAGTGTTGATGTTGGGGATGAGCTAGAAGACCCTACTATGTTCAGGAGGATAGTGGGGAGTTTGATCTACATGACTATTACAAGGCCAGACTTGAGCTACGTTGTTGGTCTTGTGAGTCAGTTTATGCAAGTACCTAGAAAGCTGTAACATGTCCACCTGTTATCTTCAGGACATGTCTTAGCAGTCCATCGGAAAGGATATCTAGAACGCTCTGCACGACACTCCCATGGAAGGTTACGGGGTTTGCGATCTAGGACTTTCCGTGTCCGCCATGTAGCGGAAGTATTTCAGCCGTTTCCACTTAGGACCGACCTGAATTAGGTTTTTTTCCTATTGGTCATTTTCTAACGGCAACTAGCGTCGAACCCAAGTGAACTACTTTACGCAGAAATGCTAGGTTCAAAGCGGATTCACGCTACATTTGGTTCAAGGAGAATGGGAAATGAGAGGGATGCGAAGCTCAACCTCTCTGCCATAAGGCATAGTCCCATTCCGTTCCCCTAAAACAGCGTAAATTAGGATCATCTATATCTTAAACTCTAGGTCAACGCTCTTGCTATTCGTATTCTCTGAACGATCTTCTGGTTGTCCATCATGATTTGAGAAAAGCTCCCGGCCAACCGGGACCACCCATCCATAGGATGGACCTATGGCCACATTCACCGCACTTTCCTCAGGTTGTTTAACTTATTTAATTACCTAACACATTTAGTTGGACATGTATCAATCAGCTTCTTTAATTAGCTCGTTAGGCACTGGTTCCTTCACGTAATCATAGCAATTGACATAGAAAAGCAATGTGAAACAAGTTCCTTTTTAACAGGTTATCATATTTATCTTTGAAATACATAAAGTCCAGCCCATAGGCTTATCCACAATCCTCCCGAAGGCTATCCAACAATCCACAAGGATCATTAATCCAAGTTTCCGTGCATACACTAGTATGCGGGCCTCGAGATCCAATCCCGAGTCACGTTAGCCTCTTGTGCAAGGCCCGGAAAGTGAGGGATTTATGGCCAGAGCCCCCCTGGAACCCAAGCATCCTCGTGCTCCAAGTAGCGCTTAACGGAGAGACCTCTTGCAGTGGGTTCGGTTCACCTTCCCTGCATGGTTAACAATCCCCTTGGTTAGGGTTAGGTAGGCAGTTGGGGGTAACTAAAGCTGCCTCTCTCTTCAGGCCTTCAGCCTGAACCATTAGATATCCATTTATCCTTTAATTCTTTGTTTAAACAAAGCAAAACAGTGCTCCTAAATCAGTAACAAGAACAATCATTTCCATTGGTCATTATTGTTGGCCAACTGCTAAGGAGTGAATCCTTCTTTCCGAATGCATCCAGCACTCAATCCGGGATTACTTGTGACTTGGCAAGATCCCCTATATCCTGGGTTAGGGCCGTACCCTATTAACCCGACTTGGTTAATTCTTTAAGTTCTCATGTTATTTCAATTTATTGGTCGGTCTCTTGCTTTCAAGCAATTATCTTTACCCAAGAAAGATACTATATTAGGACGATTTTTCATCCTCTTGCAAGATAACTTGCTTAAGAGTCTGCCAATCTCATTTCGAGGAATTTGGCCATTTCTTTGTGATCAATTCACAAGATCGTGCGACTCTACTACTTGTCGCACAAGTGTCGCATCAAGTTATGGGATTATTTACCCTTCGAATGGAGTCACGAAACAATCTGTTCATGATTACATTAGGCTCATGTTATTAGTCCTAGGGTTCCAAGTTTCATCTTTTTTTAGCGAGAGAGTCCTAAGGAAAAAACCGTAGACCACTTCTCAAGTATGTCCCAATGTCCTTACATTCCGTGAATGTGGACAAGTTTTTTAGGGGATAGGAGTTTCAGCCTTGACTATATGAGCGACCAGGTCACATGTTAAATCGTAGTTAGTTCTTTGGAATTGAATTAACTCTTCCCAAACGAGTCCCTTCGCGGTTTTTAGGTGTTTAGGTTTAAGCCAACTTGTTTAATTCTTGAAGATAATTACGCTATTATTTCCATAAACACATGACTCATTGTCTATGCGTAAGTTGATTTTCAACCCTTAACTTTTCGATTTAAGATCAAGCATAGGTTAGGTTATAGCCTAATTCCAATTAATCACCCTATAACTTGCGAACAAGATTCATGCTAAAACACGTAGCCTTTTACTAATAAATATGTAGTTGAAAAATGATGTTTATACAAATTTACTAGAGTTATGCAACTTAAGAATCATTTCATGCCTTGCAATTTCCTATGGATTATTAGCACTTTCCGTAATGACTCATTGCGAAGAAGATATGTCCTAATAATGCGAGATGCAATTTATACTTCCATGTCAAAACGAAGTGCACTATCCTAATTCCGTTTTGTAAAAAAAATGGACATTAATCTATTTTTTTTAAATTGCAATGCATAAAAACTACTTGCTAGAAATGCAGATCAATCTTTTGCTTACTTTATTTTGTTCGAGTCTTGAAAATATTAATGACCGAACTCTTCCGTCGTGAGTTAATTCTTCTAAATTAACCAAAGTCTTTAAGACGAAAAATGCCTCCTGTCTCCAAAAATCATCCTCGCATGATTGAATTATAACAACATAAAAATTAGGAAGGAAAACCTGGACTTGTGGTGAGATGTCCACGTGGATGCTAGGAGACGATCCTCTTGCGGTTGCGCCTTGGGCTTTCTTAGGAGCCATCGCGAATATAGCCTTTTCGCCTTGGGCACGAAGTTACAGTCTTGTCCATCTCCTTCGTACGTGAACACAGAAAGGGATTTAGGTGGGATTCACAGGAAATTGGATGGAAGAATCCCGAAGAGAAGAATTTGTGGGGGGGGGGGTTTAAAGTCTTTCGATGGTAGGGCTTCTTTAAAGCCACGGAAAGAAGCTTTTCTGGAATCCCGAGGGGGGGGAAAACAAAAGGTATGAAAGGGCCTTAGGAGGAATTATTGTATGGGGGAAAAAGATAGGCTTAAGGACCACATGAAGGCCCTTCAAGGGAAAAATTTGGGGGGAAGTAGGGTTTTAAGGAGTCCATATGAGGGCCCCTTCAAGGAAAATGTTGGGGGAAAGGGGGGGCTTAAAGGGAGTCTATTCTTTTTGTGTGGGGGGGGGGGGGGGGGGGGGAGGGGGGACAAAGGTATGAAAGGGCCTAAGTAAGGGATTTTTGCATGGGGGGAAAAAGGGCTTTAATAGTCCATATGAGGGGGGGCTTCTTAGGAAGCTTGTAGAAGCTAAGCTTCTGAGCTTCTGAGCTTCTGAAGGAGGACGTAGAAGCTCCATGTGGCGACTACAGCAGCATGTCGATGGACAAGCGGATTGAATGGCGGCTGCTGGCGTGTCTTGTTTCCCTGTGGAAGCAGGGCCTTGGCTCCTCCCTCTTCACGACCACCCTCTCCCTCTATGGTATCAGAGCGATGACAGAGTGGCAGCACCCCTCTCCTCTCGTGACCACTGCAGTCTCCGGCTTTTCCCCCTCTTGCTCAGCGGTGACGCCTCAGCCTGCACACCCCCTGGCTTTGCTTCACACAATGGCAATGTCAAACTGAAGATCCGAAGGTGAGCGTGGATCGATAGCAATGTCGGCCTCTCCCTCTCCCTCTTTAGGGTCGTGTTCCTCTCATGGCTTTATAGCTGGGGAGGAGGGGATTCTTCCCACCCCTATGCGGCCATAGTGCATGGCCTCCTTCCCTCTGCAAGCTCTAGCAAGGAGCTTGCACATACATGCTATTCCCCTCCCCTGCAGCACGACTGTCGGCTGGGGGGTAAGGGGAATAATAAAAATTTTTGCCATTATCCAATTCAATTATCCTTTATATAGGTGGTTCACGCGTGCTTGTGGAAGTTCGGAATGTTACATTCTCTCCCCCTTGGAGGAATCGAGATGTCCTCATCTCGAGATAAACTGGGGATATTGGTGGTTGAGAGTGCTTTCATCTATCCAAGTGGCATCCTCTTTGGGATAATCTTTCCACTGGACAAGGCATTCTCTCAAGGTTCTAGATCTCAATTGTCTCTCCCTAACATCTAAGATCTTGTCAGGCCTTAGTTCAAGGACTCCTTGACTAGGCATTACAACTTGTTGGTCATCAAGTACATGGTTAGGATTAGGTATACACTTCTTCAATAGGCTGATATGGAATACATTATGAACCTTTAGGTTCTCAGGGAGCTGTAGTTTATAAGCATTAGGTCCTAGGCACTTGAGGATTTTGTATGGCCCACAATACCTTGGACATAGCTTCTTGCAATCTCCTAAGGATAGGGAACTCTTCTTTAGGCATACGTGAATGAAGACCATGTCTCCTTCCTCGAAGATTCTATCTTGACGCTTCAAATCCGCATATGCCTTCTGTCTATCCTTGGCAGCTTGGATGTCCTGTCTTATTGACTTTATTTGGTCATCCATCTCTTCCAATATTTGCCTTGAAGCTTCAACCCTTAAGGTTGGATCTGAGAAGTTTAGGGGACTTCGACAGTCATTGCTATACAATGCTTGGAAAGGGGTCATCTCAATGCTTTGTTGGTAAGAAGCATTGTAGGCAAATTCAACCAAAGGCAAGTATTGAATCCACCTTTTCGGTTCACAATAGCAGTATGCCCTAAGCATATCCTCGATGATTTGATTGACTCGCTCTATTTGGCCATCCGTTTGGGGATGGTAAGCTATGCTAAAACAGAGTTGAGTCCCAATGGCTTCAAAGATAGCTCTCCAGAAGTGTGATGTGAAGAGAGAATCACGATCACTAATGATTCTTCTGGGTAGCCCATGTAGCTTGAATATCTCCTTGATAACCAACCTTGCAATGACTGAGGCTTTATAGTTTGTCATTACTGGAATAAGGTGTGCAACCTTAGTAAGAATGTCAACCACGACCATGATGGAGTTGTATCCTCCCTGAACTTGGGGTAGGCCAACAACAAAGTCCATACTGATGAATTCCCATTTCATTTGGGGAATGTCAAGTGGTTGTAACTTCCCTGGCATTTTGACATGTTCGACTTGATACGTTGACAAGACAAACACTCGGTGACATATTTGAGAACGTCACTTTTAAGCCTCTCCCAATCGTAGCTCTTCCTAACTGCATTGAGAGTCTTGGCATAGCCAGGATGTCCTGAGAAAGGGGAGTCATGAGCTTCCCACAATATCTTCTGCTTAAGTGACTGGCTTGCCGGTATATATAGCCTCGTTCTATAGTAGACAAGTCCACTATTGACAGAGAATTCATGATACTTAGCCTGCAAATTTTGGTCCTGATCCTTGATAGAGATTTCCCTTAGCGTCTTTTGATAGGCTGGATCATGGCATGCTTCATCTCTAGCTAACTCAAGTATTGGATTGTTTGGCATGGATGCTTTTGTAGCTAGAGATCTAGCTGTTGATGTATTTTGCAAGATTACAGAATTAAGGAATGCCTTGCGACTGAGTGCATCAGCAACTACATTCTCTTTTCCTGGTCGGTACTTGATCTCAAAGTCATATTCCTCCAGCACTTCAATCCATCAATGTTGCCTCATGTTGAGCTCGTTTTGGGTAAATATCCATTTGAGACTCTTATGATCAGTCACTAGAGTAAACTTGTTACCCAACAGGTAGTGTCTCCAAAGCTTTAGAGCATGGATGACAGCTAACAATTCCAGATCATGGGTAGCATAATTCTTCTCATGACTCTTCAGTTTCCTTGAAGAGTAGGCTACAGGATGACCTTCTTGCATGAGCACACATCCTAAGGCAAGTGTGCTAGCATCAGTTACTACCTCGAACTCCTTACTGAGGTCTGGAAGTTTTAGGATAGGTGCTGATGCCAAACTTTGCTTTAGTCTATCAAAGCCAGTTTGTTCGGGAGTTGACCATGCAATGGATGTTTGCTTCTTTAGTAAATCCGTGAGAGGTGATGCAATCAAAGCATAGTTTTTGATGAAAACCCTATACCATCCTGTCAATCCAAGAAAGCTGCGTATTTCTTTGACAGATGTTGGTATTGGCCATTCTAGCACATCCCTAACCTTGGTTGGGTCCACTGAGATTCCTTTCGCTGATACGATGAATCCCAGATATTCAATCTGACATTTGAAGAATGCACACTTCTTCATCTTAGCATACAACTCATGTGACCTCATTGTCTCAAGGACAATCCGAAGTTGGGGTTCATGATCTTCTTCCTGTTTAGAATAGACTAGAGTGTCATCGAAGAAGATGAGCACAAAGTCATCAAGATATGGCCTAAAAATATCTTGCATTAACCTATTGAAGGTGGCAGGTGCATTCGTAAGCCCGAATGACATAACTAGAAACTCAAAGTGTCCATATCTTGTATTGAAGGACGTCTTGGGGATATCTTCTTCCTTGATCCTTATCTGATAATAACCCGATCTGAGATCAATTTTGGAGAAGATCTTTGCACCCTGAAGACGATCAAGAAGCTCATCTATTCTAGGAATAGGGTACTTGTTTTTGACAGTCGATTGATTCAACCCTCTGTAATCAATACATAGTCGAAGTGTTCCATCTTTTGTTTCCTAGAATAGTACTGGAGCTCCCCATGGTGAACTGCTAGGATGGATGTAGCCCTGATCTAGCAGTTGCTTGAGTTGTTCCTTCAGCTCAATTACTTCCGGGATGGACATTCTATAAGGTCTCTTTGCAATTGGCACAACTCTTGGTACTAACTTGATCTCATGATCCACTTCTCTTTGAGGCGGGAGTTCTATCAACTCTTCAGGAAATACGTCCGCGTATTCCTTTAGCCAAGAAGGTCCTTCACTAGATTCTTGCTTCTGATCTAACTTATTGAGCTTAATCAAGTAGACAGGTAGTCCCTTTTTGACTCCCTTTATAATCCGAGATGCCTTGGCCAATTGAATTTTTGGCACTCCAGCCTCACCTTGAGTTGTGACCAATTCCCTTTCAGAGTTTCGAAAGGAAACTTGGCCCTTTCCACAATGAATGTGGGCGTCATTAGTAGACACTCATGGATACCTAGGCTCATGACTCTGAATCTGACCGAAGTCGTCTTTCCTCCCAGAAATAATTTCACCTTAGTAGTTTGCCTGGTACAAGTAACCTCACGTCCATTTGCCAATTCCATAAGCAAGATAGGTGCTTCTACTGTGGCTATTCCTAATCTTTTTGCACAAGCTGGTGAGATAAAGGAATGTGTATTGCCACAATCAATCAAGGTCTTGAAAATTTTACCTTGATAGTCTAACGGTGTCTGAATCACCGAGAACTGGCAATTCGACCCTTTCTTGTGAAGAGCAGCATGGACTGTCGCCCTTTCAAACTCTGCTTCTATGGTTGGATCTTCTTCTTCTTCTTCTTACATTTGCCTATTGGCAACGCAAGCGGTTCTTCCTCTACCTCGGGTAGCGGCTCCCTGACCACGGCCAATTCCTTGGAAAGGTACTTGGTGATGTCCTCCTCCAAGCTTGAGACATTGCCTCTTGAAATGACCAGGCTCGTTGTAGTGGAAACAATGGAGGTTTTGGCCATTACTTTGAGTAGGAACAAAGTTGTTGACATTGTTAATTCTTGCTTTCTTTCTTTGTCCCTGATTTTGACCTTGAACTCTCTTCACTTGAGGCCTGAATGCTCCTCTGTTCGGGTCATTATAAGACCAAGTTTTGTTACCCCTTGGTCTAGCCTGCACCTCCTGAATTATAGGTGCACCTCAAATGAGAGCGTCCTGAAGATATGATGGATGCATAGATTCGAGACGGGTATTTACTGGTGGATTTAAACCAGCACAAAATTTTGATACCTGCTGTGTCATGTCCATTTGTGGCACGTACTTAAGAAGTGAGACAAATTTGGAATAGTACGCGTTAAGAGTAAGTCCCAGCTGTTTAAGCTCGTAGAACTCATTCATTTTTTGCGTGCGATATGAAGGTGGTAAGTATCTTCCCTGCACGGCTTTCTTCAGCTTCTCCCAGGTAACGGATCCTTCCGTGATCCCTTGATCCTTGCACCATTGCTTGCACCAAAGGCTGGCTTTCCCGGTGAGCTTCAGCTTGGCGAGCATAGCCTGATTGGCGGGTGCAATACTGGCTGCTTCAAAGTAATCCTCCATGGATTCAATCCAAATTTCAGCATCTGCTTGGACGGACCTGCCTCTCCCGTCAAATTCAAGTGGCTTAATTTGTTTGAGAAGAAACTTCTTCTCCTGGATTACAGCAGTACTTGATGTAGGAGGTGAACTAGGATTCGATACCTGGGGTTGTGCCTGGATAAAGGTTTCTTAACATTATTAATCGATAATTGTTATGATTTATATTTCATTTCAGCTATCAATCAAGCAATCTAACCACTTAGCTTTTATCAATTCTCATGCACAAATAGACATTGATAAAAGGAAGTCTTATTGTATTTATATGGGTATAGCCCTTTCGGAATACAACATTTCTTGCGATGATAAGCCAACTGTTTACGTTTAGTTTGGGGAGAATAATGTTGTATTACATTTATCTATAGGAACTATACAATAGTATGGTTTCGGGTCATGGATCTTCAGGAATCGGTAAGTCATTGGAAGTTCAGGGTATCCTTTCCTTTGGAACCCATTCTTCTCATGGCGCCCCAACACTTTAATCCTGTCGGCGGGGATTATACAAGTCACTTCCTCATATACATATGAGTTTAGTTCAACCCTCCGACCTCAAATATGTAAAGTTGAATTTACGTGAGCTTCCACAAAAATGAACAACTTCACGAATTTTAGGTCTTCCAACCACTTGATCCCCTTTAGGTTAGTTTGTAGGTATGTAAACCTATGGGCAGCTATATAATAGATTCCTGAGGTACCCGTCCATCTTCGTTCCATGTACAAAGGCGATGGATTATAGATTCGTTCTAGGATGTTCATCATCTCAACCCTTTGTTGATATTAAGATTTCATAAAAACAAATCCTTCATTGGTTGGCTCTAATACCAACTGTAACATGTCCACTTGTTATCTTCAGGACACGTCTTAGCAGTCCATATGAAAGGATATCTAGAAGGCTCTGTTGGGCACTGCCATGGAATGTTACGGGGTTTGCGATCTAGGACTTTCCGTGTCTGCCACGTAGCAGAAGTATTCCGGCCGTTCCCACTTAGAACTGGCCTGAATTAGGGTTTTTCCCTATTGGTCATTTCCTAACGGCAACTAGCCTTGAGTCCAAGTGAACTACTTTATGCAGAAACGCCAAGTTTGAAGCGGATTCATGCTGCACTTGGTTCAAGGAGAATGGAAAACGAGAGGGATGCGAAGCTCAGCCTCTTTGCCATAAGGCATAGTCCCATTCCGTTCCCCTAAAACAGCGTAAATCCGGATCATCTGTATCTTATACTCTAGGTCAACGCTCTTGCTGTTCGTATTCTCTGAACGATCTTCTGGCTGTCCATCGTGATTTGAGAAAAGTTACTGGCCAACTGGGACCACCCATCCATAGGACGGACCTATGGCCACATCCACCGCACTTTCCTCAGGTTTTTTAGCTTATTTAATTACCTAACACATTTAGTTGGACATGTGTCAATCAGCTTCTTTAATTAGCCCGTTAGGCACTGGTTCCTTCACGTAATCATAGCACTTAACATAGAAAAGCAATGTGAAACAAGTTCCTTTTTAAAAGGTTATTATATTTATCTTTGAAATACATAAAGTCCAGCCTGTAGGCTTATCCACAATCCACCCGAAGGCTATCCAGCAATCCTTAGGGATCATTAATCCAAGTTTCCGCCAGTAGACTAGTATGCGGGCCTCGAGATCCAATCCTGAGTCACGTTAGCCTCTTGTGCAAGGCCCGAAAGGTGAGGGATTTACGGCCAGAGCCCCCCTGGAACCCAAGCATCCTCGTGCTCCAAGTAGTGCTTAACAGAGAGACCTCTCGCAACGGGTTCGGTTCACCTTCCCTGCACGGTTAACAACCCCCTTGGTTAGGGTCAGGCAGGTAGTCGGGGGTAACTGAAGCTGCCTCTCCCTTTAGGCCTTCAACCTGAAGCATTAGATATCCATTTATCCTTTAATTCTTGTTTAAACAAAGCAAAACAGTGCTCCTAAATCTGTAACAAGCACAATCATTTCCATTCGTCGTTATTGTTGGCCAACTGCTAAGGGGTGAATCCTTCTTTCCGAATGCATCCAGCACTCGATCCGGGATTACTTGTGACTTGGCAAGATCCCCTATATCCTGGGTTAGGGCCATACCCTATTAACCCGACTTGGTTAATTCTTTAAGTTCTTATGTTATTTCAATTTATTGGTCAGTCTCTTGCTTTCAAGCAATTATCTTTACCCAAGAAAGATACTATATTAGGACGATTTTTCATCCTCTTGCAAGATAACTTGCGTAAGAGTCTGCCAATCTCATTCCGAGGAATTTGGCCATTTCTTTGTGATCAATTCACAAGATTGTGCGACTCTACTACTTGTCGCACAAGTGTCGCATCAAGCTATGGGACTATTTACCCTTTGAATGGAGTCATGAAACAATCTATTCATGATTACATTAGGCTGACATTGTTAGTCCTAGGGTTCCAGGTTCCATCTTTTTTTAGCGAGAGATTCCTAGGGAAAAAACCCTAGATCACTTCTCAAGTATGTCCCAATGTCCTGACATTCCGTGAATGTAGGCAAGTTTTTTAGGGGATAGGAGTTTTAGCCTTGACCATATGAGCGACTAGGTCACGTGTTAAATCCTGGTTAGTTCTTTGGAATTGAATTAACTCTTCCTAAACGAGTCCCTTCGCACTTTTTAGGTTTTTAAGTTTAAGCCAACTTGTTTAATTCTTGAAGATAATTACGTTATTATTTCCATAAACACATGACTCATTGTCTACGCGTAAGTTGATTTTCAACCCTTATCTTTTCGATTTAAGATCAAGCATAGGTTAGGTTATAGCCTAATTCCAATTAATCACCCTATAACTTGCGAACAAGATTCATGCTAAAACATGCAGCCTTTTACTAATCAATATGCAGTTGAAAAACGATATTTATACCAATTTACTAGAGTTATGCAACTTAAGAATCATTTCATGCCTTGGAATTTCCTATGGATTATTAGTACTTTCCATAATGATTCATTGAGAATAAGATATGTCCTAATAATGCGAGATGCAATTTATGCTTCCATGCCTAAACGAAGTTCACTATCCTAATTCCGTTTTGTAAAAAAAAAGGACATTAATCTAATTTTTAATTCATTGCAATGCATAAAAACTACTTGCTAGAAATGCATATCAATCTTCTGCTTACTTTATTTGATTTGATTCTTGAAAATATTAATGACCGAACTCTTCCATCATGAGTTAATTCTTCTAAATTAACCAAAGTGTTTAAGACGAAAAATGCCTCCTATCTCCAAAAATCATCCTCGCATGATTGAATTATAACAACATAAAAATTAGGAAGGAAAACCTGGACTTGTGGTGAGATGTCCAACTAGATGCTAGGAGACGATCTTCCTCTGGTTGTGCCTTGGGCTTTCTTAGGAGCCATCACAAATGTAGCCTTTTCGCCTTGGGTGCGGAGTTACGATCTTGTCCGTCTCCTTTGTACGTGAACACGGAAAGGGATTTAGGTGGGATTCACACAAAATTGGGTGGAAGAATCCCGAAGAGAAGAATTCGTTGGGGGGGGGGGGGATTTAAGTCTTTTGATGGTAGGGCTTCTTTAAAGCCACGGAAAGAAGCTTTTCTAGAATCCTGGGGGGGGGGGGGGAGGAACAAAAGGTATGAAAGGGCCTTAGGAGGAATTATTGTATGGGGGAAAAAGAAAGGCTTAAGGACCACATGAAGGCCCTTAAAGGGAAAATTTTGGGGGGAAATAGGGGCTTTAAGGAGTCCATATGAGGGCCCCTTCAAGGCAAATGTTGGGGGAAAGAGGGGGCTTAAAGGGAGTCTATTCTTTTTGTGTGTGGGGGGGGGGGGGGGCACAAAGATATGAAAGGGCCTAAGTAAGGGATTTTTGCATGGGGGGAAAAAGGGCTTTAATAGTCCATATGAGGGGGGACTTGTGGGAGCTTTTACTCAACTGCCAAGACTCATGGACTGCTTATTGTTTCAAGCATTCCAAGCAAGCTCTAATGGCTATCTCTCACCTAGCTGACGCGCCGTCAATCCTACGAGTGTAGTGAGCTTACCTTGATGCCCGATCGAGTACCTTCTCTCTCTTGCACTCCGGTAGCTCCACGATTCTTGATGCTAGCTCAAGCATCCTCAAGCCTCCTCCATCTCCAAGCTCCATCCTCCATAGTCGCGCGTGCAAGAGAAGGGAAGAGAAGAGAAGAGAAGAAGAGAAGAGGAGATGGTGAAGAGCTTCACCCTCTTGATCCCTCACTCTCACACACACTCACTCCCTCACACTCTCACGCTCCCTCTCTCAAGAGCACACCCAAGCAAGAAGGAGAGAAGAAGAGAGGAAGAAGAAGACTCTTTTTGCCACACACCAAAGAATGAGCTTCTCATTCACTTTCCAACTTTATATACAAAGCCCTAAATCCTTTTTGGGCGCTCATCCCCTTTTCCCTCTTTTACATGGCCGACCGTTGCCTCGGCCATTTTTCCCATTTTCCACCATTCTAATTTATCCTATTCCCAACTAATGCATACACTTTGCACAGGAGTGAGCCTGGAACTCTTTTACATAGATTCGGGGGCGCTTCCACATTTTAATGGTGTGCCTTTTTCCTCTTTCGTTGCCTTGGCCCGACACCGAAGCTTCTTGAGGGTCGTGTCTGAACATTTGAATTTTTCAAGGATTGGTTGCTGGTCAAGGCACCTTTTTCTGCTTTTATCTTTTTCTGCTTTTATCCTACGCCTTTTTTTGCTATTTTCCCTTCTTTCCATTTTTCTCTCCTTTGTGCTGCGAAAACACGGTCGGAAGCATGGTAACATTACCCCCCTCCTAGCCAAGTGCCAGTCCCATGGCATTGTGGTGGGACATAGTGGCAAGTTAGGTCGGCTGTTAGGCGGAACAGGTAGGTGGGTGGTTAGGGATGATGACCAAGAGAGATTCCGGTGTGCTTTCGGCTCCATGAAGATACTCGGCATCTGTCACACAGTTGTGGCGCTGGTTATGTAGCCGGTCGTCAACACTTAAAGCAATAAGCAATCCCTTAGGATGATGGTATTTGAGGGATTTATTCTAGAGAAACCCTCAAACGCTGTTTGGCTTGAAAACCCGTGGCTTCGATTGAAGATCCTTGTCTTTGATTTGAAGGTCTTCAGGCCGGTGGAATCAATAAGCGATCCGTGGGTCTTGAGGCATTGGGCATGGATCATTGGACGATGCAGCTCCAAGATCTATGCCAATGACAGTTCTACCTCGACCTGGTTCGATCATGGTGGCCATCAGCAGGCGGATGGCTGGATGTTGACACATTTGGGTCATTAAAGGGTGCAGTGGGTGATGGTTTTCCACAGGTAGCCATTTCTTGAGAGTCGAACATAACCTGCAAGAAAAGTTGTGCCCTCCCTGAGGGGTGTGTCTGCTTGCCGTGTAGTGCGTGGTGCTCGTGGCAGTGGAACTGGGAGATGGGTCTAACCTTGGGCAAGCCCTTGGTAACGTCCCACACTTGAGGACCCAGCTTGTGCTTTGTTGGAGGTGTGGTGCGAGCCTTAGGGTGACAAGTCTGAAAGTCTTGCCCTTGATGTGCCCTAAGCGTGAAGTGGGGGAGGGATCTAGGGAGAACCCTAGGTGCAGTGACTGTGGTGCTCTCTTTTTTTTTTGAAATGATACATAGGCCTAAGTGTCTTGGTCGGAATGAGGAGGAGAAGGGGGGCAGAGAGACTTGCTCAAAAATTGGCAACTCTGCATGTAATCTTTTAGATTCATGTGGACATGAAGGGAGGTAGTGGAGAGAAAGGGGTGGTTGCATCTCATGAACTGGCTATCGTTCATGTCCTCTAGGAGGGCTAGGCAAAAAGAGGGAAGGAGACTAGCCCTCATCATGAGATGAGCCATGGCACAATTATCTATAGTGTTAGGGTCAAAGAATAGGGGAGGCATACCGCGCTCTTGTGGAGTCGGGTCCTGCTTAAGAAGTAGCCTAAGTAACCTAAGATAATTACAAGTGTTTATAAAAGCGGGGTCAGGACATGAGGAAAAGTTCGCAAGGAAGCGCATCATAGACTCGTCTAGGCTTTCTGCAGTAAAAAGAAGGGCATTGTTAAAGGATGCTACAGTGGAGTTATAAATGACGGAAAAGTCATACCGCCCGTGGAGAGTGGCATCAAAATCTACGCCTACCCTTCGAGGGTACGCCATGTAAGTAGGGTCATTCCGCTCGAATGGTAGGGTATTACAAAAAGCCATCCAGGCGAGCATGCTGATGTCGCATACTCGCCTCCTCCACAGGGGTTGGCTCCTATAGTTTTATACAGTGTAGGGGATTTCAAAAATTTTATCTTGCTAGTAGTCGGCCACTTCGGTGCCCCAAGAAATTGGGGTCTTTTCCCACTCCTCCAGCCATTTTTTCCCCAACCGGCCACCAACCACGATCACCTCGTCCATCACTATGAGAGGCATGACCCTCCGCAGACTGTTGGGTAGGAGGAAGCTGAAGGAGAATGGCTCCTTTCCTAGTTCCTGTACCTCCCACACCACCAGTTCTGCGAGGAATCCTATGGGAAGATCATCTAGGCACGGAGGGAGAGGTACGGATGGTAGCACGGCTGGTTTGGCTCTTAGTTTTTGTCTAGCCTCCTCCACCAACTTTTTCCATCTTTCTTTAGAGATGGCTTTTCTTTCTCTAGCCGGATCTTCTTATGGCGGGTCTTGGGCCTGTGGCGAGGGGGGTTGCGGGACCACGTCTTCCTTGAATTGATTCACATCGATTTTCAGCTCTGCTTCTTCCCCCTGCCATTCTGCGTGTATTGCTTCTTCCTCGAACCCGAGGGCATCTATCTCTTAGGGGGTTAGGCCGGCCCGCATTAGGTATTTTCGTTGTTCCTCCAAACTCAGCCTAACCTCCGCCGATAATGGTGGCATTTGTAGTCCAGCATGTAGGGCTCTTCTTTCCATGCCGAGCTTCCTTTGCACCGCTTCTAGTGGCTCTCCTTGTGCTGCGTGGGTGGCATCCAAGGTGGTATCGAGGAAGGCCTTCTGTTGAGTGCTGAAGGCCACTTGGGCTGCCTCCGCCTTGCTCTCTGCGATGATTTTCTCTTTTTCTGTTAGAGAAAGGCGACATGCCAGTGTCTTCACCCTCTTCTCGTTGTGCGTATCCCACTACTTTGCCCTTTTTTTCATTACTTCCAGGCCCTCTCCCTGTCTTAAGGTCAGCATCATGATTTTCTGTCCATAATCCTCTAGCTCCCTAACTAGCCTCTCTTGTTCTTCTCTTTCAGAGGCCAGCTGATTTGTTAGGTGCTTGAGTTCCTTCTCATGCTCCTCCATGCCTCGTTGTCTTTCTTCGTCCTTGGCATTCAGCTCCACCCCGAGTGCATCAACCTCAGCAGCTTTCGCAGCAAGCTCCTGGTACTGCACTATTAGGAGCTTGTGCCCTCTTTGCATGCTTACTAACTCTTGCGTCTCATTTTCGAGTAGCTGCCTCCAATGTTCCTTCCTCTCATCCCTAGCCCTCAGTTCTTGTTTTAGATTTGCAATCGCACGCTGATGCAAGGCTATCATTCTTGTCTTGTCCAGCTGGAAGGCGGCCACAGTTTCCTTCTCAGCCTGCCAACTCAGCCACGGCTATTTTGTGTTCCTCCTTTGCTCTCTCCAATTGGGAGAGCAGCTCGGCGACGTATTCATTGTAATTAGCTGGTGGCATCATTGTTGCGTGAATGAGCAAGGTAGAGGCTTCGACTTTTTGCTTTTTGGGCTCTTGCCTGGACTCTGTATCCGTGGCTGGCCTTTTCTGTCGTGTGGCCATAGTCTCCATGCTCTGCCCCTGGCCCTTTCCTTGTTGATAAAATACTGCATCCACGCCACGAAGTTTGACACATCTGTGCTAGTGGGGATGCTGGGGGTGACGGTGGTGAGTTCCACGAGAGGTACCAAGAGGGTAGGGATCGGATGGAGCGGGGCCTTGCCTTTGCCTTCGGAGATTGGAGGTGGCACAAACTCTAGCACTTGCATGCTGGATCCTAGCCCCTCTTCTCTGCACGGGCTTAGGTTCCTTTGTTTGTCTGCTTGGCACTGCTATTCGATGGACCGTCGGGTGGCCTCCTCCAGGTCCTCTTCCTCCTTCCTTCGTAGCTCCTCCTCTTCTTCCTCTGCTTTTCTCTTCCTTTCCTCCTCCCTTTTCTTCTGCTCCTCCTGCTTTTTCCCTTTCTGTTCTTTTTCCCTTCTTTTCTCCGCTTGAGCTTCTTGTTTTGATGTCTCCTTGGCTTTCTGTAACTCCTCCTTTTCCCTTTGCTCCTCCTATCTCTTTGTTCTCTCTCTCTCCTTTGCTTCTTTCAGGGATTCCTTCTTCACCCTTTCCAAGTCTTCCCTTTCTTTCTTCCTGCCTTCATCACTCTTCTTCTTCCCCTGCACCGCCTTCTTCTTCGTTGTCCTCATTGTCTTCTTACTAGTTTGTCCCTCCCCTTCTTCTTCTGTTTCCATTCTGTCGGTGGACCTGTCTTTGTCCTCAAGAGGGGGCGACCTCTTCGGCGTTTCTCCTTCTCCCTCCTCCGGCTCCTGTGCTACTTTTACTGCCTCCTGAATGAGTGCAGTCAAGACTCCTCCGTATAGCCGATGAAAGAGGCCTTGGAGGAGGCTTTCTTCCTTTCTGTCACCTTAGAAGCCGGAGATTCTCCTCCTATTGGTGCACTTCCCAGGGCTAGTGCCTTGGCCGCTTGATCAATCGTCTTCCGCACGTAGCCATTCCAATCCACCTCATCTAGAGTATGGGCTGCTACATTCTCCAGCATTGGCACGCTAATCCAATGCATTAAGGAATTGTAACGTTGGCTGGAGAAGAGCACGTGCACCAACTTGGCCTGCAACCAAGCGTCTGTGTCAGGGATGTCCTGGATGCTTATGTCGTCATTCGTGAGCACCTCTTCCTTCTTTATTTTCAGCAAGGCATAAACATCCCTTTTTTGTCGCCTTTCTATCCTAGGTACCAATCCTAGAGCCTTTTCCACCAAGGCTGGATCCAACCGGACTTACACCTGCTTTGCACCCTCTCCTCAGCCCACTGTTACAATGCCACCTTCCTGGTCCGGATTGTATGTTTTGAGGAATTCTACGCATTTAAAGTGATCCCGCTCCTGTGAGAATTTTTCTATGTACTTTGTAAGGTTGCACTGTTCCACTACCCTCCTGGCTACCTCCTCCTTCGCCACCACGACTCCGATGTTGTGGATGGTTTGGAACCTGAGCTGGTCGAAGGCGCGGTTCTCCAATTGGATGCAATACTGCTCCCTTTCCTTGTCAGTAAATAGGAGTCGATAGGCGTGGTCTTGCTGTGACATTTTCTGCTCCTGCCATAATTCGTAACTTCCATTAGTATTTTCCACATAGCACTTTGCTGTTTATGCGAGAATAAAAACTCTTGACTGAAATTACTATTGTTTTTCTTTTTTGAAGCCATTTTTCTCATACTAATGCTTATGCTTTTCACTACCTTTACTTTACTATACCCCCTTTTTATTCGTTTCCTATCTGATTCTTTTCACCTTCACCACATACCCACATACATACCCACATACCCACATACCCCCTCCTCCTCTTCCGGCTGAGAGAATAATCCTTCCTAGGTTTGGGGGTTAAAAGGTGAAGGGCGTTGGTCCTGTTGGGGTAGGACTTTACGTGTGAAGAAGCCACGTGTAGAATTTTGGATTGTATTCCAATTGAGCATGACAATCAAGAGTAGCTGGTTGGATAGAGACTTGGGAGATGTAGGTCAAGACATCGTGAAAGAGATCTTCGGTATTAAGGCGGATGGAAAATGTAATTCCTCTTCCGTGAGGAATTGGTCAATATAGGGGTGGGCAAGCACATGGTTGTCCAAATGTTGATTGCGGGTGATGGCCAAAAGCCTAAACGAGATAGGTGCCACATAAGTGGGGTCATATTCGATGGTTTTAACTGCCCTGCGTTGTTTAGAATTGGTCATTATTCGGCAACCTTTTTTCTCCCATTGGACTCTCATAGCAAACCATTGCTGTAAGAACGTGGAAGGCGATCTTGCCATTTGCGTGAGCTCTTGCATCTCGTGTTCAGGAAAATAGAATGAGGAGGCTTACGATATGAAGTGACTAGGCGTCTGAGGGCCGCTTGCTCCTTTGAGATTTTGTCGTTTGCTATCAGTTCGGCAGCGATTTTGGGGAATTCAGTAGTCACAAGTTTGTATTCTTCCCAAGTGCATGGTAATGCACGAACCTCTGAAGCAAGGGTTTTGTCAAGAAGGCCTAGGTCTAGCCTCTCATAACTTCTAGCGAATGTAGTGAAAGTTTCATCCAACATCTTGATGCAGGTTATTAAGTCATCCCTAGAAGTCACGGCAAGGTCTTTAGCCAAGGAGAGGAAAGGTCGTATCGTGTATGAAGGTTTAAGACCTGCTGGTGGGGATGGTGCAACTGGACTGGATAGTGGTGACTCCCTCATCGGTGTCACAGGTTGGGCTCTGCACTCCGAAGCACTTTGAGGTGCTGTAGGAAGCTCTAGGGGCATGGGGGTTGTGCTGGGTTCTGAGTGAGCAGTCATAGGGGTTTTTAAGTTCTGTGGATTAGGTAGGTTTAAGGCCTGTGGCATTTGCTTTGGTTGATAGATGAGCTGAGACTTACTAGCCACTGCTAGCAATGGCGTGCTGACTATGTTCTGGGCACCACATGTGCAAGCCTCCCTCACTAGGGTGAGATTGCTTGTAGACGAGCTTTTTAGTTGGCCATTTTTAGGCACCCAAATCCAGGGGTTGCCCTCTTAGTATCCTTGTGCTTGCAAGAGATCTTTGGGAATCCATCGCAGCGTGGTTGTGTGTCTACGTCGATAGCATCTAGACTGCCTCTTAGGCCTGACGGCAGTGGCTGATGATTTTTGCGGTTAGGATCATGTTTGGGTGGTGTACCCGGATGTGGTTTTTGCCGTTTTGGCACCCACATAAGCTTGGACTCCTTGGCCTTGTGAGCACACGTGGTGGGTTTGGGCCTGGGGTCGAGAGCCTGGCACGAGGCCGACGTAGGTTTCTCCAGTTTAGACTTGGGCTAGAGTGTGGTCCTACGGGTTTCTACCGGTGGCTTCATAATGGTGGAGTAATCATGACAGCCCTTGTTGAAAGTCGTCACCATACGGACATTGCCGATAGCAAGATGAATGTGGTTTAGGTTGTAATCCACATTACAGTTTGTTTGCTTCTTGAAAGTACGACCCAATAGTGACACGTTACCGGCTCCTTTAGTGTCAGGCAACACATGGAAGAAAGCTGGTAAACTTTTAGACTCGATGGAAACAAGTATCTTGCACTTCCCCAAGAGTGAATAAGTAGCACCCCCCAAACGGGGTGAGGTTGGCATTAGTGGGCTGTAGCGTCGGTTGACCAATGCGTGTCCAATGGTCATGTGTCAAGATGTTGTAGTCGGCCCCTTCATCAATCAAGGCATCGAAAGAATTCACCGCTCCTGCTACGACTGTGATTCGTAGATACACCGGTGCCACTGCCTCTTCGTCCTGGTCTGTAAGGTCGGTTATAGTAGCCATGTGGACATTCAGTGGGGGTTCTAGCATGGGTGATTCATGTAATGGATGGGAAGGAGGATAGTACTTCTTTATGCGGCTGCCGTTAAAAAAGCCCATTCCTTCACCATCAAGTGTCTCTAACTCAACATTCCCGGTTCTACCAATCATGCGTACTCTGAAAGGCCCTAGCCCCCGAAACTTCATCTTTTATTTATGTCCTTTTATCGACTATAGTAGAACAAGGTCCCCTTGTTCAAAGTCTTGCTATTTGACATGCTTGTCAAACCACATCTTTCGTCGCGAGCCTTTTCACAAATCAGAGAGTGAGTGGCGAGGAGTCAGATCTCCGTTAACCGCTCTAGCTCCACTAAGTGGTTGTTCCAAGCCTTTTTTTCCTCCCAACGCTCCTGGACTACTAGCCTCAAGCTACGGATGAAGAATTCTAAGGGCAAAATGGCTTCAGTTCCGTACGTCATCCTAAAAGGCGTATGTCCTACAGCCGTTTTATAAGCTATGCAATAGGCCCACAAGGCCGCCATTAGCTTGTTGTCCCAGTCACTTCTTGAAGTAGACACGACTTTTGTAAGTACGTTGACTAAGATTTTATTTGTGGATTCAGCTTGGCCATTAGTCTGAGGGTAATAGGGAGAGGACTTCCGATGAATTATTAGGAAGGTAGAGAGCAAATGGGCAATCACTTCATTAATGAAGTAAGTGCCTTGGTCGCTTACAAGTTTGATTCGACAGCCAAACCTTGAAATGACCTGCTCCCACAAGAATTTTGTAGTGGTCCTAGGATCATTCTTCCTCATGGCTCTTGCCTGTGCCCATTTCATTAGATAGTCGATTGCCACTATGATGTGGCGAGCTTGGGAATATTGTGCCGTAGGACTGATAGGTCCAATAAAATCGATGCCCCATTTTTCAAAGGGCTGTCGGGCTATGACACAGGTCAACTCCATCTTGTCCTTCCGCACAGTCACTTTGGTCCTTTGGCACTCATCGCAGTGCTTTACAAATTTAGCTGCATCACGGAACAGGGTGGGCCACCATAGTTGGGATTGTAGCACTTTTTGGGCTGTTGTGTCCTCGCTAAAGTGTCCTCCAGCGATTGCGCCATGTGCTTCGTTCAATGCATCGTGCATCTCGTGCTCACATACGCATCTTCGCAATAAACCGTCTTGTCCCAACCTCTAGAGTTGGATGGCTATCAGTTGGTATGGCTGAATTTTCAGGATAAGCCTTCTCAGTCTGGCCTTCTCAATGAGTCGCTCAGGTAGTCCGTTCTCTAGTACTTGCACTATATCTTTGGCCCAATATGGCGTCAGATCAGCTTTAAATAATTCTTTCTTGCTAGACAGGTTAAAGAGATGAGCATCCGGCAAATCGTCAGGTATGCCTTATCGAGTGGCTTCTCCTGTGGGTATGCGGGACATGTGGTCAGCCATGTAATGCTGCTTTCCTTTGCGTACAACTGTTGAGTGTTGAAATGACCTGTTTTTTGGCTGATTTTTGTTTTTTTTGAGAGCTGAATGGTTGATTTTATGAGATGATTGATTAGTTTGGAAGTGATTTGAGAGTGTTTTAGATGATATTGATTATGTTTTGGAAGTTCATGATGATTTTCAGTGGAGATACGAGGTTCTGTGATGTTTTGATAGGTTCTGACTGGTTCTGTATACCTTCTGTATAGCTTCTGTTTTGTTCTGATTGTCTTCTGTATGAAGCATGGATTGATGATTGATGAAGATTGAGATATTATGAAAGCTTATTGAATAGTTTTTGAGAGTTTGGAATGGTTTGAGTATGAGTTATGAGGTTTTGATGACCTTCTGTAACCTTCTGTAGATCTTCTGTAGAGCTTCTGTCTTTGTATTGTAACTGTACTATAGCTGTTCTGGTACTGTACTGTGACTGTTCTGTATGCTTCTGTATGTGTTCTATAGAATGTATGTGTAGCTTGGGAAAGTTTTCTAACCTTGGAAAGAGGTTAATACAAGTAGAAAAGAGCTAAAATAAGTAAAAGAAGTAGTTGCTGAAGACTCAAGTAAAGACTGAAGTGAAGTGACAGTGGTGAGCTATGAAAGGACACTATAATGGCTTTGGTGACTCTTTATATCAGACATACCTCTTAGGAGGGGTATCCACGACCTAAGAAGGATTATTGAGAGTGATTATGAGAGATTCTAAGTGAGGATATGATGTACTATTGATGGAGAGAGAGAGAGAGAGTCAGAGATAGCCGATTCTACTGAAACAGTGATTGTATATGACAGATTGAGAGAGAAGACTATGAAGATATTGAAGATGAATACTATGTGATGTATTTCCATTCAAAGATGGTGTATTCCTTTGCTTTCTTTGTTATATTGATGGATTTTGTGAAGATATTGAAGAATATGGTTGATTCTATCAAATTCATGGGAGATCTACATGATGCTACATGAAGATTTGTTGTGCTTGGTGTTTTTTTCTTCATTGTGATCATATAAAACCTAATAAAAAAGCTTGTTGATGTTACAAGATAGATTTTCTTGCAAGAGAATTCCCTTTTCCTTGGTGTTCCTCTTGGGGCTCCATGTTTTTGATGCGCAGCTGGGGAAACTTGCCATCAACAAGCACCAGAAGAGGCTGAAAATGAAGGAAATGGCATTGCCAAGAAGAGAAGAATTCAATGGATATTTGTAAAGTTCCTTCCTCCACTAAAGAGTTGGAATTTCTCATAATCAAAGCCACTTTCCACAAGAAGCTCATCCCACAATGGCGGAAACACATCATCATCATGATGCATGCTCTATGTAGTGGACAGTTTCCTCTTCCTGATGAAGCAGCAGAAACTTGCATCTTGGTGGCAAATTGTTTGAGAACAAACTGAAGAGTAGAAATAGAGAGAATGACCATACATGGAAGATTTGGCATTCATTGAGAAGTTTCCAAACATCATCAAGTGGGAGATTGTGAAGAAGCTTCAGGAGTCTTGGTCTGTGGAGGTTCACAAAGACAAGAAGGAAAAGAGTTGGAATTTGTTCGTGGATGCTCAACAGCAAGATACATGGGATGCTTGGTGCACTGATAATCTTCTGTTTGTTCAATTAGCAACCCACTAGAAGTTGGTAGACAGAGTGTTCTTTACAACATACACTGTTGAAACCATCAGAAGCTGGCATTACTATGATGATGGCACTACCAATATGCTTAGACGTATGCATTTTGACACCTTCAGAACCGAATACCTTCCTCTATGTAGTGGCATGAAAGCAAAATTCAGAGAGGTTGAAAAGGAAGAAGTAGAAGAAATGTTGGCAAGAGAGTCCTCCAGAGACTGAAGCCTTCTGTTAACCCTCTGTGGAGTATTAACAACATAGTGGAGCCAACCCCCTGATGAATGACGCAATAAAGAGGCAAGCGTTAGAACGAGTCCAGAGGTACGTGAGAAGAGAGAAAGCAAAAATCAAAGCTGAGAACGAGCTCGCAGCAGAAGCTGCCTTTGATGCCCTTGCAAAACTCTTTACAAAAGTACCAATGGCACATCAAGCCCTTCCTCCTCCTGCTGGAGGTCCACTTCCAAGCCAGATCCGTCCTAGAAATATTGATGACAGGCCAGCGAATGTAGTCCCATTGCCAGTTTTTAAGGGAGAGTACAATGAAGACCCCAATCTTCATGTAGGAGAGTTTATGGTAGCATGTGTGGCTAACAATATCAGAACCCCTAAGCATTGGTTAGCAATATTCCCCGCCACTTTCAAGGGTGCGGCGTTTCAGTGGTATGAGAGACAAGCAGCAGGAACTTTTGGCATATGGGACGACCTGAAGTTGGCCTTCCTAACTAAATTCAGGCGTGAAGGTTTTGAAGAGCGGATGCGAGAGGAATTTATGAACCTAAGTCAGTCCTCTGGAGAAAGAGTAGAAGCTTATGTCTCACGAATGGAATCCATCCTGAAGAGATGGACTAACCATAATCTAGATGATGGCTTTCAGAAGGGGGTGTTTCTCAAAGGATTACAACCAGAAGTCCGTAAGTTTGTGGAGCTGCAAAGACCAGCCACACTACAAGCTGCAACAGAAGGTGCAAGACTGTATGATGAAGTGGAAGCTAGATTGGCGATGAATTCAAGAAGAGGAGTCCTACCTCCTCTGATGCCAGGAGTGATGTACCCAACAAATGCAGTCCCAAGGACAGTCCCCTACCCCTACCAACAGATGCCCCCAGTATCACAGTACAGTGTACCAAATCCATAGTGGCCAGAATCAATGCCTCAAATGATGGTTCAACCACAACAACAATGGTCCCAACCAATTTCCTCAATGCCAAATCAGCAGCAACAGTGGAACCCTACCAACTGGAGCCAACAGCCAACAGTTCAAACGGGAGCTCTGAATCAGAATCAGAATAGAGACCCCTCTACACCAGCCCAACCTGTTTATGCAGTGATTACAGAGACTCCTCAAAACCCTATTGCCAGTACCTCAAGAGGAGAAAGCTTGAAGGATTACTTATCCAACTCAGTTGCAAATATCAAAAAGGAGTTGATGGATGTGATTATAGAGCAGTTATAGACGCTGAAAGTGAATACCGCTAGCATATCCAACGTTGCAGGAGCAGGAAGAGATGTGATGTGGTCAAATACTTGGTGTGGTAAGTGTCATCAAACAGGCCATTTAGCCACTGAATGTACACGAAAACCAACCATCCCTGGAGCCTTCTGTTCCTACTGTTTGCGGAAGAACCATACAGAGGATATTTGCTCTCTAAAGGAGATGCATGATAGGAGAAGGAAGGAAGAGGACGCAAGATTCAACTTACTGGAATCCAAAATGACAACACAGGATATTGGACCCAAGCCTAGAGAGTTTGGTCTTAATTTCGGACCCAGAAGATTTCCATCCCAAAGTTACAGAGGAAGACAATCTGGTGGTGGTCAGAGATCAGAAGTGGAGTGTTACAGATGCGGAGAAAAGGGACACATTTCACCAAATTGTCCAAACCCCAGAAGGTCAGTGGATTACAAGCCCTTATGCAGTCGATGCAAAGGAGAAGGCCACACTGCAAAAGACTGTCCAAGCCCAGCCCCAGTGAAAAACAGTGCTACTGACAATCCGGCCAAGGCCCAAGAGCCTACCTCCAATTTAGTGGAATTGGAAGTTGCTGCCATCACGCGTGCAAAGAAGAAGGAACCACCTATCCAGAAAGAAAATAATCCTCCTGCCAGAATGTTGAAGGATAAGAGAGTGTGATTTCTTCGATTATTTGATAAAAAGCAATACTCACACTATATGAGGATAACCTAGTGTAAATGTTAACTAGACTGACTAACTCTAGTTAGGTCACCTACTAGCTGAACCGACTTATTCAATATAGTCATATGCAGACAATTGCACATTAGCTGTCACTGATGTCGGTCATACATAAAGACAGACTCACGGAAGAGCTTGACTTCTAACACTCCCCCTCAAGCTCAAGACAGCATCTACACACCAAGTAGCTGTCTAAAACCACAAAACTTATATTTACCTAGAGACTTGGTAAAGATATCTACAACTTGCTCATCAGTCCTCACATGCATGAGATCAACCTTTACTGCAAGGACCATCTCTCAAATGAAGTGGTAGTGTATCTCTATGTGTTTTGTCCTGGCATGGTAAATTGGATTCATGGCCAGGAGTACACTACTGAGATTGTCGCATAACAGTGTCACTGGAGCATCAACTTGTATATCCAAGTCAGCCATAAGCTTGAGCAGCCATGCAATCTCACATGTTGCCAATGTAGCTCCCCTGTACTTAGTCTCAGTACTGGATAAAGCAACTGTAGGCTGCTTCTTGCTGCTCCAGCTGATCATGCCACTACCATAGACAAAAGCATAGCCACTCGTAGACTGTCTGTCAAATGAGCATCCTGCCCAATCTGCATCTGTGTATCCAATCAGTGTCAAGGGCTTATCTCTGACATAGAACAACCCATAGTCTACAGTGGACTTAACATACCTCATGATGCGTCTAACTGCATCTAAGTGTGGCTTCCTCGGCTTCTGCATAAACTGGCTTATCAGCCCTACAGCATAACTCAAGTCAGGCCTAGTGATGGTTAAGTAAATCAGACTGCCCACCATCTGCCTTACATAGTCATATCTTCAACTTCAACCCCAGTATTCATGTCTAGCTTTACATTCTGATCCAGAGGTGTATCGAGTGGTTTGCATTCAGCCATGCCATACTTCACAAGCATTTCCATGGCATAATGCTTCTGCATCAGCCATAAACCATTTTCAGCTGGTACAACCTCAATACCCAAGAAATACTTCAGATCTCCTAGATCTTTCATGTCAAATTCAGATTTCAGCATCTTCATTGCCTGCTGAATTCCCATGTCATCATCTCCAGTAATTATCAGGTCATCAACATAAATGACCAGCACTACCAAGCCACTATCAGTCTTCTTTGTGAAAAGGCTATGATCAGCCCTACCAACAACAAATCCAAGGCTCTGCAAAAGTAGCTGTTGATCTTAGCATGCCAGGCTCTCGGAGCCTGCTTCAGCCCATATAGTGCCTTTTTCAGCCTGCACACATAATGTTGAAAATCAGGGTGCTCATACCCTTCCGGCTGAACCATATATACATCCTCTATTAAATCACCATTGAGGAATGCATTCTTGACATCCATCTACTGCAATTTCCAGCGTTTTGCAACTGCCAAGGCAATTACTGTACGTATGGTTGCCATCTTTGCAACTGGGCTGAATGTTTCATCATAATCCAATCCATACTGTTGAGCATATCCTTTAGCAACCAGCATGGCTTTGTATCTTTCCGCACTGCCATCAGACTTACATTTGATTTTATAGACCCATTTGCAGCCAATGGTCTTTTTCCCATCAGGCAGTGGCATCAGATCCCAAGTCTGATTTTCAACCAAGGCATTCATCTCTTCATCCATAGCATTGCACCAATTTTCATCCTTTACTGCTTCAACATAAGTACCTGGTTCTTTGATCTCCATCACCTTTATCATGTAAGCATAATGCTTTGTAGCATAACCAGTAAACGTAAACCTGTCAACAGGTCTCCTAATCCTCTCTGATCTCCTGAGTTGTGGCTCATTCTGAGCTTGCCTCTCATGAGGCGGCACATAACGGCTCTGCCTAGCACCTGGCGTCATAACAGATGGAATCCCCAATTCGTTGTCTAAGCTATCACTGCTCGATGACTCATAGCTTGCTGTGAGTGGTCCTGTCACATCCTCAAAAACCTTTTCTTTTCCTTTTCCCTTGTCATTTCTCCCCCTCACTGACATATCCATGTCAGTGGACATAGGATTACGGTTCTGTAAGCGTTTGGACCAAGGACTCACTGCGGAAGATACATCTGTTGTTTGACCACTCATAGAAGCACTCTCTGCAGGAGTATTTTCAGTATGATTCATACTAGGTGAGCCATCAGTAGACATTGCAATAGGATTCCCATACCACGATGCTAACTCATCAAAGACTACATCTCTACTGATGAGTGTCTCATGCGTAGAAGGTACATAACACTTGTATGCTTTTCGTTCCTGTGCATATCCCAAAAACACACTCTTCACTACCTTAGGATCCAATTTCTTCCTCTTCTCATCCGGTATATGCACATACGCAATGCATCCAAAGACTTTCAAGTGCCTGATATTAGGTCTATGACCATACAGTTTCTCATAAGGGGTGACTACATGTATTCCTGATGTAGGAGTGCGATTCAACACATAAACTGTTGAGATGGCAAGCTCAACACATGTGGACATGGATGATGGACCGCCTGGTTAGATGGGTCCACACGTCTACACTTAGCACGTCGGTGGTCATTATGACTCTCACATGGCCACTGACTCATTACTTATTATATTCAGGTTGTTACACCTATTTACAACTGGCATAGTTATAGCGCCATTCGACTAGTGTAGTCGGTTATGCATTGTTTGACTTAGTAGGCCACTTTCCTTTTATGTTGTATCTTATCTATACTTTGTGTACATTGTAAAGAGTGTGGAAGAAGAAGAAGAAATCAGCAAGAAAACGTTTTGGCCTCCATCTCTCTTCTTGTATCTTGAGTGAGCTTCTCCTTGTGCATTCTGTGTGTGTTCGGCGCGGCATCTTGAGCAACCCCCTCCACCACGCGATTCTTGACATAAACTGCAGTCACTACTGCTTCATCCCAATAGGCATTAGGCAAACTCTTCTCATTTAGCATAGCTCTTGCTGACTCCATTAAGACTCTATTCTTCCGTTCTGCAACACCGTTCTACTGCGGTGTATAGGTACACGTGAGCTGCCTTCTGATCCCATACTTGGCAAGATATCTGTCAAATTCTTTGGATACATATTCACCTCCTCCATCTGATCTCAAACATGATATGTAGCAACCAAGTTCATTTTCAACATGTTTTTTAAAGTCTCTAAAGACTTCAAACACCTCATCTTTATGCTTCAAAATGTACAGCCAATTGTACCTGCTGAAATCATCAATAAATGAGACATAGTACCATGCACCTCCAAAAGACGCATTATGCGACGGTCCCCAGACATCGGAGTGCACCAACTGCAAAGGCCTAGTGGTGTTTTGTACATGTCTCATGAAAGGAAATCGTGCCTGCTTCCCAAACTGATATGCACGACACACATGCTCAAAGTCATTATACTTGAATTTTGGTAATCCAAGTATGACTGCCTTCTGTTGCATGGATTTCAGCTTTTGTACATTTACATGTCCGATTCTCTTGTGCCAGATCTCTACATCTCTGATGGCACTCTCATCATGAGCAAACATAGCTGCTTTACGTTCAGGAATGGTCGCTTCCAAAGTAAACATCCTACCATCCCTTCTGCCCTTGGCAATTAGCTTGCAGCCATTTCCATACTCCTCAATGAAACATCCATCCTTGTTAAACCTCACTTGCAGATTCTGTTCTGCCATTTGATCCACAGACAACAAATTCTTTGTTATGGTCGGTACATGTAAGACATCATGCATGCCTTTCTTCTTGCCATCAGGCATCATCAATGGAACAATCCCTTTATGCTTTATGTCATGTTGGGTATCATTCCCAGTACATACATGACCATGTGTACCTGCAACCATCTCATCAAACCACTCTCCATTCAGAGTCATGTGGTTTGACGCACCAGAGTCAATGTACCACCTGTCATCTCTGTTCTGCCTTGACGCAGTCTTGGACACATGCTGCATGGCAAAGAGTCTATCAACCTGATCATCTTGACCACCAGTAGAGGATGCATAATGCCCATGCCGTTTCCCTTTTGTCTTCATGTCATTCTGCTTTTTGTAACATTCCTTCGCTATGTGCCCATACTTACCACAATAATGACAATCCTTCTCCTTGTTGGACCGATCAGTAGACTGCCAAGATCCAGATCCACCTCCTCTTCCTCGAGGTGATCTCCCCCTACCTCTAAAACCACCAGATCCTCGCTAGCCCTGTGTATTGGCACCATGCCAATTTCCTTGCTGCTGCTGCTCTCCATAGGCATTATGAGTGTCGCCACGACCTCGATATGAACCACGCCTCTGCCTCCTCTGCCACGCTGGCTAGAGTATAACATAGTGTCTCTGCTCTGAGAGGCACTGGAACCTGTACTTAGACCAAGTTTGACCTTCTCATGTAGCAATAATGCAACCAGTTCTTCCCAGTCAGGGGGATCTGCTCTTACTGAGATGGACGTGTCAAATGCTTTGTATTCTTTCCCTAAACCATTCAATGCAACAGCAATCATATCATCTTCTGATACCCTTGAACCAATGGTGGCTAACTGATCAGCTATGGTCTTGATCTCCGTGGTATACACCTAGACGCTCATACCATTTCTAGACATATTATTGAACTGTTGTTTCAACTGAATCTTCCGTGCATGTGTCATGGTTCCATAATTTCTCATCAGTATATCCCAAGCATCCTTTGGAGACTCACAACCAGTGATTTGAATAGCCATAGCATCTGATATACATAGTGAAAACCAATGCAATACTTCACATGGTCTTTCAGTCCATAACCTGTGAGCTCTCTTCTGTTCATTTGTTGCATTTACTTCTGGTAATTCAGGAGCTACTTCATCTCCTGTGCATAAGTCCCAATATCCTCTGCCAACTAGAAAATTTTTCATTCTGAATTTCCATAATGCAAAGTTTTTGTTGTCTAGCTTTTCTCCAACTATTTGCGTGATATTATTAGTCCCATGTGCATTAGCCATGATGCAACAGACCGTATGTCAATTGCCTGACTCCTTGCAAGTCAATAACTCACTCGACTGACTTTAGTCCTTGACTGTTTATGACAGTTTGCTGGTTATTGTCTGCTCAGATACGCAGTATTTCAGTCCAAAAACATTGGTACATGCTCCCCCTGACACTTGGCAATCACTAAGATATTTCAACCTGTGTGTATGGACTGTAATCAATGCAAAGCCACCAAGACATTCAATCACCGTGTATTTCAGTCCAAGAACTGCAAATACATTCCATCCATTCACTGCTTGATGACAACTTAATACATGAGCATTCGGTTGATCAAAGACAACCCATCTTCAAGGAGTCAACCCCATCCTGGGAGAGGCAAGTCAAGAGTTGCATGAACTATTTGTAATCAGCCCCCACAGCCAATGAGCACAGATGACAGTTTCTATTCAGCTTCAATTAGTCTAGATTTGAGCATCCAATGCTCTCTGTACTTCACAAGTGCTTTGCATTCATGAAGACCCTCCTAGCATTTACTGTGACCAAGTAAGCATCTATAGGCTCTCAATCTTCAAAATGTAAACTGTCATAAAAGTAAAAACTGTTTTCAGCCAGTTAACTCTCTACAAGTCTGAGAGTTTAACTCTTCAAAGGCATTTCATTCTAGCCTTGATGAATATAGGACATCCCATGAAGTTTGCGTATACCAGTTCTACTATCAAATGATAAGAACTGTCTGCTGATATATTACAGATCTGTCACAATCTTACATATAGTCCATGTCTGTATGCAGGCTGAACATGGAGCTGCTAATGCTGCCCATAGCACTGACTTATTGCATAATCTCAATAATCTTCAACTAACATGCCCTTGTGTATTGTCTTGAGGAGGCGCATTTTCCTGGAATCGTGTGGACTGTATGCTGAATATATCCACGTTTTTACTGCTGCCTCAGGTATGGGAGATGCCAAGCACTCATCAGTGCTCATTATTCTTCAGCTACCAAGTGAAAATGCCATCATTAATGTCAAGCATACAAGTGTATACTTCATCACGTTGACCAACAAGAATAGGCGCAGATTTTCAGACCAGGGGGCGTAGATTTTCAGGCAGTCCACGCTGATTTTCAGGAGGCAGTCCACACTGATTTCTTTAATACATATTCCACTATTTAATGCTTCCAATGCTGGTCATAAACTGCTACACAGCATGATTCAGATCAAGCTCTTCAATCCTCCCTTCAAGCCTTGATGACCTCCTGTCAGATGTATGCATACAGACATTGATACATACCTTCCTTTGACTATGGCTTCATTTGCAAGTGTCCAGCTTCTTCCTCATTCCTTACTTCCATCTCCTTTGCACTGCAAGTTGTCATGCCCATTCTCCCACAGCCTCATGGATGAGGCTCTGATACCATGTTGAAGGATAAGAGAGAGTAATCTCTTCGATTATTTGATAAAAAGCAATACTCACACTATATGAGGATAACCTAGTGTAAGTGTTAACTAGACTGACTAACTCACTGACTAACTCTAGTCAGGTCACCTACTAGCTGAACCGACTTATTCAATATAGTCGTATGCAGACAGCTGCATACTAGCTGTCACTAATGTCGGTCATACATAAAGACAGACTCACGAAAGAGCTTGACTTCTAACACAGAATAGTAAAGTTCAATCTTCCACCAGAAGAACAGAACAAAACAGAGCCTTACAGTGTTGTACAGAGCACCACAGTGCCACAGAGAGTCACAGAGACAGTTCCAGAGACAGGACCAGAGGTCCAGGAGATAGAAGAGGAGGAAGTGCCACAACAAAAGAAGTCCCCATAATGCCCCTATTGGAAGAAAAAATGAAAATGAAAATGGGTGTTGCTCCATTTCCTAACCGGTTAGAGAAGCCAGTGGATCCTATTAAGGAATACGATCTGGTCAGAGATCTAGATACCTTTAAACCAAACCTCACATTCCGACAATTATTGATGCTGTCTCCCAGTTGCCGAAAAAGGTTCAAAAGTATATTGACAAGAAGACATGGATTAAGGATTGCTCCCTCAACAACAACAAAGTCCAACAAAGCTCCAGAGCCTGTAAAAGAAGTGGATGTGGCTAACGCCTTCCTAGATCCTAGTACCCCAGAGACTTGCATGTGGATAGAAGGCTGCTTTATTGCAAATGCACTGATTGATGGTGGTTCATCAGTGACCATTATGACAGACGTGACAATGAAGGATCTAGTCCTACAAGGTGTGCAACCAACCCAATGGCTCATCAGACTGGCGGATCAAAGCAGAATCAAGCCTTTGGGCATTCTCCCATATGTGAAGACTACAGTGGCTGGAAAAGATTATTGGCTAACCTATTTGGTGGTGAAGCCAAACTCTTATGGTACATCCTACCCTTTGTTACTGGGCAGACCATTGCTTTTTGAAGCCAGAGCAAGGACGGATTGGTTTAAAGGACCTTGGGTAGAGGACCCAATAAAGTGGTGCTGAAGCTATATGGTGCTCAAAAAGGACATGGATCCACCTCCTTGGAATTATCTTCTGACTCTCCTAATGAGGCTACAGATGGAACATCAGCAGACAAAGATGCTATCAAACAAATCCTTCCCAAGAAAACAGTGGCATGTTCCTTAACAGTGGATACTGTAAGCCAACTCCCAAAAGATGCAAAGCTATTATCAATGGGTGAATACTTCTAACAATCACTTCTAACAATGAGATAGAAGCATGGATGTACTGCTCTCCCTATTACATGGCCAGAGCATAGCCAGAGACAGAGGCAGAAGCTGAAACAGAGAACCTGTTCTTCTCTTACAGAGCTCCTACAGAGCCAGAGCCAAAGACAGAGACAGAGACAGAGACAGAGACAGAGACAGAGACAGAGACAGAGACAAAGCCAGAGACAGAGACAGAGACAGAAGAGGAAGGAGACGATATGGATGAAGAAGGTTATGAAAGCGAGATGGAAGAGTCTATTCCACCCGAAGAGGATACATATGAAGAAGAAGTTCCAGAAGCAAACGAGCTCATGCTGTGGGACAGAATGGCGATGGTACCATTTGGTCTGGTAAATGGATCTTCTCATATGCAAAATCTTTATAAGAAATGGGTTAAGAAGAATAAGCCGTTTTTCAGCAGTGGCTCTTGCCGCCCTCAACCACCTTTGCCAAGAAAAGATGATGATGATGCACCATGCCAACAAGCACCAGTCCCACAAACCCAACAGGCATCAGAGGGTCCCTGTTATGTGACGTTCCTGGATACATCATCAGAAGATGAGTCTTCAAGCCAAGAGGTAACTAATCTTGAAACCAAACCCGAAACAGCTCTAATCCCATTTCAACATCTCAAGGAGCAATCTAAGTCTCCACCAAAAGAAGAAGTTGGGTCTAGTGGGACATCAAAAGAGGACACCACTCCCTTGAAGGAGTCGAATCTGTACCCAGAAGCAGTCCGCGGGACCTTCATCCGTGAAGTAGAAGGTGAAAGGCAGTTAACTTTTGTGGATGCGGATAGCACTGAACGCCATTTGAAGGTGGGTAGCAGCCTCCCAGAAGAGGAGTTGTCAACCTTGTACAACTTGTTGAAAGAGAATTTGGACGTGTTTGCATGGTCCTACAAAGACCTAAAGGGGATTGATCCTACAATATGTCAGCATCATATTGACTTGGAGCCTGATGCCAAGCCAATAGGGCAACGACAGAGGCGAATGAACCCGAATTATTCCACATTGGTGAAAGCCGAGCTGCTGAAGCTTCTGGAAACTGAGTTCATCTATCCAGTGGCAAATAGTGAATGGGTTTCACCCATCGTGGTTGTACCCAAGAAGAATTGCAAGCTTCGTATATGTGTGGATTTTCGCAAGTTGAACTCCAAGACAAAGAAGGATCACTTTCCTATCCCTTTCACAGACCAACTGTTGGACACAGTGGCAAGACATGAGCTTTATTCCCTTCTGGATGGATTCAGTGGATACACCAAGTGCAAATAGCAGAAGAGGACCAATCCAAAACAACCTTCACCACAAAATGGGGGACCTACGCTTACCGAGTGATGCTGTTTGGACTCTGCAATGCCCCTACTACTTTCCAGCAAGTCATGATGGCTGCATTCCAAAATCATCTACACGACTTTATTAAGGTATATTTGGATGACTTCTGTGTCTATAGTTTGATCCGAGAACACTGGGGACACCTTGAACAATGCTTTGATCGATGCCGGGAGTATGGGATTTCCCTAAACCCCGACCAATGCATATTTGGGGTCTCTTCTGGAGTTCTGTTGGGCCACATTGTCTCTGCACAAGGGATATCAATAGACCCTGCAAAGATCGAAAAGATCGCAGCTCTGACCACACCCACCAACCTCAAACAGTTGAGGGGATTCCTAGGCCATGTGGGTTACTACAAAAGGTTCATAGCCCATTTTGCAACAAAGGCAACCTCGTTGCACAAGCTTCTGAGGAAAGATGCAGAGTTTACTTGGACGAAAGAATGTGACAAAGCCTTTAACACTCTGAAGCAGTGTCTGATTGAGGCACCCATTCTTCAACCTCCTGATTGGACGAAGGAGTTCCATGTACACACTGATGCATCCATTGAAGGCTTAGGCGCGGTTCTATGCCAGAAGGACCCCTCCAAATTAGATCAACGGATCTATTACGCAAGCCAAAAAGTCACTGATAGGGAACAGAACTACACAGTGACAGAGCTTGAGTACTTGGCAATGGTGTTTGCCCTAAAAAAGTTCCGCCACTATCTGCTGTCTACCCACTTTAAATTTTATGTGGATCATGAGGCCCTCTCCTTCCTGATGAACAAAGCGGATGTGAAAGGACGAATGATGAGATGGCTCCTTCTATTCCAGGAGTTTGACTTTGAGGTAATTACCAAACCTGGTCGTTCCCATGTTCTGGCTGATCATCTGTCGCGTATCCCACAAACTACAGACGAGGAGCAGGATGATCCAGACCACCTTGATGCTTCCCTATTCTTGGTAGAAACTGTAACTCCCTGGTATGCAGACATTGCCAATTTGCTGGCAACCCAACAGTACCCTCCTGGCATTTCTAGTCGGGAAAGGAAGAAGCTTATGCTAGAATCAGCCCCCTATACCCTGTTAGGCAGTGCATTGTACAAGAAAGGCAAAGATGAAGTGCTCAGAAGATGTGTTGCAGGAGATGAGATTGGGATTGTTCTGAAGGCTTGCCATGATGAGCCATGTGGAGGCCACTTTGCAGGCGAAGCCACAGCCAGAAAGGCTCTGCTCGCAGGATACTGGTGGCCTACCATTCATAAGGATGCCTATGATTACTGTAAAAGATGTGATGCTTGTCAGAGGATGGGGAAACCCACGAAGACAAGTGCCATGCCACTGCAACCTATCCTTCCTTTGAAGCCTTTCGAGAAGTGGGGCATCGACTTCGTAGGCCCAATCGATCCTCCTACCAGAAGGAAGCAGAACCGATACATCCTCGTATGTACGGATTACGTCACAAAGTGGTGTGAAGCTAAATCCCTAAAGCGGGAAGATGGTAATAGCGTGGCCATGTTCATGTACGAGATTATCATCACCCGTTTTGGCAGTCCTTTAGAGTTGGTAAGTGACAAAGGCACTCATTTCATTAATAAAGTCATGGAAGAGTTGACAGAGCTGTATAAGATCCGCCATCGCAAGTTCACTCCTTACTACCCCAGAGCCAACGGCCAAGTCAAAGTCACGAATCGCATCCTCTGCTCGATTCTGACAAGAACAATTTTCGCACATCGTCGGGATTGGGATGATCGACTTACAGAGGCCCTCTGGGTGTACAGAACCTCCCATAAAGCAGCAACAGGATAGACACCCTTCCAGCTGGTGTATGGTACATAAGCTGTTTTCCCTGTTGAACTGGAATTGCCCTCTTTGAGAGTGGCTATCAAAGAGCGTTTGGGGGACAATGATTCATTGCAATGCCGTCTCCTGTACCTGGAATGTTTGGATGAAACTCGCAGGATTGCTCTACAGTGCATGGAAGCCACACAAGCTCGACGTAAGGCTTACCATGACAGCTTCATCAAGCACAAGGAGTTCAAAGAAGGTGATTTGGTCCTAGCCTCTGATTCACGATTTGGCAAGTTTTCTGGCAAGCTCCAACACCGGTGGATGGGCCCATATAAGGTACTTACTGTCAACCCTAATGGCTCTGTCCAAGTGCAGACTGTTGATGCCTCTGATGATCCCTTCCTGATCAATGGATATCGCCTGAAGAAGCACTTCCCTCCTTGGGGATCTTGACAATCACGGTCATCTGATCCTTTTCCTCGTTGGCGTGGCACTGTAACTCTTATGATGCTACTTCTAATAGCCGTTCTTCAGCCACTTTTGATGAGGTGGATGCAACCCTCTGTCCCCTCAATCCCACCTTCCAGCCTTGATCTCTTATCCTCTATTTTCCACCAGCGACAGTGGCGAGGTGGGTTCTGACAAATGGTATTTCTACCATTCCCTTGCTTAATTCCAAGAAAAAAAAAAGGAAAAAATATATATATACATATTGGTCATGGGAGAAAAGGACTTCGGTCCCTCTCATGCTGACCTATTCTTCAAGAAAAGGTGGAAACACCCTCGGGAATAGGGGAAAACAAGAAAAAAAGAAAAGAAAAGAAGAAAAACAAAACAAGATAAGAAAAACGAAAAAAATCTGTTATGGGAGAAAAGGAAGAAATTCCCTGTCATAGAAGGCCTCGTTCCAAGAAAAGGTGTTTAACACCCTTGGGCGGGAAGCTGGTTGTGGAAAAGATGGCAACACCCAGTAGTCCAGAAAGTGGATTAATCAATTGATATCCCCAAGATCTAGTTCCGAAGCTGCCTCCCTTGGTATGCTGTGTCCTGGGTCTCTCTGCAGAGTGTTTAATTGTCCTCTAGCAGACGACATATTCCTATCCAATACAACGTTCGATTTGATGGCTACCTCCCTGGGTACGCCTCTTCAACAATTGACGACGCGATCTTCATCGACAAACAATTGAGTGATGTGAGCTTTCATCCTAACTGGATGGGGAAGTGAGTATGGGCTACCCTCTGTAATTATCAACAGAGTGTGAGATAGAGAGTGGGGCGAGTGACCACTCTTTTCCCTTCAAATCAAATGAGAGGTGAGGAGTGTGAATGGAGTGTTGCACGCACGGGATGGGCCTCTTAATGCACAAAGCACAACCTGTTTCTGTGAACTGCACTATAAGGCTCCCTAGCCTTCCTTCTCGCACCGTATGCCGGCACAGGGCGGGATGCATAGTTGCATCATCAAATGCGCACAAGGCATACAACCTCTGCACAAGTGACCGTGAGGATTACATCAATGGGTTTTAGGAAAGAGCTGCCCTCCTGTATCTATCAACAGAGCATGAGACAGAGGGTGGGCTGAGTGTGACTGGAGTTTCTTCAATCAATTACCGAGAGGTGAGATTGAGGGATGTTATGACATTTGGAGTCAGGTATGTTCCCGTTTCCCTATGCACCCACGGGGTGGGTCTTTACCATCATTACAGGATACGTCACCCTGTTCTGTACACTGCACTGTAAGGCTCCCTTGCCTTCCTCCTTGCACCTATGCTAGATGGGTTGGACGCACTGATGCACCATCAACTGTGCACCCTGGCATACTCCCTCTGTACCACTCTCCTGTCGATTCCTAAACCGGGTATGAGATATGGGTTTCAATCATTATTCCTCGAGTGATATTAGTCATGGGGTGAGTGACAGTTCTTTCATTCCATTTGAGTGATTGTGAGTTGAGTGTAATATCCCTCGACATCGACTCGATGCAATTCCTTCAACCAGCTACCTTCCTGGGTGCTGCCGCATGGTCCCTGCCATGAAGGACGAGTGCTGTGAAGATGCCTTGGTACCTCCTGCAGCCGACAACGATAGTGGAAGTGCCATCGACAATCAACCTTGATTCTCAACAATATGGGCCAAGTTTTTCTAACCCTACCACTTCTGTTTCTCTGTGGTGTTCATGTTTTAAGTGTGGGGACATTAGTGGATGGTCTGTTGAGTGGTCCTAGGTCCCTGTTGCTCGGTTAACCCTGTCCGTTAAGGTCTTAAGTGTGGGGACGCGTCCCTGCGCATCTACATTGCATACCCCTCTGCATCTGCCTCCACCTGCTACTGCCTCTATGCTATGCCTTGCTTTTACCCTGATGGGGTCCCTTCCCACCCACCCGTTCCTTTTTCACCCACCCTCAGGGCTGTTCCCTTGCAGTTTTCCTTCATTCCCTGATTTTGCGGTCCTGCTATGTGAACGTACCCTCCGTTCCCCGAAGTCCACATCCAACCTTATAGCCCCATTCCTCCCTGTGAACTGACCATTTTTCCTTTTTACCTACCCCTGTTTCGGTGCACAATTTTCGAGTTATTAATTTTTGACAGATTTTGCGTAAATTAGTCGGTTTTCCATGTGAACGCGCTTTGCTTGCTTCGGAACCGTGATCTAACATCATCGCCCTGACAACCACTTTCTCCTAACATTTTTCCTTTTTACTCCGTGTCCGTCCAATGCACGGTTTGTCCAATATTAATTTTGCGGTTTTTTAAGACTTTTTCTTGCGTCTTTTTGATATTTTTCTATGTGAACCTGCCCTGTTTCCATCTGAATTCTAGTTTGATTTGACTCGTGTCCCTCGTGCCTTCCCCTACCTTTTTCCTTTTTTCTCCGCCCTCTTTCGACTTCAGGATTTTTAATTATTAATTTTAAATGTGTTTTCGGACGTATTTTTGGTGTTTTTTGCATGTGAACCCCTCCTACTTCAGCCGGAACTGTGTTTTGACATGACAACCCTATACCCCCCTTTCTTGCGGACATTTTTCTTTTTTCCTACATGACATTCCGGTGAGCGGTTCGTCCAATATTAATTTTCGATCCCATTTTCGGGTCTGTTTTTTGGGTTTTTCCCACGTGAACGTGTCTTATCTCAGTTGGAACTATGTTTTGATGTGATAGGATTGTCAGGCACGTCTTTCTGCAGATTTTTCCTTTTTCTTGCACCTCATTCCGATGCACGGATCTTTCGATATTAATTTTTAATTGCGTTTTTTGACCCGTTTTTTATGTTTTTGGCATGTGAACGCCCTGTCTTTCCCCCGGAACCCCCGTTGCACATTTTCCTATCTTCCTCCTGCCGTCCTGCCCACTTTTTGTTTTTACGACATTTCGTCTCGATGATCGGATTGGGAGATATTAAATTTTCTTTATTTTTCCGTGTTTTCGCGCGCTTCATCCTGCGCGTGAACGCGCCCGTTTTCGATTTTACGCGTCTCCACGCATCCCGGTCGCATCCACGTGCCCCATACTACCATCTCGGCACTATTTCGATCCCATCACGGCAAATTTTTTTACCCCGCCCCGCGCACGCGCGCGGAACGGGGGTACGCCTTTCTTTTATGGCAGCCGCCCATCCCATTCCCACACCTGGGCATACCACCTATGGGCACCCCCGCCCATTCCTTTATAGCCACCCACACCCCATGGGCATCCCCCCCAGTTCATCCTACCCCCACCCCCATCCCCATAGGCACCCTCTCATGGGCCCTCCCGCCCATTCCCCTCCCACACCCTTCCCTATCCCCCCCACCCCTACCCTTCTCTCTCCCTGCCCCCTTCCCCCCCCAACTACCTCCCTTCCTCTCTCTCTCTCTCTCTCCCGCTCCTGCGTGTCTCCCTCCATCCCCTCTCCATCTCCACCTCAACCTCCATCTTCTTCACCCTCCTCTTCCTCTTCTTCCTCCTCCTCCTCTACTCCTCTCCTCCCCTCTCTCCTCCACGCCTTGCCGCCCCTCCCTCTTCTCTTCATCACGCCTGCACCCTTCCTCTAATGCCGACGGCCGCTGCCCCGCCTTGTGCCGCCCTGTCCGCCTTTGGAGCCCTCCTGCACAGCGCCCTGCATCCCACGCCCCTCTGGCCGTCACCTCTCCCGTGGAGCCCGCCTGTGCCCCCGCCGATTGTGCCCCCACCTTGTGCCGTGGTGCCCACGTCCTGCGCCGCCTGCGCCATCGCGTCGCCCTCCTGACGCCTGCCCCGCCACGTGGTCGTGGCGTCCTGGTCTCTGCTGCTCGTCGCCATCGACGCTTTTGACGACGTCCTCGCCCGCCGTCGCCCGCCTTTGTGGCCCCTGCACACCCTGCCGCCGTGGCCTCTACCACGTGCCACCCAACCACCATTCCCACCCCCACCCAAGCGCCCCTTCCCCCCCACAAACACCAAACCCACAACCCCCCTCTAAGCCCCCCTTCCCCCCCACCTAAGCCCTCTTTCCCCCCAATACATAAATTCCCCCTCACCCACATAAGCCCCTGTTCACACCCCCAGCAGAAACCCGCCGACAACTCCCCGTAAGCCCCCTTTCACCCGCAGGAAACTCCCCGTACGTCCCCCTTTCACCCGCCGAAACCAGCCGCACCCGCAGAAATTTCTGAACCACGCAGAAACCTGCAGCCCCATTTTTAGTCCAGGATCACCCACAAAGGGTGCGTACGCACGCGTGGTTGTTCGTGATTGCTCGTGCACGTGTGTGGAAGTCCGTTCGCGGATGTTCACGCACGGGGACGCATGTTAGCAGGTCCGTGAGGTGCTGTGCAGCCGGCTGTTCACACGCAGCTGACACGTAGTCTATTCCTGGGTATTTTCCTGGATTTTAAATTCCAATACCTGCAAACCTTAACAAAAAACATTGAAAATTTAAAAAAAGCATTAAAAACCACTTAAAATTTTAAAAAATTACAGAAAAATCTTGAATAATCCTCAATCTTTCTGCAGTAAATTGCCAAATTTTTTAGACCTGGAAATTTAAAAAAAAAACAAATTCAGACCATTATAAAATTAAAACTTCTTTTAACAATACCCAAAAAATGTAAAAATTTCATTAAAAATGGTAAAAAATGCCAAATTAATTGCCAAAAAAATTCTTAAAAATTCTATTCATTTTTAAACTTATTTTTGGTATATTTTCTAAGCTGTAAAAATACTTCATTAAATCCTACATTCATTTTTTTAAAAAATATTTTTCATTCAAATCATAAACTGAAAAATCTACAAAAAATCCAGATACCTTTTGGGATTGAGAAGAGCGTATTCATTGCATTCACATACACCCACTACCAGGTATTTTTCCTTTTATATTTTTTTTTTCTTACTATCCCAAAACTTCACGATTAAATTTTTTTTAAAAAAAGAACCCTAATACCACCATGGCACGCGTGCTCGCGTCAAACACACCATTTTTTAAAAATCAAAATTAACCTGCCGTTCACTTAGCAAGCGCTAAGTGCGCTTAAGAGACACTTTAATATTTTTAATTAAAATGAACCAGCCGTCACAAAAGCACGCGCTGGCAAAAAAGCGCTCCACATCACCTTAATTTTTAATAAATGAACTTGCATTTAGAGACCTAGTTTGGGTATCGAAGTCCAGGATTCAAATTAAAGCACTGCTTTAACCTAATAATTGGTAATTAAAATTTTAAGAAGGAACCGTCGTTTTCTTGTTAAGGTTTATCATTTAATAAAAATTCACCCATTTCTTAATACTTTATTAAAATGAACATTTCATTAAATTAATTCCCCCTCACTGCACTTATTTCCCCTTTTTAATGAACTCGTTTCGTGGGATAGGTACGCGAAGTCTTCGGAGTTGTCTCCATGGTCAAAACCTGATTATCAAAGTTGTGGTCATGATATGTGTGGGTTGTTGTTATGTTTTGGTTCAGTTTTTTTTTGTTACAGTTAAGGGTACGGTGTGTAGTTTTTTTCTTTATTGCCTGATACGAGGATTTGGGTGTTTGCATGTTGCATAGCATGAAGCTTTCGGTCACATATGTCTAGAGGTCATGTCGAATTTTTTCTAGGCTGTGGTTTGCTTGGGGATAGTTGGTCGAGTCACGTTTTACCGTTTTGGTTGCTATCTTATCCTTGGTTTTTATCTGTTGCTTTGCAGGCATTCTCCTTGTTTGTCTGTGTTTGTGGTGTGTGTGTGTAACCATCTAAATGGCGCCTCACGCTCCTCCCCCTATCCAGTATGTCCCACTAGTCAGTAGGGATTACTCTTCCTTACTCACTTTTGAGCCTCTCACGAAGGCGGGACTCGCCACTTTCGTAGCTGTCTCCTTTCCATTGCTTCCAGAGGATCCATCGATGTGTGACAAGTTTCTGGCCTCCTACAGCAAGAAGTCGGGACTGGTCCAAGGTACTTCCATGACTTTGACACCTCGAGGCCTAGGGAAGGCTCTGTCTCTTCCCTCCAAAGGTAAACCCTTTATTACAACTCGCCAGCTTTTCTCTAACGAGGAGATTTTGAAGCTGTTACAAAAGCAGACCAGGGAAATTCTGGATGTTAAGAAGGTGATGAACTCTTCAGGAGTTTCCTTTTGCATGATCACTGATCCAATGTGGAAGTTGGTGTGTTAGTTTCTCCAAGACAGGTTTATGCCTGCAAAAACGCCATCCCATTACTTGTCCAAAGAGCTCTTTACAGCTTCAAGGATGGTGTTAAAAGGAGTAGCTATTGATTGGAGCACTTACCTACTCACTAAGATGGATCAACATTTCGTCAAAGTCACCAGGGGCAATGTTACCAATGTCACCTATGGATTGTACTTGTATGCCTTCTTGACCTACTCAAGTTTACAGAAGAGTGTGCCTCCACCTTCTCCATCTGATCCAGTACCTCCTCCTCCTCCACCTTCAGATGAGTCAGAACCAATTGATATAGAGGATTTGGATTCTCCGCCTCCCCTGGTCATACAGCGCAAACGCTTGAAGCGGGTAGCAGATAAAGCTCCTTCAGTTCTTCCTTCAGTGCCCATTCTTGCTACCTCTGGCAGTGATCTCCCTGCTTATCTCACATGTAATAACCTGTTCAGAACACATCGAGAAGGTTCGTTGGATATATCAGTCCCCTCACTGAACAGTCTAGTATCGGGAGATGCCATTCCTTTCTTATGTAAAGACATTCAGAGTTCCATTGAACTGTCAGTGACAGCCTGTGTTCAACAGCTATACACTTCCTTTTATGAAGAGCTAATGTAGTTTAAGGACCAGTTGCATAAGGCAACATCTGAGTTAGCCTCTGCTAAGGATACCCTAGCAGATTTGTTTAAGTAGATGGAGCAACAAACCCACTTGATTGCAACCCAAAGAGAAGAGATATCTTCTTTGAAGATTCAGTTATTAATAGAGGCTCAATCAGAGGTTACTAGCCTCTCAGAGGAGAAGGAGAGGATGTCCAAAGAAGCGCAAGAGTTCCAAACTCTTTTAGATGTCAAACTTTCAGCCTTACAGATTGCTAATGACACAGTGGAATCACAAGCTTCCCAAATCAAGCAGTTATAAGATCAACTGGCAAAGTCACGGTCTATTCCTCCAAGCCCTAATGTTCCCTTGATCCCTTCTCTCTCACAGCAGGACTTGGCAACTCTTCAGAGACAGGCTACCTTGTGTCCTCTCTTCCAAGATAAGGTGGAAAGATTGCAGTCCAGGATGGATTTGCTATGGTCTTCATTTGAGTAGTATCAGGAATATGTTCCTCCGGACCATTCTTTCTTTGTCCACTATCAATTACAGAAGTTGGCCTTCTACATGAAGCTTTCCACGATGGATTTACCTCTTCCAGAGGATGGTTGGAGTGGGGCTTGGTCTCGTGAGTTACTGATAGAGGTGGTTCGTATGGTGTTTGAAGATTCTGTCACGACCGATACCATGTTGATGTCATATATGTATCTACGAGGAGACTGTTGATTCCAGATGAAGTGGATATGGCTTTGTATGTGGGAGACGTGGTTTTACAAGCTGTTTTGTATGTCAACCATTTGGAGTTGCGAATAGATGACATGTTTTAGAGTTACTCCTCCAAAGTGGCTACTTGCCCTGATAATTCCTGCCATACCATGATTGATTATGTGGTCCTGAATTAAAGACAGAACACAGCCCCTACCTATGTCCAGAGCACTAATCAACTGAGGGTGGATCTCTTAGCTTATCTTTCAAAACATAATCCATTTGATTCTACCTTTTTTTATGCCTACCAGAGAAGATCTATCTTAGATCCTTCTGTTCCTACCCTACTGTATTACCAACAAATGGCTCACCGTTATGATATATATCTTTCCCTCTATCAAACCAATTCCACAACCATCTTACCCCTTCTTTTCCAACCTCAATCTTTTCCTCAAATTTCCATATTTATATACTCTTCTTTTATCGAGGATAGAATATTTTCCCCTTCTCCACCATGTCCTTCTCCATCCATTCATGTACCTTCTACCTTTCCTATTTATCAGTTAACACCCTTCTTAAGTGACTCCCTAAAAATTTCAGCCACTCCTTCTTTAAACTATTCCTCCTTTTATGATTTTGTCTACCCATCTCTTCATCCACTTTTCCTTATTCCACTTCCATCTCCTGCCACTTCTATATCTCAACCACCTCAGTTGGTTAGTGACTATGACGGGTTTGATCATCAGATTTCCAGAAGATGGGGATGGAGCTCGAATGATTCTCTTACAGGACCTCAGATAAATTGGCCAATAATTCCAGGAGATTGAATAGCTGCCAGTCAAGCATACCAGAACTATATTCATTTTGCTCACCAATATTCACAGTCTCTGGATCCTTCGGTGAGATTGACAGCTCATTTTGCTTGGTATCTAGCGTACATGCATAGGCATTCTCATAATGATTCAAAGCCTATTCCAAAGTTGTGCATGAATGTCAATGTGAGCATTGATTCCCAGCAATTGGATGTATTGTACTTTCATGCCATGTATTTGCCTAGTAGATACCTTGTCTTGTTGGAAAGGATGTGCTGTCTTCAATTTTTTCAGAATCCTCCCAAGACATTTGTAGATGAATCTTTGTCTATGGATCGTTTCCAAAATCACCAATCTTTCAAGAGGAATCATCTTCATTGATACCTTTGCCATGTATGGTGGATGATTTTTAATGATCAAATCTCTCTTTTTGGAGGAGTCATTCACATGGTTATGTTGTGTGTAGTGTTTGTGTTGTGGGTTAAATTATATCGTGGTGGTTTCCTATTCGATTGGATTTCGTGCGACCTACATTTTTGGATAATTGTGGTGATGGGGTCGTGGTTGGAGAGTTGAAGATGCTGATGCAGAAGAAGAAGAAAACTCTTATATCCTTTACAAGTTTGTTGTGATTTCCAGTTTGATAAGAAGTGTTAATGTATAAAGGGTTTTCCTTTCGTTGTATTTTTATATCAGATACATGCGATAAGTTGGGGTCGTGGTTGGATGGACTATTTTTTAAGATATATTGAAGATCAAAGTTGAGCTTTTGAATGAACTTGTATTCCCTTTTTCCTAGGTCGCGAGGACGCTTCCTTATTAAGTGTGGGGATAAGTTGAGTGTTGAAATGACCTGTTTTTTGGCTGATTTTTGTTGTTTTTGAGAGCTGAATGGTTGATTTTATGAGATGATTGATTGGTTTGGAAGTGGTTTGAGTGTTTTAGATGATATTGATTATGTTTTGGAAGTTCATGATGAATTTCAGTGGAGATATGAGGTTCTGTGATGTTCTGATAGGTTCTGATTGGTTCTGTATACCTTGTGTATAGCTTCTGTTTTGTTCTGATTGTCTTCTTTATGAAGCATGGATTGATGATTGATGAAGATTGAGATCTTGTGAAAGCTTATTGAATAGTTTTTGAGAGTTTGGAATGGTTTGAGTATGAGTTATGAGGTTTTGATGACCTTCTGTAACCTTCTGTAGATCTTCTGTAGAGCTTCTGTCTATGTACTGTAACTGTACTATAGCTGTTCTGGTATTGTACTGTGACTGTTCTGTATGCTTCTGTATGTGCTCTATAGAATGTATGTGTATCTTGGGAAAGTTTTCTAACCTTGGAAAGAGGTGAATACAAGTACAAAAGAGCTAAAAGAAGTACCTGCTGAAGACTCAAGTAAAGACTGAAGTGAAGTGACAGTGGTGAGCTATGAAAGGACACTGTAGTGGCTCTAGTGACTCTTCATATCAGACATACCTCTTGGGAGGGGTATCCACGACCTAAGAAGGATTATTGAGAGTGATTATGAGAGATTTTAAGTGAGGATATGATGTACTATTGATGGAGAGAGAGAGAGAGAGAGAGTCAGAGATAGCCAATTCTACTGAAACAGAGTGATTATATATGAGAGATTGAGAGAGAAGACTATGAAGATATTGAAGATGAATACTATGTGATGTATTTCCATTGAAAGATGGTGTATTCCTTTGCTTTCTTTGTTATATTGATGGATTTTGTGAAGATATTGAAGAATATGGTTGATTCTATCAAATCCGTGGGAGATCTACATGATGCTGCATGAAAATTTGTTGTGCCTAGTGTTCTTTTCTTCATTGTGATCATATAAAACCTAATAAAAAAGCTTGTTGATGTTACAAGATAGCTTTTCTTGCAAGAGAATTCTCTTTTCCTTGGTGTTCCTCTTGGGGCTCCAACAACCACAAAGAAGTCAAACTCCAGTATAGCAGGAGTAATCATCTAGCTATGCGTTCCGTAGCGCAAGGCTTGTTCACAAGATACAGCAAGGCCTGATGGTCAACAAAGAAGATAAAGGGAGTGGCCAACTAGTAATGCCTGAATTTCTTTACCGCAAATACCATGGCCAACCCTTCCCTTTCCGTCGTGGAATAGTTCATCTCAGTCTCTGTGAGCTGCCTGCTGGCAAAGCTCATCGGGTAGTCTAAATTATGTTCACCAGGCTGGCATAGCATGGCTCCAATAGCAAACTTAGAAGTGTCTATGTGTACATGAAACATTATGTTCCAGTCTGGGGCTCGTAAGATTGGTGCACTAGTGAGAGCCTTTTTCAACTCCTCAATTGCGCGATGGCATTCCTCAGTCCATTCGAACACTATCAACAGCTTGTACAATGGTCTAGCAATTAGTGTGTAATTTAGTACAAAGCGTCGATAATATCCAGTGTGTCCTAAGAAGCACTAAACTCCCTTGTAGTTATCGGGTGGCGGCAAGTCACCAATGACTCTGACTTTAGAAAAGTCAGTAGCAATGCCCTAAGATGCATCCGTGTTTCACCTAGAACTGGCACTTTAAGGGGTTAAAGGAGAGATGATATAAGCGGCAACGTTCAAAGACTACTCGGAGTTTGTTTAAGTGTTCAATCCAAGTCAAATGGACACACAGATCGTTGACAAAGACCTCTAACTCCCTGCGAAGCATGTCTTTAAAAATGGTGCACATGAGGCATTGGAAAGTGGCAGGGGCATTGGTCAACCCGAAGGGCATGACTATGTACGCAAAGACACCCCACTCAGTGGCAAAGGCGGCCTTGTGCCTGTCTGTAGGATGTACTTGCACCTGGTTGTACCCTGAGAAGCCATCCAGGAAACTGTAGGCTTCCTTGCTTGCCACCCTCTCAAGCATGTGCTCAGTATACGGCAAGGGATAGTTGTCTCTCTTTGTAGCAGCGTTCACCTTCTTGTAATTGATGCACACTCGAATTTTTCCATTCTTCTTCATCACAGTGACTATGGGTGACATCCAGTCCGTGTGCTCAATTTTGTAGATGAATCCAGCTCTCATCAACTTGTCGATTTCCTCTTTGACAGCATGAGCGTGTTTTGGATTCATGGGGTACAGTTGCTACTTGATCGGCATTGCATCCGATGTCATGGGTATGTTGTGAGTTACAACACTCGGATCTACCCCCGTAGCTCTTCTAAGGACCAGGCAAATACGTCTATGTACTCCCGCAAGAGAGCGACAAGACTCAACTCTTCTTCACTAGTCAAGTCATCGGCAATGAACACTAGTCGGGGTATCTCCCCTTCCAAGGCTAGGTTTACCTCCTTGACCTTGGATGGTCCTTTGATTGGTTCGCTCGTCTGCCCTTGACGCTTGGCACCTAGTAGAACCACTACCCTATCCCCTTTTTTGAATTTAGTGAAGCGTTTAGGGAGGTCCTGTGGCTTTCGCTGCTCTTCTGATCGTGCATCCCTAGGGTGCTTTGCCCTATCCTGCTTTGACCATCTGCGTCTCAGGTGGGCGGGTAAGTCCCCCTTGGTGTGTTTGGTCATGGGCGGCCTAGGGATCTCTGGGTCGCTATCTGAAGTAACTACAGATTCAGAGTAAAACCCTCCATCTTCGCTAGAAGAGGTGGTCTCCCTTGGTGGCCGCAATTCGGATGGCGATTCGGTTCTAAGTATTGATGTCGTTCCTGATTGGGCTAGGCCTGCTTGCTCAAGGTCTATGGCCCCTACACATTCCAACCACACACGATCACATTTCATGCTCATGACTCCTTGCTCCAGTCTAAGGGCTTGCCTTTTTTGCGGCTTGGCGTCTGCTCATATCTGCTCAATTTCTCGTCCTTCAGTGTCGTACTCTATGGTATCCACTTCACCCTCGCTCTCATCACTGAAGGATTGGCAGTCTTCGTATTCATCGCAGGAATCTTTGTCATTCGACTGTCCATCGTCTCCTAGGGCTGGGTATGCCCCGTGCCGTTGGTCTGGAACCAGGGCCCAGTTATACATGAGGTTCAGCTCGTGTACCCTGGTCCATTGCCACTTAGGATCCTCTAAGAGATCCTGGAGCAGTTTGAGGTTGGCAGTCGGTATTCCAATACCCTCTGGAGTTCCCTTTGATTGGATGGCACTTGGAAGGTAACAGGCTTAGGCCTTCCATGGAGGCTTACTGCCATCATGTAGACTAGTGTAGAGAGTGCTTTGTTTCTCTTGCCAATTGTTTTGATGGCCTGCTCATACGCCTCATGGTCCGAGAATGGCAGTCAATTGTAGCGAGAACGTGCATCCAATCCTCCTCATCCTCTGGGCATGGGATATACTTAGTCAAGGACCCATAGAGCTTCCTGACCTGAGTGTTCCCTTTGAGCATAGCAGAGATGGCGTCTAGGTCGACTGGTGAGGTCTTCCAAGTGTCCATCTCTATTCTTACGGCGTCAGTTCTATTGCCAAGGAAGATCAAGCCATTACCCCAATCTTCGATGACTCTAGCCTTGCGCATCCAGGGTCGGCCTAATAGGACATCGTAGTCCACTCCCTTCATGACTATAAAGTCGACAGAGAACTGGACACCTGCTATCTTCACTGGCCAATTCTTCAAGACTCCAAATGGCTTCACTCTCATACCGTTTGCTAGCGTGACGTTAAACCTAGCAGCTTTGACAGGCGGGTTTCCCCAAGTCTGCAGCATTGCATGGCTAAGCACACTAACCCCGGCTCCCGTGTCTACGATTCCCTTCCTCATTGTGTCACCCAAGGCTAGAATCGGCAGGATTGCATGCATCTCAGAGCCCTCCCAAAAGGCGTTGATGTGCAAGGATTTAGGTACGGAGTGCAGCATTAGACTTGGCAATTGTGTTTCTGCATCCTGGTCTTGAGGGTCTGCCGTGACCTGCTCTTGTGATTCCTCGACCCATTGCTTAAGGTCTTGCCATAGGGCAGGGTGCTGCCTAAGTAGATCTCCCAAGCTAAGTGTTATAGGGGTGGTCACTAGAGTGGTCAAGAGATGGTTAGATACTTGTCCTTCCTTTAGCCCTAACTGTCCGGGCCAATGGCTGCGGCGGCTGATCCGCAACTTTGTTGCATCTAGACTTGGTCTCAGAGGCATTGCTTGTGGCCTAGTGGCTTCGGCCGACTTAGGTTGAGGTGGTGACATTGGCGTGCTCATGCTAGAGAGATCATCGATCTCGTCCTCTATGATGGGTTCAGCGTCTTTGAGATGCTGTTGAGCCTCCCTCACCCACTCCCTCACCTTTTCTATGGCCTCTAATTGTCGCTTTGGATGAGGGTATTCCCCTATCTTAGCGCTTCCCTTTTCAACTGTCTTAGGGCTGAAGTCGTTGCCTCCACGTCTGAGACTTTCTTCCCAGTAGGTAAAGACGTAGCACTCTTGGTCTTCAATGCGACCTTAGCTTCCGATCTCTTTTTTTTCCACTTGTGGCTTTTCTTTCCTATTAAGGTAGCATCAATATTGCTAGGTCTTGGCAGAGAGACGCCAGCCTGCTTTGTTTGGGCTCGGGTCATAACTCGCAAGGGAATAGGTGTGGCCTCCCCATCGGGGTTTTTGACACCAAACAACCCCAATGGAATGGATGGCAAATTAGCTGAGCTAGAGAATGGCTTCCGCCTTGGGAATTCTATGAAAAGATGGGTGATTCCGCACTCTACGCACCTTTGGTTAGCCTTGTCCCTGTTTTGCTACTCTCTTTCAGGGCAACGTGATGAGACATGATTGGGGTGTCCGCAAGTCCAACAAGTGACTGGATCCTGTGGCTGCCCTCCTAGGCCTCTACCCCGTCCTCGTCCTAATGCCATCACCAACACGGGTCGATAATCCATGAGGACTGTGTTGCCCTCGTCGTCATGTGAGACGTAAGGGTATATGTAGGTCTCTTCATCATTCGGCTCCTCCACGTAGTGTACTGGAGCGTCGCTCGGTGGGTGGGTCACATAAGGACCAGGCGGTCTAGGAATGCCTGTAGGAATTATGTCCATTCTAGGGACGGATGGTTTCATATCGTTAGGTGCCGGTAGAGCCAATGGGGCTCCCCTTCTGAAGAGTGGCTGCGGCCTATTAGCTAGATAAGGCTGGCCGTAGGGCTGCGAGTATGGAAGTCTTCGTGGTAGTCTAAAATGTGAGACATCGTGGCCAAACCTACTGCAGTTAGAGCAAGGTCTTGACCTAGGGTCTTGACACTCGGCTGGTAAGTGGTTTCCGCCATAGTACACACACTGGATGTGCGGGCACGTTGGTCATCTCAACATGTCTTGTATCTTGGCTAATTCCATCTTGACCTCAGCCAAGCCTTGGTCTGTCTCGGTGGCCTTCCCCTTATCTTGGGCTGATGGGTTTGACTGCTCACTAGAGGCTGAAATTCTCTCTAAGCTTCACGGGTTAGTCTCTTCTAGAGTTGAGCTCCTACAGCTTCGCTCTTTCAGCTGGTCATTGACTTTGATGGCTTCCTCAAAAACTCTAGCCACTACGTCCCGCTGTAAGCTTGAATTGTCTGCCAATGCCTTGTATAACTCCTCATCTCTAATTCCGCTGATGAATACAGTTGAAACTGCTCTGTCAGTTGGTCACTCGCCTAGAGGGATTCTCTTGAAGAGACTCCTCACATGGGTCACATAGTCACGGATGTCCTCCTTCTCTTTCTGCATGACATTCATCCAGCATACTAGTAGGTTATCGGAGTATCCGGGCTCGGTGAACCTCTTGACGAAGAGATCCTTGAGATTATTGAAGTTGGCTCACTCCACATCATCCAGGTTTGTGTACCACATCCTACCCTTGTCGCCTTAGTAAAGCCCGAATGCTTGCGAACGTTGAGTCTGGTCATTGAGGCCGTTGGCTTCGCAAATTTGCTCAAATTGCTCGACAAAGCTGTATGGGTCGTCATGCGGCAGGTACTTGTCGAGTTGCTCGGCAACAATCGATATTTTGGCCTGGCTCTTTGAGCCCTGGTTTGCCCCTAATCCTGCAAGCAGAGACATAGCTAGTGCGGTGGCACTCTGCTCAACTGCGGTGTTTTCAAGCAGCCATTTCATGAGGAGCTTGCTCAGCGTCAGGTCTCCCTCTAGTGCTGTCTCATGGTCCATTTGGTTCTGGCCAACCAAGCTCAGCACTCGCTGCACCTCATGAAGCTCCATGCTTTGCCTTTGGCTCCTAGCCTATTGATCCCTATTATAATCAGCTATGCCTTGCAAAACCTTGCGTGCTAGCCTTCTCTCCTCCTCTAGGTCTGCAATGATTGCCTCTGCTGTCCTGCCACGGTGCTCGTACCGGGCGTGCGCGTCGTAACTGCTCACCATCTGCTATATAGTATCTGAAAATACACTCAAATCGAGCTCCTCATTAGACCAATGGTCTGAGCTTTCTTCCTTCATGGTCGAATTCTTGCGCCCCGCTGTGCTGACGATTAGGTTAAATGGTCGTGATAGATCCTCGTCATTGGCGCTCCTTGCTTGGTTCTACCCTGCGCTTTGCGTGTTTGTCTATGTCTTGGGTCTTCTCCTATGGGTGGGTTCCTTGAGCGATTTATCTGAGTGAGTTCCTTTGATTATTGAATACAATTCTCAATTTGTGGTCACTCGGTGAGTGTGTCGTTCCTCGTGCACGTGCCCAATAAGACTTTCAGCTTTCCTAAGTGTACTTCAAGTGCGGAAATTCAATGTGAGTGCCGCAAGCAATTTCCTGGCATCCTACTCGCTCTCGCTCCTTCTAGGCCTGATAGGCTTGTAGGTCCAGTTCTGGCCGTTTAGTAAGGGTTTAGGGTTTCCTTGCACACTGCCTCATTTGCTTTCAATCGATCAGGTTTTACGGTTCAGCAGCTCGCATCCGAGTCCTTGGGTCCCTCAACTGTTTACTGCTAACCGTTAAGTGGCTGTGGACTATAATGTCCCTTATCACGTGTGCCAGAATCAAGTTTTGAGCATCGAAGGGTTTCAACAAGTTGCGCTAATGCGTATTTGCCGGGTTGGGTCGAACTTTTGACAGATTTGACAAAAAGTTGCACTCGGACCAACTGGTCCGAATTACAGGGTCCGAGGGGGTCACTCGGACGGGCCAAATGGCAGGTTTGGATAGGGTAACTCGAACGGGCCAAACGGCGCTTGGCCGAGGGCCGAATCTCGGGTGTGGCCAAGTTCTGAATTTGGGACTCAGACGGGTCGTTTGGACGGGTTGAGTGGCGCAAGGCCGAATGTGCCACGTGATCAAAAAGTTCTGGCTCGAACGGTCCGAGTAGGTTGACTCGGATGGTCCGAGTGCCGACTAGGGTTCTTGGCTGAGTGGCCAAATGGCGAGGGACCAAGGACCGATTTTGGGACTTGGCCCAAAAGCGACCACTCGGGCGGGCCGAACGCGGCGCGATGGAGACAGCGCGATGTCAATTTCGATCGATTCTTGGGATTTACACAATCATACCAAGTACAACCCTCCAGATCCTATCTAGGGGGATTGAGGAAGGGATTTATATACCTGAACGGTCGGTGAGTGCGTCAGTGCTGCGATCGAATCACACGGGCTAGGGCTCTCTAGCTCTCTCTCTCTCTCTCTCATTGAAATGGCACAAATGAGCTCTCTTTTTGGCCTCCTGGCTCTTATATGCCTTCCCAGCTGTGGCGTTGATGCCCCCAATCACTCTCTTGTCGATCTTAGGCCTCATTAGCGAGCATTTTGTGCATTTTGCATGATTTTTTTCTTGTTTTTTCCTATTTTGAAACAATGAATCCTACCCTTTTCCAGTTCGATTTCCTAACTCTAACCTACCCTAAATGCAACAAGAGTCAAAGGCAACAAACTAAAATAGATCCTCCATGCTTTCCAATCATCAAACAACCAAAATATCCCAAAATACTTACTTGTTTTGAAGATTAAAAGCACCCAACTTCCTACCTATCTCAAGCTCCGTTTCAGGGATGAATACCCTACTTCGATGCTCGATGTGAGGCGTGAAGGTGCTCAAGCTTGAATCCATGGTCCCGGCAAGGGAACCAAAATGTGGGAGCTTTCACTCAACCGCCAAGACCCACAAACCGCTTATTGTTTCAAGCGTTCCAAGCAAGCTCTAATGGCTATCTCTCACCTAGCCGATGCACTGTCGATCCTATGAGTGTAGTGAGCTTACCTTGATGCCCGATCGAGTACCCTTCTCTCTCTTGCACTCCAGTAGCTCCACGATTCTTGATGCTAGCTCAAGCATCCTCAAGCCTCCTCCATCTCCAAGCTCCATCCTCCATAGCTGCGCGCGCAAGAGAAGGGAAGAGAAGAGAAGAGAAGAAGAGAAGAGGAGATGGTGAAGAGCTTCACCCTCTTGATCCCTCACTCTCACACACACTCACTCCCTCACACTCTCACACTCCCTCTCTCAAGAGCACACCCAAGCAAGAAGGAGAGAATAAGAGAGGAAGAAGAAGACTCTTTTTGCCACACACCAAAGAATGAGCTTCTCATTCATTTTCCAACTTTATATACAAAGCCCTAAATCCTTTTTGGGCGGTCATCCCCTTTTCCCTCTTTTACATGGCCGGCCGTAGCCTAGGCCCTTTTTTCCATTTCCCACCATTCTAATTTATCCTATTCCCAACTAATGCATACACTTTGCATAGGAGTGAGCTTGGCACTCTTTTACACAGATTTGGGGGCGCTTCTGCATTTTAATGGTGCGCCTTTTTCCTCTTTCGTTGCCTTGGCCCGACACCGAAGCTTCTTGAGGGTTGTGTCCGAACATTTGAAATTTTCAAGGATTGGTTACTGGTCAAGGCGCCTTTTTTTGAAATTATCTTTTTCTGCTTTTATCCTGCGCCTTTTTTTGCTATTTTCCCTTCTTTCCATTTTCCGCTCCTTTGTGTTGCGGAAATACAGTCGGAAGCACGGTAACAGGGCTTCTTAGGAAGCTTTTAGAAGCTTCCTAAGAAGCTTCTGAGCTTCTGAAGGAGGACATAAAAGCTCCACATGGCGACTACGGCAACGTGTCGATGGACAGGCGGACTGAACGGCGGTTGTTGGTGTGTCTTGTTTCCCTGCGGCAATAGGGCCTTGGGTCCTCCCTCTTCACGACCACCCTCTCCCTCTATGGTATCAGAGCGATGGCAGAGTGGCGGCACCCCTCTCCTCTCATGACCACTGTAGTCTCAGACTTTCCCCCCTCTTGCTCAGTGGCAATGCCTCAGCCTGGACACCCCTTGGATTTGCTTCACACAACGGCAATGCCAGACTGAAGATCTGAAGGTGAGTGTGGATCAATAGCAGTGTCGGCCTCTCCCTCTCCCTCTTCAGGGTCGTGTTCCTCTCATGGCTTTATAGCTGGGGGGAGGGGATTCTTCCCGCCCCTACGTGGCCATAGTGCATGGCCTCCTTCCCTCTGCAAGCTCTAGCAAGGAGCTTGCACATACATGCTATTCCCCTCCCCTCCAGCACGACTGTCGGCTGGGGGGTAAGGGGAATAATAAAAAAATTTGCCATTATCCAATTCAATTATCCTTTATAGAGGCGGTTCACGCGTGCTTGTGGAAGTTCGGAATGTTACAAAAGCCACATTTGGATGCAGTCAGACGCATATTGAGATATGTGAAGTCCACATTACATTATGGACTTTTCTATGAGGCCCGCATAGATGTACATGTGTTTGGATGCACAGATGTAGATTGGGTTGGTAGTATGTGTGATAGAAGATCTCCCAGCGGATACATGTTCTCTCTTGGTAGTGCAGCAGTTACTTGGAGCAGCAAAAAGCAATCTATAGTTGCTTTGTCGAGTATAGAGGCTGAGTATAGAGGTGCTGCTATAGCAGCATGTGAGGTAGTATGGCTACAAAAGTTATTGGCTAATTTAGATGTGTAGGTGGAAGGTCCAGTTGTCATTTATTGTGACAACATGAGCAGTATACAGTTGGCTAGGAACCCTGTGTTCCATGCCAGGACAAAACATATTGAGATACACTACCTCTTTGTGAGAGACAAGGTACTAGCAAGTGAGATTGACTTGGTGTATGTCAGCACACATGATCAAATAGTTGATATCTTCATGAAGGCATTGGGTACAGAGAAGCTTCAAAAGTTTTGAAGCTTACTTGGAGTTGCAGAGATGCAGTTGAGCTTGAGGGGGAGTGTTGAGATGACGAGCTCAACACATGCGGACATTGATGATGGACCGCCTGGTTAGATGGGTCCACACATCTATACTTAGCACGTCGGTGGTCATTATGACTCTCACATGGCCACTGACTCATTACTTATTATATTCAGGTTGTTACACATATTTATAACTGGCATAGTTATAGCGCCAGTCGACTAGTGTAGTCGGTTATGCATTGTTTGACTTAGTAGGCCACTTTCCTTTATGTTGTATCTTATCTATACTTTGTGTACATTGTAAAGTGTGTGGAAGAAGAAGAAAAAACCAGCAAGAAAACGTTTTGGCCTCCATCTCTCTTCTTGTCTCTTGAGTGAGCTTCTCCTTGTGCATTCTATGTGTGTTCGGTGCAGCATCTTGAGCAAGTCTCCCCACCACACGATTCTTGATATTTATTCCCACATAAGCCTCAAGGTACATTAGTTAAAAGGAATAATGGAGTATCAGTACATGGAAGAAATTGGAGACCATGTCACAACATCAAAAATCGAGAGTAAGAGATAGAGGGAAAAATACACTATCAACATGACTTAAAAATAGAACTATAATCTACAAGAGTTAGACAACAAGCTTCAAAATTGATATTTTAATCAAAAACTCATTTCGGATGTACGCAAAGACTGCATATATCAAGCAAACTATGACGATGAGCCTATGCAGTGATTCACCTACGTTAATATGATCAAAAATCTATTAAGATAAACTTTAAAAGAAGTAAGTTGCACATCAAGAGCAATCTTCTCCAGTGTAATCAAGCTCTCATTCTTGTGGGCAATAAACTCATACACTCCATCCTATTAGATATCCTTCACTATTACTAATGTCTTTCAACTTCTCTTCCTGATCATCTGAAGATGTCGTATGCAACCACAAATTTTTTTGGATGTGTTCATAAATGTCACCTATCTAACCCCTGATCTCTTCTAACTTGCCTTGTATTGTTACTCCATCAACAAGGTTCATTTCATATTTCTCTTTCAATATTCTCTTGATCCTCTACAGAGGCTCACCAGTATTCTCATCAAGATAAATTGAAGCTTTTTGATGCTGAGACAATGTCCTTACTTACTTTTCAATCCCATACAAGTGACAAATGATCCTCAAGAACCAACAGAACTATCGTGCCCTCCAATATGCTTGAGTGTACGACAAATTGCCTTCTTCCTTGTGATTTCTTTCATTTGGCATACAACATTTTTTGCGCACATATTCTTGTTGATGGGACCTCAAATGGACTGGAACTGGCTATGGCACTAGCCGGACCTCATGCTCATAACAGACAAACACACCCACACAGCCTCGCGGGCTAGGAGCGTCTATCTGCTGCTAAAGGACGAACTGTCCTAGAGCCTAATCTATGCGTTTATAGTTTTTTAGTCCAACATTTCCCTTTCTATAAACTCCATAGAGGGAGAATCCATACACATTGGCAATAAATGCCACGATAATCACATACATAGGAGGCAACCTCTCGGTGGAATCACCACGGCCCCACTGCAGCTCTCCTACATCATAGGGATTGGCCCCTTGATGCGATTCTCAACATAAAGAACAAATGAACAAACTCCACTATTTCATTTTGAAAGTATTCCAGGAGATACCATGTGTCCTTACTAAATCATCCCCCAAGCAACGAACGTCTATCCTACGGCTTAGGTTGTCTCTCTACACTCAAGCGTGGGTCATTATAATCGAAAACAGGTACTATGCATCCAGTCATTTGTATTTTGATACCATGGTTCACATGCACATGCAAAAGTGCATGATCCTAAAGTGCTCAAACATAATTTTCAATCAGAAATGTATTGTGCACAACCAGGCTTTCCAATGCTCATTCACTAACTTGTTGCAGCGACGTAAGGATAGCACCGAGACAACACTTGCGCTACTATCCTCTTAATTAAAATACAACGAACTCTATGTCATGATATGCATTAGCAAATTAGCAATAATCAGCACGTAAATTAGACCATTCAAACATCCCAACCCCCTACGTTTAGGTATTGCTTTTGTTGCATAGGTGTAGAGGTTCATTTTGTCATGGTTTAATGTATGAAAAGCGATAAATCACAAACTTTGACAAGGAGATAGGGCAAACTGAGGCTAAACCTCATGCTTTGCCACTACCATACATCCACAAACAATCATTATATTTTTTCTTATTTTTGTGAGGCATATTCTATTTTTTCCCTTATTTTCCCTATTTTCTTGATTTTTTGGCAATAAAATATGATATTTTATGATTTTTCTTGTTCCAATCACTTCAGCATACTAACATTTAATTTACCTTCCATTTTTTCCCCATAGGAACACATTTCACCCACCTGAAATGACAAAACTACCATTTTACCGCTTAAAAACCGCATTTTGAGTTTTTGGGAATTAAGTAGTGCATGTAAATCATTGCAAAATCAAAATTTTCTGATAAACAGCAATTAATCATGATACAACCAGTACTCAAACAAATTTCCATCCAATAAGAACATCATTACCATCATAAACTATAAAAAAACTTCATTTTTCTTCATAAAAATGGTCATACGTGTTTTTACGAAAGCCAAGATGCATCTCCTTCCCGATTCCTCCTTCAAGATAGTGCACATGAACAGCCCATAGAGAGGAGAGAGACTAGATTCTGATCTCTTCATCCAGACAGCCATATCTCGTGCGAAGGCTAGTGATAGAATCAGGAAAGAGGGAGAAGTTGGTGGCCAATCTCTGTTCCATGGGTTCTTTGCAGCCCAAAATTCGATTTGGGGGAGGGGGGGATTGCGATTTTTGCATTGTTTTTGCTGCGTGTTGCCGCCATATCCACGCCACATTTTGAAAAATTGAGGGGGGGTGGGAAGGGGTTAAAGTCCCAAAGGGCACCCCCTTTTTGGCTTAAGTTTTGGTCCACCTTTTCAAATCTTGGCCAATTTTTTGCCTCTTCCGCGTCCGGACTCTGTTTCGACCTTTAAAAATCCTACACGTCCGTCTCGGCATCCCGCACTGATTGGCAGCTCTCGACATCTCGCAAGGCAGTTGAAAAAATTATCAAAAATCCACAAGTGTCGCTCAGGCGCCTTTTAAAAGCCGTCTTTCCCTTAGTGCTTAAAATCGTCCTAGCTGTAGCCGCCGCCTTCGATGTCTAATATTTTTCCCCTAAATTTTGGATTTTTTGGCAAATTTTAGGTACATCCCAGGCTCAAAACTCCTCTCTCATTGGCGACCACGGGATAGGGCGACTCAGCCTGTCGAATCCCACAACAGATCTGCACAAAACAACCAAAGGAAGCATCAAGCTGATACAAAATATATACATATTAAAACAGAGCAGAATGCTCACCCTACCCCTTGACAAAACCAAGGCATGAAATCCACAGGGAGCAGGCCTAGCATAATCTGATCGAAGGTTCGAAGCTAGTCACTAACCGATGCTCCAACATGGCCAAAGTAAAAGAACTATCAAGGAGGTTGCCCTAAGTGGTGGTCTGAACTACCTACCTAACTAAGGACAACACACCCCAAAAGCTCCTACTAGGTGAGGAGTCCTATAGCCTGATCAATAAATATTTTCTTTTAGCGCATTTCTACTTTTAGGTTTTTATTTTTCCATACTCGAGCGTGTAAAAAGGAGGGAGCTGAGCGTAGTGACCCAAGGAGAATAGGGCATCGGCCTTGGGTCCTATCTCGGTATCCAAGAACCTACCAAGCCCGCGCGAGGCGACACTTAATCCTTTTCTGACGCTCACTTTTATTTTCGCTCCAACCTTCCTTACTTTCTTCTTTTCCAGCGAGACACCACCCCTAGGAAGACAAGGCATCGGCCTCGGGTCCTGTCTCGGTATCCAAGGAACCTACCAGGCCTTCGCAAGGCGATGAGCCACTGCTTATAAGTTTTCCCTCCTTTCCTCTTCTATTTTTATAGGGGTTAGAACCCCTTTTTACACACCTTTGTATATATTTATTTTCTTTGAGATATTCAGGGTTTGTTTTCCTCTATATCATCATCATTTTGTCCTCCGGCAGGCTTCTTTAACTGCCTCACAACTAACAAGAACTCCTAGAACGGCTGCCTAGCAGGCTAGCAAAAAAGAGTCACTAGGACTGCTTTCCAAAACAGGTCTTTCGATGCCTGGCAATGTCTTTACAGGAGGCAACGACTACTCAGACATGCCTAACCTAAACCTGGGACTTCATGCCTTGGACGCCGGTCCCCAACAAGAAAAGAAAATCCCCTATAAGTACATAGACACATATAGCATAAAAACACGTTACTCGTAAAGGAGAGATATCACCTGGATAGGGCCACGAGAAGTCTCCACGCGACATAGGCTCCTTCCAAGCTCTTCTTTGAGCCTGTCTAGCACAGGACTAAAACAAGAAACCATTAACCGCACCCATACTAAACAGACGACTAGCCTTCTTGGCCTAATGAAATAAAGCATTTAACTAAAAAAAATCGATCAGCCCTCTTGGCTTGATGAAATAAAACATTTAAAACCTCGCGAAACTGGCCCTCTTGTCCTAAAACACCATATTGGGGAATATGTGAATTTCCCATAAGTTTGGGTCACGTGGTTAAATCTTTGGATTTGTCATAACTTAAATATTACAACTCCAAATCAAGTGCTCTATAGCTCAATAGATTCTATGTTTCAAGCACTTTCCAATGATAGGTCACATCATATGGTTTTGAGAAAGTTATAGGCATGTTATCCAGATGCCACCTTTTTAGTAATCAAAAAATGGGAATTGGGAGATTCCCAAACTCACTAATATTGTGTTCTAACGAAATCACACAGAATAGCACCTCCACATCCCTCCCCGAAATAGTATAGATATACAATAATATACTCCTTTCCAAGGAGGAAAAATAGGGCTCGCAGCCCTAAGCTAAATGCATAAGATTATGACCCATCCCTCCTGCATATGTAGCAAGAGGCGTACACATAACATGTTGTCTAATCAGCCTATGGGTTCAGGATAACAACGGTAGATGGGTCTCGGCTACTTTTTGCATCACCCATATCAACCATCGCTTGCCGTATATTGCATGCTCTGATAACATTCCCCACAAGCGACCGAGTCTTGTCTCATTATTGATAGCAATATCCAAACTAGGACCACAGTTGAAGAAAAGGTCTTCTTCATAAGCAAGGTTTGCCAATGAATCCGCAAACTGATTCTAGTAACGTGGAATCAGCTGAAGAGACACTCTCTCAAACTCCTCAAGTAGGGTCATGGCAGTTCGATGATACATACAAAGGATGGGATTCCACATTGTGTATGTCCCATCTAGCTGATTCAAGATCAACTGGGAATCCCCTTTTACTAACAACCACCGAATACCACCTTGCTTGGCAATATGCAGTTCCATAATCAAGGCTTTATACTCCGCCATGTTGTTAGTGAATCCTGCCCTGAGATAAGCAGCTAACTTCATCGTAACTCTACGTCGGGGATCTCCGATTACTACTCCAACACTCCCTTTTTTATTAGGGCCCTTGGACGCTCCATCAAAATATAATGTGTACGTCCACAATGGGTTTACATAGCCTGCCATCATGAACTCCTCTATTCGTAATTATGATAGTCAAAATTTAGCATGTTTAGAGGATGAACTGATAGCTCCATCCCACCTTCTTCATTAAACTCAACAGGCATACTTGTCAACATTCGTAAGCAGTGATGGTAGAAGACTTTGAACTCCCACACAAAGGTTCCCTCTTCTTGCTCAATCACTTTGTATCCTTTGCTCCACCAGATAAGTTTCCCCTAATGGTATCTCTGCTCCAGATATGGGTGCTCTAGATAAGCAATTAACCGCCCCATCAATCAGCTTTAAGCTCTTTTGCAGGTCTCAAATCAACCCTAGTATGGACCTGCAATGCATTTCTCCGTGTTAGCATACTTAGAAATAATAAGGTTTAATCTTATTAAGATTAACCTTATTTTTAAATTCTACTCCCTGCAGATCAGCTAATAGAGCTATAGACCTACTTTTTCCTATCCTAACAATCTTGTAGGGGCCATCCAATCTGGGTTCCAGCTTCCCTGGAAATAGCTCCCTACGCACATCATAGTACAGAACTAATTGCCCTTTTTTAAATGTATACTTCTTTGCTTTAAGGTTGTGCAACTGCTTCAACCGACGTTTAGCTACCTCCTGGTGTAATAAGCTCTGCAATTTTAGTTCATCCAGGTGGGCTATGGTCGTGAAACGTTCAAAGAGTGTATCCTTGTCTCCCAAAGAGTGGTTAATTGCAAACCGTATGGTTGGCGACTCGATTTCGAGGGGTAATAAACATTCTTTCCCATAAACTAATTTAAATGGAGTATGGCCGGTAGCTCGCTTGAACGTTGTATTGTACACCCATACAGCCACATACAACTGTTGAGATGACAAGCTCAACACATGCGGACATTGATGATGGACCGCCTAGTTAGATGGGTCCACACATCTACACTTAGTACGTCGGTAGTCATTATGACTCTCACATGGCCACTAACTCATTACTTATTATATTTCAGGTTGTTACACCTATTTACAATTGGCATAGTTATAGCGCCAATTGACTAGTGTAGTCGGTTATGCATTGTTTCACTTAGTAGGCCACTTTCCTTTATTTTGTATCTTATATATACTTTGTGTACATTGTAAAGAGTGTAGAAGAAGAAGAAGAAACCAGCAAGAAAACGTTTTGGCCTCCATCTCTCTTCTTGTCTCTTGAGTGAGCTTCTCCTTGTGCATTCTGTGTGTGTTTGGCGCAGCATCTTGAGTAAGTCCCCCCACCACGCGATTCTTGACATGGTATCAGAGGCGTGCCACTGAGAGAGGCTAATTTCGAAGGCTAAAGTGAAGGAGAAGAAGCAAGATTTGAGCAAGCAAGTCACGGGTAAAAAGCTCTCCCATCCTTCCACTCATTCTCTTGGATAGTGCCTATGGAGGCACCAGAAGCAGGGCAGAGCAAAAATCTCAAATTGCAGTGAGATTTAGTGTGCGCGAAGAGCGCTGTATATTCTGCAGATTGGCCCTTTAGGGCTTCCCCACAATTATTTTGGGCATCTGAGGCCGTTTCAGGCCCCGTTTTAGAGCCGCAAGGTTGCGGACAACAATTTCAGGGTACACTGTGATTTTGGCTGTTTTGACTGAAAGTGGGTGCGCAGGTTACAAATTGCGAATCTGTAATTCTTGAGGTGTTTGCAAGAAGCAAACATAAGGTTTATCTGCAAACAGGTTGCAAATTGCATGTATTGTTGAGCAGACAGTGAAAAAGGTTGTCTGGTGTATTGCAGTGCACTACAGGTCGAGGGTTGCAGAAGATTTGCTTGCTATTTGGTATTAGTTTTGTGATAATGGCAGAGAACAGTGGAAGCCCCATCATTGAGAAGATCGACAAGAACAACTATCCTTCATGGAAGTTCCGTGTTACGAACTTCCTTATTGGAAAAGGCCTTTACGAGTTTGTTTCAGGTGAAGAAAAGGAGCCAGATGTGAGTGATCCTCCAACTTCAGAAGAGACAAAGGCACGGAAGGAATGGAATGCAAAAGACAAGAAGATCATGTATTGGTTGTGTGCAATAATTTACAATAATATGCTGGGACATATTAGAAATGCAGAGAATTCATATGCAGCTTGGACCATACTTGAAAGTATATTTTTCGTAAATACAAAGGCACGAAAGATTCAACTCAAGCAAGAGTTGAATACATTGAAGAAAGGGGAGATATCTATCAATGAGTATGCATTGAAGGTAAGGAGCATTGCAGATGCATTGGCAGCCATTGATGCAATGCCCGATGATGATGATTTGGTGTCGTCTACCTTGGGTGGACTTAACAATGAAAAGGCTTGGAAGTCTTTTCTAACTTCCACATATTTCATAAAGCCATTTTCAGATTTCGATGAGTTGGTCTCCCTTATGATCACTGAAGAGATCAACATGCAGAGTGAGACATCTGAAAGAAGTGGTGAACAAGTCCAAGATTTCTACTCCAGTTCAGGAAGGGGACATGGCAGGTTCTCTTCAAGAGGCCATGGTACAGGACGTGGTAGTGACAACCAACAAAACAGATTGAATTAGCAATTTGGCGATACGCAGGTTTCAGGAGGTCATGGTAACTTTAGAGACAGGGGGAGCTTTAGAGGAAGAGGTGGATGGCAGAACAGAGGCTCTAACAACTCTAGTATTGTGTGTCACTACTATGGCAAAACAGGTCATATTGCAGCCCAATATTATGCTAAGAAAGATGATATTTGCAGTGGTAAGTTGCAGCAAGGAAACTATGCATCGTCTTCATGACAGAATGAAGACAAAAATGAATGTCTGTTTGTTATGCAGCATATGCTGAATGCTGTTACAGGAAAGGGAACATATGATGATGTTTGGTATGTTGATTCAGGTGCATCCCATCATATGACCAGCCATGCAGAATGGTTTGGAGAGATGCAGGATTTGCAAAATGCAGGTTATGTGAAGACGGGTGATGATTCATGCCACCCAATTTCACACATTGGAAAAGTTCCCTTGTCCTTAGATGATGGTAAGACAAAGAGTCTTTCAGATGTATTACATGTGTCATCTATTACAAAGAACTTGGTGTCAGTCGGTCAAATGGTAGAGCAAGGGTTGCAAGTCAGATTTAATGCAAAGGGCTGCTTTGTAGAAGACTTCAATGACAAGTGCAGGTTGGTAGCAAAGGGAAGTAGAGTTGGACGTATGTTTACTTTGGATGCTGGAATTCCTACTATGAATGCTGCTATGTATGCTAAAGGAAAAGGTGTTATTGTAGATATTGAAATTTGGCACAAACGCATTGGACATGCAAATGTACAAAGGCTGAAATTAATGCAGTCCAAAGGGTTGGTTACAGGTTTGCCTACATTTAGAGTTGCAGAATTTCATAAGGTATGCGAAGCATGTCTGTTTGGTAAGTAAGCAAGACAACCCTTTTCACATGACAGAGATGTAAGCAGAAATATCCTTGATGTTATGCATACAGATGTTTGGGGGCCTACACAAAATGTATCTCTTGGAGGCAGTTTATACTTTGTCACATTCATTGATGATTGTTCTAGAAAGCTGTGGGTATATTTTATGAAGGAAAAGAGTGAAGCGTTTGAGCACTTTAGAACTTTCAAGACTGTAGTTGAAAGAGAAACAGGCTTGAAAGTAAAGTGCTTGAGGTCAGATGGAGGGGGAGAGTACCTCTCGAATGAGTTCAGTGATTTTCTGAGGTCTCATGGGATAAAGAGACAGTTCACATGCAGGTATACCCCACAGCAAAATGGGGTTGCAGAAAGGAAAAACAAGCATATTGCAGAAGTTGCACGTGCCTTGATGGCTGAAAAGAATATGCCTAAGCATTTTTGGTCTGAGGTTGTTCATACTGCTGTTTATATTATGAACAGAACTCCCACAACTACAGTTCATGGTATGACCCCCGAAGAATGTTTTACAGGTAAGAAGCCTGATGTCTCACACTTGAAAGTGTTTGGCTGCACTTTATTGGATACTCTTTAGAGCAGAAAGGGTATCGTTGTTCTAACCCTGTCACATGTAAGTTCAGAGTGAGTAGGGATGTCATCTTTGATGAAATGAGTAGTTGGTATGCATCTATTGGTGATGCATTGGATGATGATGATGATCATGACATTCATGTGCAGACTGAAAAGCAAGAATCACGAACTCTTAGTGGACCAGAGACATCATCTGGTAGTCCTTGGTCTGGGAGACTAAGGAGTACCTCTACATCTTCAGGTGCATCTAGTAGCACTACAGGTAAAGACAAAGGAAAGAATAAAGTGTCAGATGGCATTGATGCAGTTCTTGATGGAGACTCCAGTGGCTCAGAGAGCTTGGATGATGAGCTTGGTATTCCTTCTCTCAGGACACCAGGTATACAGAGAGCTCATAGTAATGTAAAGGCTCCATTGAGTGATCCGGTGGTACGCAGATCTAGCAGGGTCAGATACCCTATTAAAAGATTTGGTTTTGAAGGTTATGCAGCTCACCATTATGCTTATATGGTGAAACTTGTTGAGGATGTTGAGCTCACATGTTTTGAGGAGGCTGTTGGTCATGCTCATTGGGATGCAGCAATGGATGAGGAGATGGCTGCATTAGAGGCCAATAAGACTTGGGATCTAGTATCATTGCCGAAGGGCAAGAAAGCTATTGGATGTAAGTGGGTTTATAAGATTAATCACAATGCAGATGGTTCTATTAGTAGGTACAAAGCTAGGCTGGTTGCAAAAGGCTATGTCCAGACATATGGCATAGATTATGAAGAAACCTTCAATCCAGTTTGCTAGGATGGCAACTGTCAGATATGTGATTTCTTTATAAAGGCGGTTCACAAGTGCTTGTGGAAGTTCGGAATGTTACAAAAGCCACATTTGGATGCAGTCAGACGCATATTGAGATATGTTAAGTCCACATTACATTATGGACTTCTCTATGAGGCAGGTACAGATGTACAGATGTTTGGATACACAGATGCAGATTGGGCTAGTAGTATGTCTGATAGAAGATCTACCAGCGAATACATGTTCTCTCTTGGTAGTGCAGTAGTTACTTGGAGCAGCAAAAAGCAATCTACAGTTGCTTTGTCGAGTACAGAGGCTGAGTATAGAGGTGCTACTGTTGCAGCATGTGAGGTAGTATGGCTACAAAAGTTATTGGCTGATTTGGATGTGCAGGTGGAAGGTCCAGCTGTCATTTATTGTGACAACATGAGTAGTATACAATTAGCTAGGAACCCTATGTTCCATGCCAGGACAAAACATATTGAGGTACACTACCACTTTGTGAGAGAGAATGAACTAGCAGGTGAGATTGACTTGGTGTATGTCAGCAGACAGGATCAGATAGCTGACATCTTCATGAAGGCATTGGGTACAAAGAAGCTTCAAAAGTTTCGAAGCTTACTTGGAGTTACAGAGATGCAGTTGAGCCTGAGGGGGAGTGTTAAGATGACAAGCTCAACACATGTAGACATTGATGATGGTCCGCCTAGTTAGATGGGTCCACACGTCTACACTTAGCACATCGGTGGTCATTATGACTCTCACATGGCCACTAACTCATTACTTATTATATTTCAGGTTGTTACACCTATTTACAGCTGGCATAGTTATAGCGCCAGTCGACTAGTGTAGTCGGTTATGCATTGTTTGACTTAGTAGGCCACTTTCCTTTATGTTGTATCTTATCTACACTTTGTGTACATTGTAAAGAGTGTAGAAGAAGAAGAAGAAACCAACAAGAAAACGTTTTGGCCTCCATCTGTCTTCTTGTCTCTTGAGTGAGCTTCTCCTTGTGCATTCTGTGTGTGTTTGGTGCAGCATCTTGAGCAAGTCCCCCCACCACGCGATTCTTGAATACAACTTCCTGTCCCAGTCTCGTTTCTTCTCAGAGACTATTTTAGACAAGATATCCACAAGCTGCTTATTAGTACTTTTGACTTTCCCATTGGCTTGCGGATTATAGGGGGTCATTTTGTTGTGCTTGATTTGTCAAACTTCAGTCAGGCTTTTGATCACTTTATTTCAAAAAGTGGGTTCCATGGTCCGACACTAGTTCCTTGGTGGACCGAAATGGTAGATAATCTACTCTAAAAGGAAACTTGAAGTCTCTTTTGCATTGTCTTGCCTCATCGCCCGTGCTTCTGATCATTTAGTAAAATAATCAGTTGCTACTATAATGTACCTCTTCTGAGTAGTAGACGACGGGGTGATAGGACCCACAAAATCAATGCCCCACTTCTCAAATGGAATGATAGCCATGATAGGTGTAAGTGGGCGTTTCCTATTCTCTCTGCTGTCATGTCTTTGACAGGTATCACATCTCTTAACGTACTCAAAGGAATCTTGGAAGATGGACGGCCACCAATATCCGGCTCTTAAAGCTTTCTGTGCCGTCAACCGTCCAGCGAAGTGCCCTCCACACGCAGAGTCATGGCACTCTTCCAAGATGAAAGGAACCTCGTCAAGCATCACATATCGGCGATAGATATCATCAACACCCTGCCGATATAGTGTTCCTACGATCAAGGAAAACTTCAAAGCCTCTTGTCTAATTTTCCTCTTTTCTGATTTTGATAAACTAGCTCCAGTCTCTCCCATTGATAGATAATGCGTGATAGCAGCATACCAAGATGGGATAGAAGTTGTATCAATTTTAAACATTTCTTCGATATCACTTCCTTCAGCCAAAGTCTCTTTCGGCTCCCCGAAATCCACAAGGCATTCCACAATACCCTGCAACCTCGGTGGCTTACTCTTAATCTCATAATCGAACTCCTGCAAAGTGATTAACCACTTTGCCAGAGATGATCAGGCAGTTTAGCTTTTTCATAAGCAATCTAAGCCCTTCCGCCTTCGTATAGAAAACTACCTTCTCATAGAGGATGTAGTGCCTGAACTTTTTAGTCGCAAAGACCATCACAAGGCACAACTTCTCCATGTAGGTGTAGTTAATTTCTTCTATGCCCAATTTTCGACTAGTAAAAGCTATCGGATGATACCACTTTTCCTCCCGGATTTGGGCTAAACAACAGAAGCTGATACTATGCATGGTGGCTGCTAAAAATATGTAAAATACTTCGCCTCTTTTGGGTGCTTTTAAAACTCGTGCTTTTAGTAGCTCATGTTTCACATCTTCGAAAGCTGCCTTACAAGGATTGCTCCATACAAATAGACAACTAAAGGATAATAAGTTCGTTAATGACAACGTCCTTTCTGCCAAGGCATTTATAAACCTCCGATAGTACCCTATTGATGACAGAAAGCTATGAACCTCTTTCCAAGTGCATGGTGGACTCATAGCGACTATAACCTTGATCTTTTCAGAGTCAGTTGTTGCGATCCCTACTAAACTGACCACATGGCCTAGCAATAGCCCATAAGGCACTCCAAAGACACACTTATGTGGGTTAAGAGCGATACAAAATTGTCTGCAGCGCTATGAGTCCATCCTCTTAGATATCCTCTTAGATATCCTGCACTATTAATAATGTCTTTGAACTTCTCTTCCTAATCATCTGAAGATGTAGTATGCAACCACAAATTTTTTTGGATGTGTTCATAAATGTCACCTATCTAACCCCTGATCTCTTCTAACTTGCCTTGTATTGTTACTCCATCAATAAGGTTCATTTCATATTTCTCTTTCAATATTCTCTTGATCCTCTACAAAGGCTCACCAATATTCTCATCAAGAGAAATTGAAGCTTTTTGATGCTGAGACAATGTCCTTACTTACTTTTCAATCCCATCCAAGTGACAAATGATCCTCAAGAAACCAATAGAACTATCGTGCCCTCCAATATGCTTGAGTGTACGACAAATTTCCTTCTTCCTTGTGATTTCTTTCATTTGGCGTACAACATTTTTTGCGCGCACATTCTTGTTGATGGGACCTCAAATGGGCCGGCACTGGCTATGGCACTAGCCGTACCTCATGCTCATAACAGACAAATACACCCATACGGCCTCGTGGGCTAGGAGCGTCTATCTACTGCTAAAGGACGGACTGTCCTAGAGCCTAATCTATGCGTTTATAGTTTTGTAGTCCAATGTTTCCCTTTCTATAAACTCCACAGAGGGAGAACCCATACACATTGGCAATAAATGCCACGATAATCACATACATGGGAGGCAACCTCTCGGTGGAATCACCGCGGCCCCACTGCAGCTCTCCTACATCGTAGGGATTGGCCCCTTTATGCGGTGCTCAACATATAGAACAAATGAACAAACTCCACTCTTTCATTTTGAAAGTATTCCAGGAGATACCATGTGTCCTTACTAAATGATCCCCCAAGAAACAAACATCTATCCTACGGCTTAGGTTGTCTCTCCACACTCAACCATGGGTCATCATAATCGAAAACAAGTGTTATGCATCCAGTTGTTTGTATTCTGATACCATGGTTGACATGCACATGCAAAAGTGGATGATCCTAAAGTGCTCAAACATAATTTTCAATCAGAAACATATTATGCACAACCAGGCTTTCCAATGCTCATTCACTAACTCGTTGCGGCGACATAAGGATAGCACCGAGACAACACTCGTGCTACTATCCTCTTAATTAAAATACAACGAACTCTATGTCATGATATGCATCAGCAAATCAGCAATAATCATCATGTAAATCGCACCATTCAAACATCCCAATTCCCTACGTTTAGGTATTGCTTTCGTTGCATAGGTGTAGAGGTTTATTTTGTCATGGTTTGATGTTTGAAAAGTGATAAATCACAAACTTTGACAAGGAGATAGGGAAAACTGAGGCTAAACCTCATGCTTTGCCACTACCATACATCCACAAACAATCATTATATTTTTCCTTATTTTTGTGAGGCGTATTCTATTTTTCCCCTTATTTTTCTATTTTCTTGATTTATTTGGCAATAAAATATGCTAATTTTTTATTTTTCTTGTTCCAATCACTTCAGCATACTACCATTCAATTTATCTTCCATTTCCCCCCCTAGGAATGCATTTCACCCACCCAAAACGACAAAACTACCATTTTACCGCTTAAAAACCACATTTCGGGTTTTCGAGAATTAAGTAGCGCATGTAAATCATTGCAAAAAACAAAATTTTCTGATAAACAGTAATTAGTCATGATGCAACTAGCACTCAAACAAATTTCCATCCAATAAGAACATCATTACCATCATAAACTATAAAAAAACTTCATTTTTCTTCATAAAAATGGTCATACCGTATTTTTACGAAACCCGAGATGCATTAAATAACTGCGTGACCAGCGGACGGAGCCTCCATTGCTCTCAATCCAATGCTGCACATCAATCTTCAGCATCTCCATCAATCTCCATTATCGTTTACTTCAATCTCCTTCCCGATTCCTCCTTCAAGATAGTGCGCATGAACAACCCATAGAGAGGAGAGAGGGAGGAGAGAGAAAGACTAGATTCTGATCTCTTCATCCAGACAGCCATATCTCATGCGAAGACCGGTGATAGAATCAAGAAAGAGGGAGAAGTTGGTGGCCAATCTTTGTTCCATGGGTTCTTTGCAGCCCAAAATTCGATTTGGGGGGGGGGGGGGGGGATGGTGATTTTTGCACCGTTTTTGCTGCGTGCTGCCGCCATATCCACGCCACGTTTTAAAAAATTGAGAGGGGGGGGGGTTTAAAGTCCCAAAGGGCACCCCCCTTTTGGCTTAAGTTTTGGTCCACCTTTTCAAATCTTGGCCAATTTTTGGCCTCTTCGGCGCTCGACCGTTGAAAAATTGTGCGCATCCGTCTCGGCATCCCCCACTGACTGGCAGCTCCCGATATCGTGCGCGACAATCGAAAAAATTATCAAAAATCCACAAGTTTTTCTCGAGTGCCTTTTAAAAGCCATCTTTCACTCAGTGCTCAAAATCATCCTAGCTGCAGTCGCCACCTTCGATGTCGAATATTTTTTCCCTAAATTCTGGATTTTTTGGCAGATTTTAGGCACATCCCGCACTCAAAACTTCTCTCTCACTTGTTTACTGTAGAAGTATCTATACTGGACAAAAAGCACATGTTAACCTTGAGAGATATATAAACATTTCCCTCTTTCTCTCTACCTACCTAACTAACTAACTTACTAACTAACTCATTAAATAAGTAATGTATATAAAAAATTACATGGCACAACTAACAGAATCTGAGAAAGAGATAGAGATAGAGGTACACAATAGGTAAGAGGAGAATTAGAAAATTTCTTTAACTCCAAACAACTGATACAAAGATGACTCTGTCCACCCGTGTGCTTCCACTGTGAAGCTTAGATGGTGATCTAGACAGAAGATAGGTGAAGAGCTTAAGGCTAGCTGGAACAATCCTGACTGGGTGAAAGATAGATGATCGATGACTGTGAAGGGGTTTAGCTTTTATAGCCCGCGAAGGCGGTTAGGTCAGCATGACCGACCTACCATATGAGCCTCCACTAGTCGTCCAAGGAATATGAGCCCTCTACTTAGCTAACGTACCATATGAGTCCCTGGACCCCAAAATAGGGGCCCCTTTTAACTCCCTTACCCCGCAACTCGATGCAATGTGCCTCCAGTTGCTACCAGCCTAACTTCTTAGTCCAACCCAAAGATTAGACCCACCATGGTCACCTTTTTGCCATCTGATCACATAGACCTCATCTGATATACAAGTCAAGACTCAACCAATATCTGGGCTCACATTTGGCTTCTCCTTATAATGGGGGCCTTACAACTTTAAGCACCATGGATTACTGGTGGCACCTTATGAGGGTGGGGTATTGAGCATATCTAACAATGTAAACAACATAGTCAACCTAGTCTTTCTCCCTCCCTTCCTACCTCCCTCTCTCTCCCCCCCTCTCTCTCGCTTCCCCTACTTAACTAACGTAACTAAACTACTATCTCTCACCTCTCTCTCTCTCTCTCTCCCCCCTCTCTCTCTACCCAACTAATCAACCCATAAAGTTTGTAAGAGAGAGAGAGAGAGAAGAAGAAGAAGAAGAAGAAGAAGAAGAAGAAGAAGGGGAGAGAGAGAGAGAGAGAAAGAGAGAGGAAGAAGAAGAGAAAGAGAGACAGGTAAAAGAAGAGGTGAGAGAAGAAGAAGGAGAAGAGCGAGCGAGAGAGAGAGAAGTGGCGAGAGAAAAAGAGGAAAAAAAGAAGAGAGAGAGAGAGAGGCGAGAGAAGAGAAAGAAGAAGAAGAGAGAGAGAAGAAGAAGAAGAAGAAGAAGAAGAAGGAGAAGAAGAGAGAGGTGAGAACGAAGAGAGAGAATCGAGTACAGAGGGAGAGAGAGGAAGAAGAAGAGGGAGAAGAAGAAGAGAGAGAAGAAGAAGAACAGAGAGAGAGAAGAAGAAGAACAATATACCCTAAGTATGTCTTCAATGACCTAATTTACACTCTGTCTGTCCATCCGTTTGAGGGTGATAAGCTATATTGAAACAAAGCTGTGTACCAAGAGCTTCAAATAATCCCCTCCAAAAATGCGAAGTGAATAGAGAATCACGATCGCTAATAATTCTCTTTGGAAGTCCATGAAGTTTAAAGATTTCTTTAACAAATAACTTGGCAATATCTGAGGCTTTGTAGCTGGTTTTGATCAAAATAAGGTGGGTAACCTTAGTCAACATGTTTACAATTACCATGATTGAGTTGTATCCTCCTTGAACTAAGGGTAATCTAGCAACAAAATCCATATTAATGAATTCCCATTTCATTTGAGGAATATCAAGTGGTTGTAGCTTTCCTAGCAGCTTAACTCGTTCGTTGGCAACTCAAGTACTTCCAAAGTGTGGGCACACCAAAAACATGGCAAAACACCAGAGGCTGTTGCAAAAAAGGCTAAGTCTGGGTACCACAAACATGATGTTCATCCAAAGGATACAACAGGGGCCTCACAGAGGCTATAGTACAAGGCTACATGAGGATTTCACAAGCTTATGTCAGAAGCATTATAGCTAGGAAATACAAGGCTAAAAAAGTATAGTAAAAATTGAGTCAAGGACCCAACAAGCCCTTGCAGTTTTCAGCATTTTTTTTGACATAGATCTTCAATTCATTGTAGGTCTTCTTGTCGATGTAGTCTAGCTTACTCTTTTTGATCCTATACTTGTTCTTCACTTTTCCCTTTTGGTCCTCCTAGTTGATCTTCTTCTTCTTCATCTTCCATGTGGTATAAGTAAGTAGAAATGATTACACTAGACTTCATGAATGGCATCTTCATGAAAGTCTTCATGTTTGTCATTCTCATTACTAAGAACTAACCTCAAATTTTTTATTTTGCAGCAGAAGAGATGAAAGAATTTGCGTCAAAAAACACAAATGCAAGGTAGTGTGAAGACACACTTTGTAATATCAAGAAATACTATGTTCGGACTTGATCTTGATGATGATTCTTAATGCTTGTCTTGTACTTCGACTTGAGTCCCTTCCTTGTTGGTAAATCACTTGAATGCTTGTTGAAATAAGGTTGTGTTTTCTAAAGACTGAGCAATTCTCAGTAGCAAAGACTTGAGTTCACCAAGATTGGGCCACGGAAAATGAAGCTTGAATGTTAATGGCTATGGAGTCCAAAATAGGGTTTAGACAGGGACTTGCTTTTCTGATGTAGTAGCTCACAAAAGCCATCATTTCAAGAGATCTCTCCTTCATCTTTCCTTCAATTTCTCTCTCCTGCCAACCAAGCCAAAGCATAACCACCCTGGCACTAAAGTTTCTAGCAAATCCACACATCAAGGAGGGGAAGTTCTTGGAGATCCTTTGAAGTTTTTGGTAAATTTGAAAGCTCAACCAGCAACATCAACACCATAGCTCCCTGCCATGTCCTAGATTCTGCACATTTCCACATGGTATCAGAGCCCAGTTGCCAACATGGCCTAGTTTCCTCTCTGCTCTTCCAGCTTCTCTTTATCTTTTCCCAGCTCAAATTGAGTTCATGACCTCATCTCTAGCTCCAATTCCACTTCCATCTCACTTTGATCTTCATGGAAGCCATAGCCTGCATGACCTTGCCTCCTTGGAGCTTCCATATCTCTCTTTACAAGCCATATTATTAGGATCTCTCTTCTAGGAGTTTGTTCATCTATTGAAGATGCTTCTTTGTTGAAATTGGCCATTGTAGGGCTCAACATTACAAATTTTCATTGTCGTTGTCCAGATTTGCACCTCAGACTATTGTACTGCTACCGCTGCGTCTGCAGTCCACGATCCATGTGCTGGTTATGGGGATTTGGAAGATCTATATATAAGCCTTCTTCAACTCAAAAATCTCAACAAATTCCACCTTACTTGTCTATTGTGTTGAGGAAACTTCTTTTCCATCAACTAACTCAACTATCAGCCCCAGGTACATGCATTATGTCTATGCCTAGTTTTCTAGCACACCTTGGTGATATGAATGAATGTGTGCTTCCACAATCAATCAAAATTTTAAAGGGTTTGTTGTTATAGGTTGATGGTATTCAAATCACGGAGAATTATCGATTTGGTCCCTTGTTGAGAGAGGCGTAAATTATTGCTCTCTTCATGTGGTTTTCCAAAGTGGGACCTTCATCATCTTCTACTCCCTTGAGGGTTATGCCGACAACTCTTCCTGTAGCTGTGGCTATCTGACTGTGGTCATTACGCAACTTGCTTTGATGTTCATTTTGTCTAAGTTTTGGGCATCGCCTTTGGATGTGGCTAGATTCGTTACAATAATAGCACTTGAAAGTATCCTTATTACCACTAGTAAAGTTCTGCACCACACCCACGTCTTAGCCTTCTTGCTATTAACAAATTGGAATTGACCTTGGGCTCTTTTTACATAGCCCCTAGTTATATTTCTATTTTGGAACTTATTATTACAAGGCTTATTGTTTCTTCTTGGTTTGGATTGGAGTTCTTGAACAATCGGTCTTGCTCTTATCAATGCATCTTGGAGGTCCGATGGATGCATTGCTTCAAGCAGTGTGTTCAGGGGATCATCCAATCCATGGCAAAACTTGGATACTTGCTATGCAATATCCATAGATAGTGCATACTTGAGAAGTGTTACAAACTTTGAGTAATAGACTTCTAGTGTCATTCCAAGTTGCTTTAGACCAAAGAATTCATTCATCTTTTGCGTGTGGTATGCTAGTGGGAGATATTAGCCTCGCACTATATCCTTTAATACGTCCCAACTAACAAACACTTTAGAGATTGCTTGGTCTTTATACCACTTTTTCCACCAAATTTGGGCTTTTCCTGTTAGCTTTAACTTGCTAATCATTGCTTGCACTACAAGTATATATTGGAATAGCGATGGGAAGTTTCAATGCAAATAGTGATGGTCCTTAGATAAAGAAAAGTGGGTTGAAACCTGAGCGTGGCATTTTGCCGCAAAGAGTGAAAGAGAGAGCGAAATAGATTGTGTGTTTGGGAGGAGAGGGAGAGAAAGAGAGAAAGAGAGAGAAGGAGAGCTTTTCTCACCACTGCCGACGTCATTCGCAAAGAAGAGGAGGAAGTGCACGAAGGGTGAAGAGGAGCCATCATCACGAAGAGGAGATGAAAAATCCATCGTCGGGCCTTTACAGTGAGTGCATTACCTCCTCTTAGTTTGTTGTTGTTCTTTCTCCTTTTCTTTTTTTTGTTTTTGTTGAGAATGAGGTGCATTGAGGGAGGAAGAGAGGAAATGAGAGAGGGAGAAGAAGAAAGAAAAGGAAGAAAGAACGAGAGAGAGAGAGAGAGAGAGAATAAAAATGAAACATAACAAAGAAAGAGAGAAATAGAGAGAGAGGGGGAGGGAGAGAGGAGAATGAATGAGAAAACAGTAGGGGGTAAAGAAAAACAAAGAGAGAGTTTGTTCTTATTCTTTAATTTCTTCTTTTTTTCTTTGTTTTTTTTAAACAATGATGTGCATTGAGGGAGAAAGAGAGGAAATGAGATAAGAAATGAGAGAGGGCGGAGATTGTGGTGCATTGATGGAGAATGATAGGAAATGAGAGAGGGAAATGAAGAAAGGAAAAGGAAGAGAGAACAAGAGAGAGATAATAAACATGAAAGATAACAAAAAAATGGGGAAAGAGAGAGAGAGAGGGAGAGAGGAAGAGAGGAGAATGAGTGAGAAAACATAAGGGGGTGGAGAGAAACAAAGAGAGGGGCAATAAAGAAAGAGAGAGAGAGAAAGAAAAATAGGAAATGGGATAGGGAGAAGAAGAAATGAAGACGAAGAGAGAAATAGCCATCGCGTTTGCTGCTATACTCTCATGTTCTGAAACTATTGAGTAATATATGAAAGATTTTGTTAAAGGTGCACCTTGGGTGTGTTCGACGCTTCGGGAAGACGCAGAAGGCCTGTGTGGCCCGGCCCCGTAAAGTGAAAGAGAGATTGGACTTGGAGGTGAATGGATGGTTTTCTTGATATGCTTTGCGCTACCTCCTTCTACGCTCTGCATATTGAGTTACACACAAAGGAAAAAGTTGGCAAGGTCTAATGCAATACCATGGGATAAGGAACACTCCGGCGTAGGGTAGCTAGTCCCTTGCCCCCATGCATAGCACGTAAGGGGGTGGAGAGAAACAAAGAGAGTGGCAACAAAGAAAGAGAGAGAGAGAAAGAAAGATAGAAAATAAGAGAGGAGAAGAAGAAAGGAAGAGGAAGAGAGAATGAGAAAGAGAGAATAAACATAAAGGACAAAGAAAACATGAAAGAGAAAGGGGAGAGAACATAAACGAAGAGCGTAAAGAAAGGTGCAAAGAAAGGGGGAGAAAACAAAGACTTTAGTTTATGTTAATTTTTTCGAGTTACAAGAGAAGAAATCCCTTCTCAAATAATTTAAGAAAGAAAAAGAGAATGAGAATGAAAACAAATTGTTTGTCATAACATAGACCAAATGAAAAATGATGAAGGTCGTGATATTCAAGATCACGTGGTGTATCTTAATCAGGGTGTCCTGTGTTCTTGCTCTCAATGCAAGCTGATAATTAGACAAAAACGTTGATTGTCTATAGAAGACGTACGGCACTTCGGCAAGTTTCAATTGGAGATCATTGATCAGGCAATCTCAGACTTTCAACAAACGGTAAGAAAAGTGTATATCAATCATACATTGTATTCACAAACTAATTGAATATCATATACAAAAACATTAGACGTGGCCGTAAAATTTATTGCAGGGAGGTGACATCTCATCCCAAGGAGGAGTGCACCTATTGTGGCCAGTTAGAAGAGTTTGTGGGCATTTGATGGATGGAGTGCCTAAGTCAATCCACCACTTGGAAGGCACTACCCAGTCTATACCTTCAATAGCAAAGGAGACATACAGCCTTTTAAACTTTCCTACAATCTTGGAGCCTGAGATGGAGGCAATGATCAATGCATTGATGCCCATGGATGATGCCAAGCCATCTGATCCCCTTAGAGAGGAAGCATCCATATCATTATATGATGGGTGCTGAGTATCTCGCCTAAAGATGCAACCTGCATTCCTAAGTGTGCAAGCAAAATATGGGTGGAGATATGTGAGTGTGACCAAGTTGTTCAGGTACCTTCTACGTATGCTTCGTTGATTTCTTTTTGACACTATTATAAAAAATAATAATGCTTTTTCAAGGTATTTTATGATTTCTTTTCAAGTTGCTAAAGTATCATATATTACCACTTGCAAATACCATGCCTAAGTCTTGTGATGATGCGCGTCATGTTTTACGAAAGCTTGGCATAGACTACAATAGTATCCATGCATGTGCCAATGATTGTGTGCTGTTTTAAGGAGAGTACAAGATTATGGAGACATGTCCAAAGTGTGGTGCTCACAAGTATCGGCAGGACTTGCAAGGGCAAACCATCCCTCAGAAAGTTCTTAGACACTTTCAATTTATCCCCCCTTATACATCACATGTTTCATACGTCGAGCTTGGTGAGCTTGACCAGATGGCATGCGCATAATAGATCCATAGATGGAGTCCAATGAGTATCAGCGGATTCACATGCATGGAGCCACATTGACTCTACCTTTCTAAGCTTTACATGAGAGCCAAGAAATCTTCAGCTCGGTCTTGCTATGGATGACATGAACCCATTCAGTCTCCGCTCAACTTCTTACAGTGTATGGCTTGTAGTCCTTGTTAACTTCAATATCCCACCATGGATTTCTACAAAGAAAGGACACATGATCCTTAGCTTGCTCGTTTCTAGCCACTACAAATCCAAGAATATGGACATCTATCTCTGTCCATTAGTCGATGAGCTTAAAATCTTTGGGAGGAGAGGGTCGCCGTGGAAGATATGAGCAAGCACGATGGTCGAAGTCCGCCAATATACGAGCCATTCTCGTGTGAACCATGCATGACTTTTCGGGATTTGGAGAATGCTAAGGTAAGTAGGCTCCCATTCTCATTGGTAATATCTATCATAACTCGTTCAAGTTTGTATTCATAGGATACATGTGTTGGGACAAGTCTGGTTACCTCAGGTTATCATGCATGTCTATTGTGTGGGCCACAATTAGACTCCCAAAGGTCACGAACCATGAAGAAGATGGTATATCAAGGACATGCTGCTTTCTTGCTAGAGAGTCATGAATTAAGGAAAGGTTTTCTTGGATAACCTCTAGCACGAATGAATGCCCAAATTTGGTACCAGTTGAAAATGGTCCACACGGAGTCGCATCCAAATGGAATGTGACGGTTCTCAGTTTTCTACGAGTTGCTGTATTAGAACCACTTATAGATCAACCACTTGTTGGATCCCATGCATATTTTCAAGAATGTGGGCAGCTTACTATGGGACCACATCACAGGAAAGAGAGACACTACAGGGGATTGAATATATTTGGAGGTAGGTAAGATGGAGACACTTTGGCCGTAGTTGAGTGCTGATGGTTGCTTGCAACTACCTCATGCTCCTTGGGTTTTGTCCACTAAAGAAGAGTTCTTTGTGACGCAGATTATTAGGTCTATCTGCACTTTGACAGGTATGATGTGTTCTCTTAGATCCACATTTTCTAAAGATAACCAATTATTAGGGCTAAAATCCCATGATTGGCATAAGATATTTCACGTTTGTACTACAAATGGATTGTAAGTGACATGCATATTTTGCTATTTGGAGTGAAGTTGTCGTTCATAATGCTTCTTCATTTGTGGCAGTTTGTACTACTGATTGCGATCGCAAGATGCCTCACTCCAGAAATACACGGGGCGATTTATAGATTATCAAAATTAGTGCAGTGGATCTCATAGAAGGAGATCAAGACATCCTCTATTGAATCCTCAATGCGAGGAACAGTGGAGATAGTCTGTCTCTTTGAGAAGTACCTACCCACCAACATGCTCATGATACAAACCCACATCGAGGTGCATCTTGTAGATGAAGTGAAGATTGTGAGACATGTCCATATGCGATGGATGTTCTTCTTGGAGCACTTCATGAAAACCCTCAAACGCTTTGTGTGACAATGAGCTTCGCTAGAAGGTAGCATGGCTGAAGATTGGTTGGTGTTTGAGGCATTAGTGCATATCTCATAGTGGCTACCAACAGTGGATTCAGAAAACAGTATGCTATGGTCACTGAGGACGATGATAGATTGACCGGAGATGTGGTGGTTGGAAATGGGGTAGAAAAAGGATGGATGCTACAACGGAGGAGAAATTGAATCATTTTTGTATGTTGCACCATGCCTCCATGGAGACATGGCTCTCTAGGTATGAGTAAGCTAGGAGAGACTGGGAAGAAGTGCAATCCAAATTTTGGTATAGTACGTGCCATCGATTGATTTGATATCCCCAGGGCAGTGAGGAGATGTCACGGTTTATGTCTATGTGATGGTTACATGGAGCTTTAATCATAGCCTCTTGTGAAGAGGTGGATGTCTCTACTGAGGAGTGGGAATTCTCGAGGGATGTAGTCCAAAGGTGACCACATGTTTTATAAGCTATTATATCATGATTTTATATGTAACAACTAATTAATTATTTCAATGTACAATACAAAATATACAGTGCAGTGTGGCCACGTGGACGACATTTTTATGTGGAGCGTATCAACAAATGCGCTCTACAATGGACTGTGGTATCATGGAGGAAAAGTTCAAGCAAGAGAGCAGACGACGAGCCCAAGATCCAAACACCGTTATAGAAGAGATGGAGTATTTTGGGAACTTGCAAAGTATTATCATGGTGGGTAGCTTCTTCATGATCCTATTCGATGTGCAGTGGTTCAAAGTGGTACTGGAAGGAGTCGAGGCAACTCTTCGACGAGGTCCATCTGGATTTCTCAAAATAGATTCCGAAAAAAGATGCACGGATTCGTGTGACACATTTGTATTGCTAACTGATTGTGAACATGTGTATGAACTCATGTTTTTCATGTTTTTCTAAATTTTATTACAACATAGTATATGTCACAAATGTTAAAGCCCTCTTGTATGTGATTTTGAATAGGTAATTTTCTATCCAAACCCCAGAGAACATCGATAGTGGTATGTTGTATCTCTAGCTCCTTGAAGTGCGAGAGTATATGATGAAAGCAATGTTCCTAGCATAGATGAGGACAGTATGCAAATAGAGAGGTCGATATTGCAAAGGGTGGAGGCTACCCAAAGCTTGAAGCATGTAGAGGAGGCATAATCCGGTAACAATGATGGAAAGACAAGAGGCAAAGAACTCTTTGAGAACGAGGTGGACTCATCCTTTTGTGGTGACCTTTCTATTGACCTTCCAGTGTATGCGGAGTTGTGTCAGGAGATTGACATGGGACCATAGGATACGTCATACTTGGAGCATCCACCTACTCAATTCATTGATGAATGGCTTATAATGGTACTCTAGAATATGCATTTTAAGTAAGATTGTTTTTTAAAGAGTTATATTACCGTACTTTGCTTGAATCTTTATATTGATTATGCTAACATGAATCTCTTTCTGTGCATGTAATATTTGTGAATATTTGGACAGCACAATGAGTCGAGGGATGAGCGACAAGGAGCTACAAGAGATCTTCACACGTATGTCTCCAGATCATTAAATGTCTTGATTTAGAGATATGGCAGACCAAGAGCTGTCTCAAACACCATCAAGCCGTTTCATTAGATCTACTTTGGCACACTTTGATGCTTTGGTTTCCAGTAGGACGAGGTTGATGCTCGGACAGAGGGAGTGGTTCTGGGGGATGCTATGGAGACGTGGATGTGGTGAGCCTATGGTCAGCTTGAGATACAAGTGCTACTCCTCGCTCTTGTGCAAGTTCAAGAGAGGGTGGCTCAGGTGGTTGTTGTGGAGATATTGACGCAGTGTCTCCATCTCTTCATTCTACTAGAGTTGTGTCACTTGTGGGATTTGTCACACTTGTGGGGACGTCTACTCTAGTCACTCCAGCTTTTGCTCAGCCATCTGCAGGCGACACCCCTATGGGTGCTACTCCAAGATATATCACCCCCATTGGTACACGAGATGTATAGGGGTCTCCTGGATATTCCCAGGAGTGCAATTTGGCAGGTGGGAGGACACATCTTAAACATACCCCAGAGGGGTATGGATACCTTGTAGATGATAGGATAGCAACCGTCATTATGAATGATGAGGGGAGGAGGGTGATGGCTCCTATGAGAGAGTTGTGCCAACAAGTTTTTCGACACAACGTCTTGGATTATCAGAAGAATATATCAGAGGGGAGCAAGGACTACATAGTAGCATCCTTGCATGAGAAGTTTTCGGTACCCATAGCACTAGGTAGATTTTCCACAGGCTGGATGATGAAGTGCATGCATGCATACATGTCACATAAATGATCAAACGCACCCAAGGCACTTAAGAGTGGGGCTTCAAAGCCCGAGTGGCTAGGCATAGATGACTAGTGCCGACTCAGGGAGGAGGCTACAAATTCTCCAGGATGTTGGAGATAGCAGCGGGAGGCAACGAGGGCACGACTGCAGGCAAGAGTGGTCCATCATCTTGGGAGTGGAGGCCACAAGCCTTATTTGGAAGCTTTTATAAGTTTTTATTTTCTTTTTCTCGCTTATTTTTTTACAATATCACTTGTACTGACAATCGTGTTTCTAACTATTGTATTTTATTTTCTTTACAGCACTCCATTATAAACTGCAATCCCACCAGCCTAGAGACTCAAATATGCAGAGAGACACAGTCTCACTGCATTGATCAATAGATTGTATGCACGCGGTGGCCCAGTAAGTCACTCATCTTTCTTTTTCGTAGCTACTAGTTTTAATTAAAATTCATTATTGTATGGTGGACTCATGTGTAGTTGTTTCTTTTTTTGTAGAGTCCGTTTGATGCTCTTTTGTGGTGGGACAAGCTTTCAGATGGCGAGGATCTATAGCTTGCGCTTGGATTCATAGAGAACACATCCTCTTCTTTTTTGGTCATGTGATTTATGTAGGCATTTTCTATGCACTATGTTATTATCATTGACCTTTCTATCTTGCCATGATTCCACGAGCGCTTTCATTAAGCGATCTTGCATTTTTTTAAATGTATCAATCTTGTGGATCGAAGTACACTTTGCCTTCATTTGGATGACCATTGTACACTTTACTGTAACCCTTTTGTATGGCCTAAATACAGTGCATAATGCTACATGTGGTAAGGCAACAAGTTTTTTTTCTCTATAATCGCCGCTATTAGTTTTTTAAATTTATCTGCACGCGTTGCTATTATTATCACAGTTTGTGTCGCAAATAACGACGCAAATAGCGATAGATCTATGGTGTCCCTAATACCGACGTGTCTAGCAATGATGGGGGCAATTTGTTTGGTAAACATTTTCGTCGCTTTAAATGTCAATATGATGCCTGGATCTTGTAGTCTTGATTAGCTAGGGTAATTCCAATAGTAATGAAATAATCTTCCATGGACTCGACCCATATTTTCGCTTCAACCTCGGTTTTTTTGCCTTGGCCATCAAACTCAGCAATATTAAGGTGGTTTGATTTACTTAAGCAAGAACTTCTTTTCTTGAATCTCAACAGCATTAAGTATAAGAACAACTTCCTTTGGTATCATAAGATTTTCTCTAGTCAACTCTACAAATGTTATCATACGATTTGCTCATATCTTTTCAAAAAGAGAAATCATTTTAGAAGGAAATAAATAGTTTATATTAAAATTTCAAGGAAGGTTACATCATGATAGAGTTTTCCGAATTAACTTAAGGAATCTAACCATGGATTTTAGATATATCTACTGACTCGTAAGATGGGTTTTTTTTTAAATTATTCTTATTTGCTAGAATGTTAACCAATTTCTTATACAATGGATAGACAAAATAATTTCTTTTGCCGTAGGGAAAAAATATATAGTTTATTTGGGATGGTTGGTTATTTGGGAGAGATGATTTTCCTAATACAATCTAAGCATGGTATTTCGATACATCCATTGGGTAATAATTAGGCTTTGAAGAATGGATATCTAAAAATCGGTACTTTAAAGGAAGATTAGGAAGTCCATCTTTGACGTAGTTGTAGCATTTAGAGGGATGAACAATCCTAACTCGATCCGCTGGGATGACCTTTGTTGCCTCGTAAACATATCAATTTAGTTTAACCTCCCGTCCTCTAGTAGTGAATAAAGTTGAGTTCACTCTGGCTTCATGGAATAAATAAACCTTCATGATTTTAAGATTTTCCATCCATCTTATCCTCTTCAAATTGGTCTGAAGGAAGGCAAGATGGTTTGCATTGATATAACGATATACATAGCTTATCATCCAATATATTTCTCAGTATAGTAGAGAAGAATCATAGATGCAATCCAGAATATGCATTACTTGCATTCTCCATCCATAATCCACAAAATGCATTGCTGATGTAAACATTGCTCGAAAGACTAGAAATCACTCCCAATCTTCATCTCTTTGGGTAAGACAAAAAACACATATCAACAACCAAGAGAAGGGGAAAAAACTCATATCTTAAGCTACAACTACCAATTTTTTAAAAATTTCTTCTGGATCTGATACCAGTTGCAACATACCCACTTTGCTTATGTGATGAGTAACGTTTTAGTAGTTTCCTAGAGTTTACCTTTTAGCCATCGCCATTAGTACTCTAACCAGAATGATCGGATTTTGTCCGGCTAGTTAATCCTAGGTCTACCCTACAGGGGAAGCATCCTGCCATTACCCATGGAGAACCGACCTTGAAGATTCCTAATTGACCCAACATTCACCTATCACCAACTAACTCACACTCGGAGGTGTCCTTCGAGAGGCTTATTGTCCGGAAGGAGCTACTGCCATTACCCTTGGTTCATGGAGTACAATGCTTTTTTGCAGTAGCAGACAAAGGATTTATAAAATCCCTAGCAGTGTTGTGGCACAGCCGCTGTACCTTTCCCCTAAGATAATTTACAGTTCGGTTCTAAGACTAAACCTTAAGTAAGTCGGTGAATTGGTCCTTCTTAGAGTTTCTTCCTAGCGTTTGTTTTTGGGGAAACCTCTCCGTTGACCACCCTACCATAGGACTGGATTCGTTGAGATTCCATCCACTCGCTTCCCTCTATGAAGGTTATTAGTTATCTAATTACCTACCACATTACGTGAAACATATAAACATAGCTTCATTAATTAAAATTTCATTTATGCACAGTTGTTTGTTTGCATAATTTACTCAGAGACATATAATCAAAATAAAACAAATTCATTAATTATATTACATAATGTGTGTTCTCTTACCCATACATGAGAAAAATTACAATTTCATGTGCTACCTCATCCGGTGCTGTCGGAGGGGTTTTTGTCGAAAGGTCGAATCCACTGAGGATTAGAAGTAGAAGAAAGTAGAGATAGGATATGGAAGAGAAGATAAAGAATACACAAGAGGTAAACACAATAATGACAAAGCACAATGTTGAGAGTGGAAAAAGACTGAATTTTTGACTGATTTTTGTTGTTTTTGAGGTTTGAATGATTGATTTTTAATGGATTTAGAGTGATGTATGGTTGTTAATGGAAGTGTTTGAGAGTGTTTTGGATGATATTGATTATATTTTGGAAGCTCATGATGATTTTTAGTGGAGATATGAAGCTCTATGATGTTCTGATAGGTTTTGTTAAGGTTTTAATTGGTTCTGATACCTTCCGTATAGCTTCTGTTTTGTGCTGATTTTCTTCTGTATGAAGCATGGATTGATGATTGATGAAGGTTGAAATATTTTTAAGGTTTATTGAATAGCTTTTGATAGTTTGGAATGGTTTTAGTATGAGTTATGAGGATTTGATGTTCTCTGATGACCTTCTGTAACCCTATGTAAACCTTTTGTAAAGCCTCTCTCTCTGCTCTGTATCTGTTCTGTATCAGCTCTATTCATGTTCTGTACTATTCTATAGATCTTTTGTAAGTGTTCTGTAGAATGTATATGTGACTTTGGAAAAGTTTTCTAACAAATGACTTTTGATGCCGATAAGTGCTTAAAAATAGCCAAAAATTACAAATTTTAGGGGAAAAATAGACTTTGACGAAGGCGGTAGTGGCAATCAGTACGATTTTAAGCAGCAATGCCCAGAAAGTGCTTAAAAGAGCCATTGGACGACAGCCAAAGAATTTTCATAATTTTTTTGGCATGGCAGATGAGACCTTGGGAGATGCCAGGTAGTGGAAGACTTCAAGACGGATGCCCAGGATTTTTGAGACCATGATTCGGGTACCGGACGTGGGAGAGGGAGTGCTCGGAAGGCCAAAGGCCAAAATGCCAAGTGGGAAAGGACTTTAGGAGAGTCCAAAGGGTGTGACACTTTGGGGATCCCTTTGCCCCAAAAATAAAAAAATGGGGGGGGGGGGGGGAGGGAGGGGGGAGGATTCGTTTTTTTCACGCAGGGAAGAAGCAAGGCGCCATAAAACGAAATGGAGGAGAGATGGGTTATGCGGCCAAAGAACAACCCCCCAACTAACCTTGGGCCTGTTTTTCTTCCTATCTTTGCTCTCCATTGCTTGGAGATGCATATCTAGTCTTTCTCTCTCCTCCATCTCTCTCCTCTAAGCGGTGGTTTGCGTGCAAGAAATCAAGAAGAAGAGAGGCTGAAGGATGCTTGTCCAACTGTGATCGGACTGCTTCAAGATGAAGAGGAGACTGAGGAAAGAGGTTTAGCACTGAAGAATGGTTGTTGATCGTTCCGTGGACTGCCCGGAATAATTATTAAAAAACCTGCAACACACAAGACACACGCTATGCTCCAATTTTATGAAGAAATTTGCTTGTTTTTGTTGTTTCATGGTCCAAATGTTGTTCATATGCGATGAATGTTTATTTGAATCTTATTTGCATCATGTTTGAGGGTTGTAACTACATAAATGCAGAACCCGTAATGATTTAGAGTCGTTATTAAGTTGTTAAAACTGGTAAAATGTCATTTTTCAATGAAAATTAGTGGTTTTTCCAATTTTGAGTTGGGAAAAAGGAGTGGGAATGGGATAAAATTAGAGAAAATGTTAAGTTTCACTCAAAATAATAAGGCAACACAAATAAATCAGAAAGCCATGAATAATAAATAGGAAAAACTAGCAAAAAAAAATTTGGGTTTTCGCTCTAAAAAAATATGAAAAAATAAGATTTATGTGCGTGAATGTTTGGCGAGGTTAAAGCATGAGGTCAAGCCTCAGTTTGGCCTCATCCTTTGTGTTATAATAAGTGTTTATTATTTTTTACATACAAAAATGACACAAAACAACCATTTACACCTATGCCATGCAGCAACACCTAAATGGTGAGGGGGGGATAAAGTTTGTGCGATGATCTAATTGCTGAAAATATACAAATTCTTATTTCCGTCTTTATGCATAGCATTTAGAGATTGTTCCATAATTAAATATAAGCAACTAGTAGCACAGAAGTTTCGGTGCTAGTCCCTAAAGCAGCACAGCACGTAACACTTAGTTAAAATTCATGAAAGGGCTATTTTTCGCACCTTTTTCAATTCATGAAAGTGACGCATCGAGGGGCCAATCCCCGAGGTGTAGGAGAGTCGCAATGGAGCCGCGGCAATCAGCTGAGAGGTGCTTTCCTATGTGTGTATTACGAGGCATTATGCCTATATGTTATGGGATCTCCCTCTGAGGAGAAGGGAAGGTGAACGTTGGATTACATATTGGATACGAACGCAAAATCGTCATAAGCATTTAGTGCAAAGTGAGTTTTAGATGCTCCTGGCCCGCGAGGCCATATGGTGGGATTGTCTGTCGTATGCATGAGGTCCGGCTAGTGCCATAGCCAGTGCCGGCCCATTTTAGGTCCCATCAGAGGTGCATCTGCCGGGAGCCGTCAATAAGTGGTGGTTCTTCGAATCTAGGGTTTTTAGGGACCAAATAGTTAGTTTATGTCGTTTGACAAGGATCGTCAAGCCGAAATACAAAAAGTAGAATGTGTTGAGAGGGCTAGACGATGGTTGGAGATTGTAAGACACTATTCTTCTCAAAGGAGCAGCCCGTTACGCATAAGTGGCAGTGGTTCTAGTAACCTAGGTGTTACGAGTAGCTCTTTGAGTGCAAGTGGAAGTCTTGGTACTTCCCTATTTCCAGTTAATCAACCCACAACAAGTGGGGGTATAGTGTTGCCTACACAAACTCCTGTTGTCAATCCGGTGGTAGCCGTGGCACAACCTATCGCAATTCCAGTAGATACACCGGATTTACCAGCATTATGAGCATCATTGCCCATTTTTCATGGGTTAGAAGAAGAAGATGGAGAACTCCACATTAAGGAGTTTCAAATGCTCATGTTCAACTATTGAATCCAAGATGAAGGACATCTAATGATGTTCTTCAACATGACATTAAAAGGAAGAGCGGCAGTGTGGTATCACCGTCTAGAAGCTAGAACCATAACTAGCAGTGCCCAATTCTTTACGGCTTTCCCTAGAGAGTTTGCCCTGAGAAGGGTGGGCAATATTGGTTGCGTGTTCTGAATGTAACACACCAAGAGCCAAATGAGAATGTCCAGGTATGCTAAGAAACTAAAGCAAGTTCTTTGCAAACGTAACGCTTATATTCCTATTCCAGCAGTTGCATAGTTGCAATATTTCCTACATGGATTGGATTTTAATATCTAGGTGCAGCTGAGTAGTGTTGCTTTGGCTGATATTTGACATTGCCATTACCCAAGCAGAATGAGTAGAGTCACGCTTGCAAGCAGCAAGGATAAATTGGAATGGTAATAGTTTGGCCTTGACCAATGGGAGTCAAGGGGACCCCATGTTAAATACAAGTGTGGCAGAGGGATTATTATGTCGACTTTGCCTATGTTACCAGCTCCTCCTAGCATGACTATGCATATGGCTAGTCAGGAGGCCTCACTAAATAGTGGTGGAAACCAAACAATGAATCCTAATGTTGTCCCAATTGGTTAGCGGCTAATTTCTAATCAAGTGGTTAGGCCCATGGGATGACAGATTGACGATCACGGCTATGAGTCGAGTGCTTCTAATGTCCTTGGTGAAGTTAAGGACATGATGAAGCACTACACTGATGTGATCTCTAAACAATATCGACAAATAGCTGTGGATGTCAATTTTCTTAAGAAGCAACAAAATTTGATAGGGAGTCGACGCCTTGAAGAGGGTGGCCCTCAAGATTCAGCTATACGTGGTGTGGGGGCCAACATTTCCCTAAGAATTGCCCAAATGTCAAATGTGATATTTGCGGGAAGTCTGGCCACTTAGCTGCTACCTGTTGGAGTAAGATCAGTTCTCTCCAACAAGGGAGTAAAGAACGAGGTCTAGTTAACCATCGCGCACAAGGGAATAATCTCCAGCAAGACGATGGACCAAGGCAAATGCTGCAAAGAGGAAAGGCTGTTGTAGAGGAGTTACCTCATGGTAGTGGAGTCAGCCTTATTGCGGCTATACGTGTCAATGATGCTGAAACTTCTAATCTATGAGTGGTAACAAGAGGTCAAAAGATTCAAGAGGGTGACAAAGGAATTGTAAAACCTGTCGAGGAAATCCCTAAGCAAGATGCTAGGGAAAAGTGAGTCCTGAATCCTGATATGAAAGGTGGACCGTTAAGACATGTTGGTAGTAAAGTCGATCTCGAGGAGGATAAAGGATTACCAAAAAAGAAGGTAAAGGCTAAAAAAGAGGCACGAAAGCCGATGGAAAGACCAAAGGAGAGAATGGTTTGGCACACAAGGAATTCAAGAAAATCTTGCGTATAGGGTATATAGTAGAACCTTGGGCATAGGTAGAGTGGGGAAAAACTGGTTCGATCATGCTAAAAAGCATTTCCCTAGGGTTCCAGCATATGTGGATGGAATATTAGTGGAGCACGCTATCGTGGACACTGGATCCTCTATCAATATCATAAGTTCAAACTTGATGGAGAGGTTAGGTCTAGAGATCCAAAAAGATGGCTCCACACTTCTTAGGATGGCTGATGATAGTCTAAGACAACTAGAAGGTTGTATTACTAAGGTCCACATTATAGTTGTGAGTGTGGAATGTTATCTGGACTTTAGGGTAATAAGGTTTGCAAGATGTCCTAGCTATCAAGTTTTGCTAGGTAGGCCATGGATTCTATGGACAAACTGTCAAGTCGATATACCTGCTGGTCGAGATATTCTAGGTCGATCATGTAATAGTGGATACTTACCCTAAGTCTCCTCAGAGTGAGAGAGCTCCATTATCCTCCACTGAACTAGAAATAGTAGATGATCCATCTGGTAGTGAGATGTCATCGAGCGATGGATCTATGGAAGGGTCCACTATAGAGGATATTTATCAGATAACCTTGAATGAGCCGATAGAGCCTCATGATCGAATAAGAGACGTGGACATGATTGAGCTGGATCTTGGTACGTTAAATGATTCGCAGCCAATTTAATTAGGTTCCATGCTCAATTTGGAAGAAAGTGAGGATTCTGTGTCCTTAATTCGAGAGTTCCACGATATCTTTGCTTGGACAAACTTAGAGGTATTCCTCCCAATCTAGTTGTGCATACTATTCCTGTAAAGGAAGGTACCCGCTTTGTATGTCATAAAGTAAGGCGTATGCCTTTTGAATTAATGGATGGGTTGTATGAGGAACTATAGAAGTTGCGAAAAGTGGGTTTGATCTTCCTTGTTCAGCATACTAAATGGTGCTCACCAGTTGTGATCAGGAAGAATAATAATAATCAAATCCGTCTTTGTGTAGATTTTAGAGAGTTGAATAAGCAGACTATTAAAAATTACTATCCGTTGCCGTTTATTGATCAAATTTTGGATCAACTAGCAGGTAGGGAAATCTATTTGTTTATGGACTGCTTTGCAGAATATAACCAAATGGCGATCGTTGAGCAAGACAAGCTAAAAACGATGTTTATTACAGTCTTTGATACCATTGCATACCATGTGATGGCATTTGGGTTGTGTAATGCATGTGGTTCGTGGCAACGAATAGTCGATAAGACCTTTGGTGACATCTCCCTAGAGGAGTTGAAAGTATTCATTGACGATCTGGGGGCAGCCACCGTAAGGGATAGACAGTTGATCATTTTTGCATAGCTCTTAACCGACGGAAGTGTGTCTTCGGAGTCCCTTATGGGCTCTTGTTAGGCCATGTGGTCAGTTCTGTAGGGATTGCGACTGATCTTGAAAATATTAAGGTCATAGTCACCATGAGTCCTCCACGTACTCCAAAGGAAGTGCATATCTTTCTGCCATTAGTAGGGTATTACCAGAGGCTTATCAATGCCTTGGCAGGAAGAACATTGCCACTGACCAACCTATTGTCCTTTAATTGTCAATTTTCATGGAGTGATGCTTGCAAAGTATATTTTGACAATGTGAAGCAGGAGCTTGCCAAAGCACCTATTTTAAAAGCATTAAAAAGGGGCAACTATATATTTTTAGCAACAACCATGTATAGTATCAGCTGCTGTTTGGCCCAAATTTGAGAGGAAAAGTGGTATCATCCGATAGCTTTTGCTAGTCGAAAGTTGGGTATATCGAAAATTAACTACACCTATATGGAGAAGTTGTGCCTTGAGATGGTATTTGCGACCAAAAAGTTTAGGCACTACACTCTTTATGAGAGGGTGGTTTTTTATATGAAGGCGGAAGGGCTTTGACTGTTGTTGAATAAGTTATAGCCGCCTGACCATTTAGCAAAGTGGTTAATCACTTTGCAGGAATTTGATTATGAGATTAAGAGCAAGCCGTGAAGCTTCAGGGCATAGCTCAAGGATTTTTCTTTCTTTCCTTTTCTATTTTTATAGGGGTTAAAATCCCTCTTTACACACCTCTGTATATTCATATATTATCTTTCAGATCTTTAGGGTTTTGTCTCTTTCCATCATTATTTTAATAGGCTTCTCTAACTGCCTCACAACTAGCAGGAACTCCTAGAATGGCCACCTAGCAGGTCCGCAGAACAGGGTCACTAGAACTCTCATCTAAAACAGGTCTTTTAATGCCTGACAATGCCTTGCCGGAGGCAATGACTACTCAGACCTCCCCTAGACATACAAAGTCTAAACCTGGGACTTCATGCCTCAAGTGCTGGTCCCCAACAAACAAAAGAAAGTAACCCTCATCCGCACATATATCATTAATTGATTAAGGGGAAAAACTCGAAAAGGGGACGAAACCACCTGGAATGGCCACAAGAAGCTCCTTTGCAGCAACGCCTCCCTCCAACGACTTCGTCAACCTGTATGGTGTAATTACTAAAACAACAAAGCATTAAACGTACTTGCACCAAACAAAGATAGGGCCCTCTTGGCCTAAAGAAATAACACATTTCACTGCAAACTAACTAGCCCTCTTGGCCTAAAGAAATAGATTATTAAAACTTGAAAACAATTGGCCCTCTTGGCCTAAAGAAATCAGACATTAACTACTTAAAGCAACTGGCCCTCTTGGCCTAAAGAAACAAACAAACTAGCTCATAGAGATCCCTCCTTGGAAAAAGGTAAATATATGCAAATACACTCCATTCCAAGGGGAAAAATAGGGCTCTCAGCCCTAAACTAAATGCAACAAGTTATGGCCCATACCTCCTGCATATGTAACAAGAGGCGTACGCATAACATGTTGTCGGATCAACCTATGGGTCCAAGATAATAGTAGTAGATGGGTCTCGGCTAATCTTCTCATTACCCAGGTCCTGTCTCATTATCAATAATGACATCGAGACTAGAACCACAGTTGAAAAAGAAGTCCTCTTCATAAGCAAAATTAGCTAAGGAATCTGCAAAACTGATTCCAATAACGTGGAATCAGCTGAAGAGATATGCTCTCAAATTCATCAAGTAGCGTTATAGCAGTTTGATGATATGTACAAATGAGAGGATTCCGGGCTGTATATGTCCCATTGAATTGATTTAAGATCAACTGGGAATCCCCTTTTATTAACAACCGCCTAATACCACCTTTCTTAGTAATATTCAATCCCATAATTAGAGCTTTATTCTCGGCCATATTGTTAGTAAATTCTACCCCGAGATAAGCAGCTAATTTCATTATAACTTGGAGCCCCAAGAGGAACACCAAGGAAAAGGGAATTCTCTTGCAAGAAAATCTATCTTGTAACATCAACAAGCTTGTTTATTATGTTTCATATGATCACAATGAAGAAAAGAACACCAGGCACAACAAATCTTCATACAACATCATGTAGATCTCCCACGGATTTGATAGAATCAACCATATTCTTCAATATCTTCACAAAATCCATCAATATAACAAATAAAGCAAAGGAATACACCATCTTTGAATGGAAATACATCACATAGTATTCATCTTCAATATCTCCATAGTCTTCTCTCTCAATCTCTCATATACAATCACTTTGTTTTTGTAGAATTGGCTATCTCTGACTCTCTCTCTCTCTCTCTCCATCAATAATACATCATATCCTCACTACAATCTCTCTAAAATTACTCTCAATAATCCTTCTTAGGTCGTGGATACCCCTCCCAAGAGGTATGTCTGATATGAAGGGTCACCAGAGCCACTACAATGTCCTTTCATAGCTCACTACTGTCACTTCACTCTAGTCTTCACTTGAGTCTTCAGCAGCTACTTATTTTACTTCTTTCAGCTCTTTTGCACGTGTATTCACCTCTTTCCAAGGCTAAAAAACTTTCCCAAGCTACACTCTCATCCATCAGAACACATACAGAAGCATATAGAACAGTCACAGAACAGTACCAGAACAGCTACAGTACAGAACAGAACAGAACAGAGACAAAGGCTCTACAGAAGACCTACAGAAGGTCATCAAAACCACATAACTCATACTCAAACCATTCCAAACTCTCACAAATCATTCAATAAACTTTCACAAGATCTCAATCTTCATCAATCAATACTCCATCCCTCCTTACAGAAGACAATCAGAACAAAACAGACCAAAATAGAACAAAACAGAAGGTATACAGAACCAATCAGAACCTATCAAAACATCACATAACCACATATCTCCATTGATAAACATCATGAACTTCCAAAACACAATCAATATCATCCAAAACACTCTCAAACCACTTCTAAATCAATTAATCATCTCATAAAATCAACCATTCAGCTCTCAAAAACAACAAAAATCAGCCAAAAAACAAGTCATTTCAACACTCAACATATCCCCACACTTAATAAGGAAGTGCCTCGCGACCCAGGAAAAAGGGAATACAAGGTCATTTAAAAAGCTCAACTTTAATCTTCAATATCTTTTCAAAAAGAATCCATCCACCACGACCCCAACTTATAACCTGTATCTGATATAAAAATACAAAGAAAGGAAAACCCTTTATACATTAACACTTCTTATCAAACTGAAAATCACAACAAATTTGTAAAGGATATAAGAGTTTTCTTCTTCTTCATCAGCATCAGCTTCAACTCTCCAACCACGACCTCAACACCACAATTCTCCAAAATGTAGCTCGCACACACGAAATCCAATCCAATAGGAAACCACCATGTTCGTTTTACATAAATGAACTCACAACACAAACACCAATACAACACAACCATCTGAATGACTCCTTCAAAAAGAGAGATTTTCATTAAAAAGCTTCCACCATACATTGGAAAGGTATCAATGAAGATGATCCCTCTTGAAAGATTGATGTTGTCGGAAACGATCCATAGACAAGGATTCATCTACAAAGGTTTTGGGAGGATTTTGAAAAAACTGAAGACAGCACATCCTTTCCAACAGGACCAAGTATCTGCTAGGCAAACAAAGGGCATGAAAATACAATATATGCAGCTGCTGGGAATCAATGCTCACATTGACATTCATGCACAACTTTGGAATAGGCTTGGAATCATTATGAGAGTGCCTATGCATATACGCCAAGTACCAAGCAAAGTGAGCAGTTAATCTCACTGAAGGATCGGCAGACTGTGAATACTGCTGAGCAAAATGAACATAGTTCTGATAAGCTTGACTGGAAGCTGTCCATTCTCCTGGAATTACTAGCCAATTGATCTGAGGTCCTGTAAGGGAATCATCCAAACTCCATCCCCTTCTTCTGGAAATCTGATTATCAAACCCGTCACAGTCACTAACCAACTGAGGTGGTTGAGATATAGAAGTGTTAGGAGAGGGTAATGGAATAAGAAAAAGTGGATGAAGTGAGGGATAGGCAAAATCATAAAAGGAAGAAAAGGTTAAAGAAGGAGTGGCAGAAATTTGGAGGGAATCACTAAGGAAGGGTGTTAACTGATAAATAGGAAATGTAGAGGGTACATGAATGGATGGAGAAGGACATGGTGGAGAAGGGGAAAATACCCTATCCTCAATAAAGGAACAGTATGTAAAAATGGAAATTTGAGGGAAAGATGAAGGTTGGAAAAGAAGGGGTAAAATAGTGGTGGAATTAGATTGACAAAGGGAAAGATATAGAGCATATCGGTGAGCCATTTGTTGGTAATAGAGGAGGGTAGGAACAGAAGGTCCTAAGAGAGATCGTCTATGATAGGCATCAAAGAAGGTAGCATTAAACGGATTATGTTTTGAAAGATAGGCTAAGAGATCCATCTTCAATTGATTAGTACTCTGGGCAGAGGTAGGAGCTGTGTTTTGTCTTTGATTCAGGACCACAGAATCAATCATGGGATGCTAGGAATTATCATGACAATCAGCCACTTTGGAGGAGTAACTCTGGAACATGTCAGCTATATGCAACTCCAAATGGTTGACATACAAAACAGCTTGTAGTACCACATCTCCCACATACCATGCCATATCCATCTCATCTGGAATTAACAAGTCTCCTCATAGATACATGTATGACATCAACATAGTATCTGGTGTGATAGAATCTTCAAACACCATCCTTACGACCTCTGTCAGCAACTCAACAGACCAAGCCCCACTCCATCCATCCTCTGGAAGAGGTAGATCCATCGTGGAAAGCTTCATGTAGAAGACCAACTTCTGTAAGTGGTAGTGGACAAAGAAAGAATGGTTTGGTGGAACATATTCCTGAAACTGCTCAAATGTAGACCATAACAAGTCCATTCTGGACTGCAATCTTTCCACTTTATCTTGGAATAGAGGGCACAAGGTAGCCTATCTCTGAAGAGCAGCCAAGTCCTGCTATGAAAGAGAAGGGATCAAGGGAACATTAGGGCTTGGAGGAACAGACCGAGATTTTGCCAGTTGATCTTGCAACTGCTGGATTTGAGAGGCTTGGGATGCCACTGTGTCATTAGCAATCTGTAAAGCTGAAAGTTTGGTATCTAAGAGAGCTTGGAACTCCTGCACTTCTGTGGACATCCTCTCCTTCTCCTCTGAAAGGCTAGTAACCTGGGATTGAGCCTCTAGTAACTGGATCTTCAAAGAAGAGATCTCATCACTTTGGGTGGCAACTAGTTGGGTTTGTTGTTCCAGTTGCTTAAACAAATCTGCTAGGGTATCCTTAGCAGAAGCTAACTCGGATGTTGCCTTATGCAACTGGTCCTTAGACTGCATGAGCTCTTCATAAAAAGATGCGTACAGCTGTTGAACACAGGCTGTCATTGACAACTCAATGGAACTTCGAATATCTTTACAGAGGAAAGGAATTGCATCTCCCGAGACTAGACTGTTCAGGGAGGGAACTGAGATGTCCAATGATCCTTCGCGATGTGCTCTGAATAGGTTATTACAAGTGAGATACCCAGGGAGTTCACTACCAAAGGTAGCAGGAATGGGCACTGAAGGAAGTACTGAAGGAGCTTTATCCGTTACCCGCTTCAAGCGTTTGCGTTAGATGACCAGGGGAGGCGGAGAATCATCATCCTCTATGTCAATAGGTTCTGACTCATCTGAAGGTGGAGGAGGAGATACTAGATCTGATGGAGGAGGTGGAGGCACAGTCTTCTGTAAACCTGAATAGGTCAAGAAGGCAGACAAATATGATCCATATGTGACATTGGTAACATTACCCCTGGTGACTTTGACGAAATGTTGATCCATTTTAGTGGGGAGGTAAGTGCTCCAATCAATAGCAACTTCTTTCAACACCATCCTGGAAGCTGTGAAAAGCTCTTTGGACAAGTACTGGGATGGCGTTTTGGCAGGCATAAACCTATCTTGGAGAAATTGACAGATCAGCTTCCATACAGGATCAGTGATCATAGAAAAGGAAACTCCTGAAGAGTTGATCACCTTCTTTACATCCAGCATTTCCCTTGTCTGCTTTTGCAACAGCTTCAGAATCTCTTCATTAGAGAAAAGCTAACGAGTTGTAACAAAAGGTTCACCTTTGGAGAGAAGAGACAGAGCCTTCCCTAAGCCTCGCGGTGTCAAAGTCATAGAAATTCCCTAGACTAGTCCTGTCTTCTTGCTGTAAGAGGCCAAAAACTCATTACATAACGACGGATCCTCTGGAAGCAATGGAAAGGAAGTAGCCACAAAAGCAGCAAGTCCCGCCTTCGTGAGAGGCTCAAAAGTAAGTAGGGAAGAGTAATCCCTACTAACTAATGGGACGTACTGGATAGGAGGAGGAGCATGAGAAGGCGCCATTCAGATGGTTATACACACACCACAAACACAGACAATCAAGGAGAATGCTTGCAAAGCAACAGACAAAAAACCAAGGATAAGATAACAACCAAAACAATAAAACGTGACTCGACCAACTAACCCCAAGCAAACCATAGCCTAGAAAAAAATCGACATGACCTTGAGACAAATGCGACCGAAAGCTTCATGCTATGCATTAGACAAACACCCAGAACCCCGTATCAGGCAATAAAAGAAAAAATTGCACACCGTACCCGTAACCGTAACAAAGACAGTAAACCAAAACAATACCACATGCGACACATATCAAGACTACATCATTGATAAACAAGTGTTTGACCATGGAAATAACTCCAATGACTGCGCATTCCCATCCCACGAAACGGTTCGTTAAAAAGAGGAATTAAGTGCAGTGAGGGGGAATTAAGTTAATGAAGGGTTTATTTTAAGAAATTATTAAGAAATGGGTGAATTTTTATTAAGTGATAAACCTTAGCAAGAAAACGGCGGTTCCTTATTATAAATGTAATTACCAATTATTAGATTAAAACGGTGCTTTAATTCGAATCTCGGACTTCGATACCCAGACTGGGTCTCTAAATGCAAGTTCATTGATTACCAATTAAGGTGATGTGGAGCGCTTTTTTGCCAACGCGTGCTCTTGTGACGGTTGGTTCATTTTAATTAAAAATTAAAGTGTCTCTTGAGCGCACGTAGTGCGTGCGAAGTGAACGGCGGGTTTATTGTAATTAAAAAAATATGTGTGTGTAGAGCGCGAATGCGCATGGAAACTGTGAGTGAATAAATAGTTCATTTTAACAATTAATTGGTGATTAAGGGGGAAATGAAAATAAAAAAAACACATAAAATAAATACCTAGAAGGGGTGTGTATGTAATGGCCTCAATGCGCACGGAAGAGTCCCCCAAAAGAAGTGAATCCAGTAAAAGAAAAGTAAAGACCACTGACGAAACAACAAAGAGAACACCTTAGTGGGATTGTTGATTTGAAATGAATTTTTAAGGTGTTATTGTGGAGGGGAGTGGGGTTATATTTTAGGTGTGTTTGTTTTGGTTTTATAGTGTGGTTTTGTTTATTTGGTTTATTTGTGTGTTTTTTTAAATTGAATTTGAATTTTAATTTGCTATTATGGACGGTTTGTTTTGGGTTTGGTGTTTTTTTTTTTGTTAATAAGAATAAGAATAATGAAATCAAGATATATAGCACATGAACAGCCATGGAGGAAATATCCACAATTGAGTGTATGAAAATAAAATAGAGAGTTTTATGGTTAATTTCCGTTTGTTGGTTTTTTTTTGTTTTTTTTAAAAAAAATAGGGGTGCCATGTATGATAATATTTTAAAGTGAAAAATAAATGGAAAAAGGTCAAGGGGGTGAGTGGAAATTTTTAGAATTTTTTGGGTATTTTTTACTAATTTTAAATGATTTTTTTACATTTGTTGGTAATTTTTGGGATAAATTGGGAAATATTGGATTTTCAGAGATTTTGGGGTTGGAAATTTCCAGCTGAAAATTTTCCAAAAATTGGCAAAAAGTGAAGGGAATTTTTAGATTTTTTTTTGATTTTTTATTGAGTGGAAATTAATTTATAAAGTAATTAAATTAGTTAAATCAGGAAAATCAGCTTAGTCCTGTTAGTCTGTGTAAGTCATGTAAGTCTGACTAAGTCAAGTCAGGTTAGTCAAATGGAACTAGGTTAGTCTAGGTGAAGTCAGATAAGTCAGGTGGAGACTAACCTAAGGGGGGTTAGGTAACCTAAGTAGGGGTAGGGTTAGGATTAGGGTTAGGGTTAGGGTTAGGAGTTAGGGTTAAGGTGGGGGTTAGGGTTAGGGTTAGGAGTTAGGGTTAGGGTTAGGGTTAGGAGTTAGGGTTAGGGTGAGGGTTAGGGTTAGGGTTAGGTTTAGGGTTAGGTTGACTAACTGAACTAGGGTTAGTGGGGTGGGGTTAGGGTTAGGTTGACTAACCTAACTAGGGTTAGTGGGGTGGGGTTAGGGTTAGGTTGACTAACCTAACTAGGGTTAGTGTTAATTAACATGAATTAAAGGAAAAAAAAGAAAAAAAAGGAAAAGGAACGAACCTGCAAGAAAAGGGGAGGAGGAGGAGAGGGGCGGCGGCGGCGGAAATGGCGGCGACGGCGTCGAGCGTGGCGGCGACGGACGGCGAGCGTGGCGGCGATGGCATCTGGCGAGGCGGCTCCGGAGGGTTCTGCGGCGGGCGCGGCAGGGCGGCGGTGGCGACTGGCCCAGACCAGGCGGCGGCTCGGCAAGCGGGCCGCGGAGGGCCAGGCGGACGTGGCGTGGAGGGAGGAGAAGCAGGCGGAAGGGGGAAGGAGGAGGAGGAGGAGGTGGTGGAAGGAGGGAGGGTGGAAGGGCGCCAACGGGGGGGAGGCGGGAGGAGGAAGGGGAAGGGAAGGCGGGGCAGGGAGGAAAACGGAGGAGGGAGGAAGAAGGGGAGGGGAAGGCGGGGGATGGAGAAAGAAGGGGAGGACGAGGGCGGGGGAAGACGGAGGATGGAAGAAGAAGGGGAGGGGAAGGCAGGGGATGGAGAAAGAAGGGGAGGACGAGGGCGGGGGAAGACGGAGGATGGAAGAAGAAGGGGAGGGGAAGGCGGGGGATGACGCAGAAGGAAGGAGGAAAGAAGGGAGGGGAGAATTGGGGAGAGAGAAAGAGGGGAGAGGAAGAAGAAGAGAGAGAAAGTGAAAAAAAGGGGGAGGGTAGTTGAGATTCGAGGAGGGGAGAGAGGGTGGCCGTTGGGGGGAGGGGTAGGTTTTTTTAAAAAAATTAAAAAAATAAAGGAATTAATTAATTAATTAATTAAAAAAGGAAAAGTGAGACGCCCCTGTCCCGTGCGCATGCGCGGGGCAGGGGTAAAAAACATTTGCTGTGACGGGAGTGAAAAGGCGCCTAGATGCAGGGACAGAGCACGCGGACACGACCGGGGTGCGTTAAAATGCGTAAAATCGAAAAAGGCGCGTTCATGCACAGGACGGAGCGCGTAAAAACTCATAAAAATAAAGAAAAATGAATAACTCCCAATCCGGATGTCAAAACGAAATAGCGTAAAAATAGAAAGTAGGCACGACGGCAGGCGAAAGACAGGGAAAATATGCGACGGAGGTTCCGGGAAGGGTAAAGGGCGGTCACGTGCAAAAAACACAAAAATCAGATAAAAAAACGCAATTAAAAATTAATATCAAAAAATTCGTGCATCGGAATGAGGTGCAGGAAAAAGGAAAAATGTGCAAAAAGACGTGCCCGACAATCCGAGCTCATCAAAACATAGTTCCGATGGAGATAAGACGTGTTCACGTGGGAAAAACCCAAAAAATAGACCCGAAAATGGGATTAGAAATTAATATCGGACGATCTGTTCACCGGAATGACATGCAGTAAAAAGGAAAAATGTCCGCAGGAAGAAGTGGCACAGGGTTATCACGTTAAACTGCAGTTCTGGTGGAAGTAGGAGGGGTTCGCATGCGAAAAACTCTAAAAATACACCCGAAAACTCATGTAAAAATTAATAAGTAAAAATCCGGAAGTCGAAAGAGGATGGAGGAAAGAGGAAAAAGGTAGGGGAAGACACAGGGGACACGACTGGCAAAGCAAATTGGAATTCCGATGCAAACAGGGCAGGTTCACATGGAAAAATATCAAAAAGACGCACGAAAAAGTCTGAAAAAACTGGAAAATTAATATTGGACAAACCGTGTAGCGGAATGACTTGGAGTAAAAGGAAAAAATGTCAGGGAAAAGTGGTTGTCAGGGCTATAATGTCATATCACGGTTCCGAAGCAAGCAAAGCACGTTCACATGGAAAACCAGCTAATTTGCACAAAATGCTTCAAAAATTAATAACGCGAAAACCGTGCACCGGAATAGGGGCAAGTAAAAAGGAAAAATGGTTAGGTCAAAGGAGAAAACAGGGCTATAAGGTTGGATTTGGACTTCAGTGAACGTAGGATGCATTCACATGGCAAGACCTCAAAAGTAGGGAATGAAGGAAAACTGCAAGGGAATAGCCCCAAGGGTGGGTGGAAAATGAACTGTTGGGTGGGAAGGGACCCCATTAGGGTAAAAGCAAGTCATGGCGGAGAGGCATGAGCAGGTTAAGGCATATGCAGAAGGGTATGCAATGTAGACGCGCAGGGATGCGTCCCCACACTTAAGACCTTAATGGATAGGGTTAACCGAGCAACAGGGACCTAGGACCATGCCACAAACCATCCACTAACTTCCCCACACTTAAAACATGAACCGCACTAAGAAATCAAAGTTGTAGGGTTAGAAAAACTTGGCCCATGTTGTCAAGAAGCAAGGTTGAGTGTCGATGGCACGTCCTGTGTTGTTGTCGGCTTCTGGAGGTACCAAAGCATCTTCTCGGCACACGTTCTTTATGGCAGGGACCATGTGGCAGCACCCAGGGAGGTAGCTGATGGAAAGAATCGCAGGAAATTCGTCGATGATGAGGGATATTGCACTCAACTCACAGTCACTCATATGGAATGAAAGAACAGTCACTCGCCCCATGACTAATATCACTCGAGGAAGAATGATGGAAACCCATATCTCGTATCCGGTTGAGGAATCAACAGGGGAATGGTGCAGAGGGAGTATGCCAGGGTGCACAGTTGATGGTGCATTAGTGCGTTCAACTCGTCTGGCATAAGTGCAAGGAGGAAGGCAAGGGAGCCTTACAGCGCAGTGTACAGAACAGGGTGGCGTGTCCTGTGATAACAATAGAGACCCATCCCGTGGGTGCATAGGGAAACGGGAACATACCTGACTCCAAGTGTCGTAACGTCCCTCAATCTCACCTCTCTGTAATTGAATGAAGACACTCCAGTCACACTCAACCCACCCTCTGTCTCATGCTCTGTTGATAGATACAGAAGGGCAGCCTTTTCCTGAAACCCATTGATGTAATCCTCACGGTCACTTGTGCAAAGGTTGTATGCCTTGTGCGCATTGGATGGTGCAATTGTGCATCCCGCCCTGTGCCGGCATACGGTGCGAGAAGGAAGGCCAGGGAGCCTTATGGTGCAGTGCACATAACAAATTGTGCTTTGTGCATTGAGAGGCCCATCTCGTGCGTGCAACACTTCAGTCACACTACTCACCTCTCATTTGATTTGAAGTGAAAAGACTGGTCGCTCGCCCCACCCTCTGTCTCACGCTCTATTGATAATTATAGAGGGCAACCATACTCACTTCCCCATCCGGTTAGGATGAAAGCTCACATCACTCAAGGGGTTGTCGATGAAGATCGCGTCGTCAGTTGTTGAAGAGGCGTACCCAGGGAGGTAGCCATCAAATCGAAGGTTGTGTTGGACAGGAACATGTCATCTACTAGAGGACAATTAGACACTCTGCAGAGAGAGCCAGGACACAGCGTACCAAGGGAGGTAGCTTCGGAATTGGATCCTGGAAATTTCAAGTGATGAATCCACTTTCTAGACTGCTGGGTGTTGCCACCTTTTCCACAGCCAGCTTCTCGCCCAAGGGCGTGTGCCACCTTTTCTTGGAACGAGGCCTGCTATGACAGGCAATTGCTTCCTTTTCTCCCATAAAGTTATGTGACATCCCTGGATGCATCATCAGAAGATGAGTCTTCAAGCCAAGAGGTAATTAATTTTGAAACCAAACCCGAAACGGCTCTAATCCCATTTCAACATCTTAAGGAGCAACCTAAGTCTCCACCAAAAGAAGAAGTTGGTTCTAGTGGGACGTCAGAAGAGGATATCACTTCCTTGAAGGAGTCGGATCTGTATCCAGAAGCAATCCGTGGGACCTTCATCCGTGAAGTAGAAGGTGAAAGGTAGTTAACTTTTGTGGATGCAGAAGGCACTGAACGCCACTTGAAGGTGGGTAGCAGCCTCCCAGAAGAGGAGTTGTCAACCTTGTACAACTTGTTGAAAGAAAATTTGGATGTGTTTGCATGGTCCTACAAAGACCTAAATGGGATTGATCCCACAATATGTCAACATCATATTGACTTGGAGCCTGATGCCAAGCCTGTACGGCAATGACAGAGGCGAATGAACCTGAATTATTCCACATTGGTGAAAGCGGAGCTGCTGAAGCTTCTGGAAGCTGAGCTCATCTATCCAGTGGCAAATAGTGAATGGGTTTCACCCATCGTGGTTGTACCCAAGAAGAATGGCAAGCTTCGAATATGTGTGGATTTCCGCAAGCTTAATTCCAAGACGAAGAAGGATCACTTTCCTATCCCTTTCACAGACCAACTGTTGGACACAGTGGCAGGACATGAGCTTTATTCCCTTCTGGATGGATTCAGCGGATACAACCAAGTCCAAATCGCAGAAGAAGACCAATCCAAAACAAGCTTCACCACAGAATGGGGGACCTACGCTTACCGAGTGATGCCATTTGGGCTCTGCAATGCCCCTGCTACTTTCCAGCAAGTCATGATGGCCGCATTTCAAAATCATTTGCACAATTTTATTGAAGTATATTTGGATGACTTTTGTGTCTATAGTTTGATCCATGAACATTGGGAGCACCTGGAACAATGCTTTGACCGATGCCGGGAGTATGGGATTTCCCTCAATCCCGACAAATGCATCTTTGGGGTCTCTTCTGGAGTTCTGTTGGGTCACATTGTCTCTACACAAGGGATATCAACAGACCCTGCAAAGATCGAAAAGATCGCAGCTCTGACAGCGCCTACCAACCTCAAACAGTTGAGGGGATTCTTAGGCCATGTGGGTTACTATAGAAGGTTCATAGCCCATTTTGCAACAAAGGCAACCTCCTTGCACAAGCTTCCGAGGAAAGATGCAGAGTTTACTTGGATGGAAGAATGTAACAAAGCCTTCCACACTCTGAAGCAGTGTCTGATTGAGGCACCCATTCTGCAACCTCCTGATTGGATGAAGGAGTTCCATGTACACACTGATGCATCAATTGAAGGTTTAGGCGCAGTTCTCTGCCAGAAGGGTTCCTTGAAGCTGGATCAACCGATCTATTATGCAAGCCGAAAAGTCACTGATAGGGAACGGAACTATACAGTGACAGAGCTGGAGTGCTTGGCAATGGTGTTTGCCCTAGAGAAGTTCCGCCATTACCTCCTGTCCACCCACTTTAAATTTTATGTGGATCATGAGGCCCTGTCCTTCCTGATGAACAAAGCAGATGTGAAAGGACGAATGATGAGATGGCTCCTTCTATTCCAGGAGTTCGACTTTGAGGTGATTACTAAGCCTGGTTGTTCCCATGTTCTGGCTGATCATTTGTCGCGTATCCCACAAATGGCAGACGAGGAGCAGGATGATCCAGACCTCCCTGATGCTTCCCTATTCTTAGTAGAAATTGTAACTCCTTGGTATGCAGACATTGCCAATCTGTTGGCAACCCAGCAGTACCCTCTTGGCATTTCTAGTCGGGAAAGGAAGAAGCTTATGCTAGAATCAGCCCCCTACACCCTGCTAGGTGGTGCACTGTACAAGAAAGGCAAAGATGTGTTGTAGGAGATGAGATTGGGATTGTTCTAAAGGCTTGCCATGACGAGCCATGTGGAGGCCACTTTGCAGGAGAAGCTACAGCCAGGAAGGCTTTGCTAGCAAGTTACTGGTGGCCTACCATTCATAAGGATGCCTATGATTACTGTAAAAGATGTGATGCTTGTCAGCGAATGGGGAAACCCACGAAGACAAGTGCCATGCCACTGCAACCTATCCTTCCCCTGAAGCCGTTTGAGAAGTGGGGCATTGACTTCGTAGGTCCAATCGACCCTCCCACCAGAAGGAAACAGAACCAATACATCCTCGTATGTACCGATTATGTCACAAAGTGGTGTAAGGCTAAAGCCCTAAAGCGGGACGATGGTAACAGCGTGGCCCTGTTCATGTACGAGAATATCATCATCTGTTTTGGCAGTCCCTTAGAGTTGGTAAGTGACAGAGGCGTCATTTCCTTAATAAAGTCATGGAAGAGTTGACACAGTTGTATAAGATCCGCCATCGCAAGTCCACTCCTTATTACCCCAGAGCCAACGGCCAAGTCGAAGTCACCAATCGCATCCTCTGCTCGATTCTGACAAGAACGATTGCCGCACATCGTCTTGATTGGGATGATCGACTTACAGAGGCCCTCTGGGCGTACAGAACCTCCCATAAAGCAGCAATAGGACAGACACCCTTTCAGCTGGTGTATGGTATAGAAGCTATTTTCCCTATTGAACTGGAACTACCCTCTTTGAGAGTGGCTATCAAAGAGCGTTTGGGGGGTGATGATTCATTGCAACGCCGTCTCCTGCACTTGGAATGTTTGGACGAAATTCGTCGGATGGCTCTACAGTGCATGGAAGCCACGCAAGCTCGACGCAAGGCTTACCATGACAGCTTTATCAAGCACAAGGAGTTCAAAGAAGGTGATTTGGTCCTAGCCTATGATTCACGATTTGGCAAGTTTCCTCGCAATCTCCAACAGCGGTGGATGGGCCCCTATAAGGTACTTGCCGTCAACCCTAATGGCTCTGTCCAAGTGCAGACCGTTGATGCCTATAATGATCCCTTTCTGATCAATGGATATCGCCTGAAGAAGTACTTCCCTCCTTGGGGAACTTGACAATTACGGTCACTTGATCTTTTCCCTCGTTGGCACGGCACTCTATTTCTTATGCTGTTACTTCTGATAGCCATTCTTTAGTCACTCCTGATGAGATGGACGCAACCCTCTGTCCCCTCAAACCCCCCTTCGAGCCTTGATCTCTTATCCTCTATTTTCCACCAGCGACAGTGGCGAGGTTGGTCTTGATACATGGTCTTTCTACCATTCTCTTGTTTAATTCGAAGAGGAAAAAAAGAAAAAAGAAAAAAAAATACATATCGATCATGGGAGAAAAGGACTTAGGTCCCTGTCATGCCGACCTATTCTTTGAGAAAAGGTGGAAACACCCTCGTGAATAGGGAAAAACAAGAAAAAAAAAGAGAAAAAAAAAGAAAAATAAAACTTTTGTTGCTGTTGAGGGAGCAATCCTTAATCCACGTCTTCTTGTCAATATACTTTTGAACCTTTTTCAGCAACTGGGAGACAACATCAATAATTGTCGGAATGTGAGGTTTGGTTTAAAGGTATCTAGATCTCTGACCAGATCGTATTCCTTAATAGGATCCACTAGCTTCTCTAATCGGTTAGGGAATGGGACAACACCCATTTTTATCTTCCCTCTCTCTTCCAACAGGGGAATCATGGGAACTTCTTCTGCCACTTGTGGCACTTCCTCCTCGTCTGTTTCCTGGACCTCTGGTCCTGTCTCTGTAACTCTCTGTGGCACTGTAGTGCTCTGGACGGCACTGTCAGGCTCTGTTTTGTTTTGTTCTTCTGGTGGAAGATTGAACTTCACTGTTCTGGCAGGAGGGTTATTTTATTTCTGGATAGATGGTTCCTTCTTGTTTGCACGTGTGATGGCAGCAACTTCCAATTCCACTAAATTGGAGGTCGGCTCTTGGGCCTTGGCCGGACTATCAATAGCACTCTTCTTCACTGGGGCTGGACTTGGACAGTCTTTTGTAGTGTGGCCTTCTCCTTTGTATCGACTGCATAAGGGCTTGTAATCCACTGACCTTCTGGGATTTGGACAATTTGGTGAAATGTGTCCCTTTTCTCCACATCTGTAACACACCAGTTCTGATCTCTGAACACCGCCAGACTGTCTTCCTCTGTAACTTTGAGAGGGAAATCTTCTGGGTCCGAAATTAGGACCAAACTCTCTAGGCTTGGGTCCAATATCCTGTGTTGTCATTTTGGATTCCAGCAAGTTAAATCTTGCATCTTCTTCCTTCCTTCTCCTATCATGCATCTCCTTCAGAGAGCAAATGTCCTCTGTATGGTTCTTCCGCAAACAATAGGAACAGAAGGCTCGAGGAATGGTTGGTTTTCGTGTGCATTTAGTGGCTAAATGGCCTGCTTGATGACACTTACCACACCAAGTATTTGACCGCATCACATCTCTTCCTACTCCTGCAACGTTGGATACGCTAGGGGTGTTCACTTTCAGCGTCTGTAGCTACTCTGTAATCACATCCATCAACTCCTTTTTTATGTTTGCAACTGAGTTGGATAAGTAATCTTTCAAGCTTTCTCCTCCGGAGGTACTGGCAGGAGGGTTTTGAGGAGTCTCTGTAATCACTGCATAAACAAGTTGGGTTGGTGCAGAGGAATCTCTGTTCTGGTTCTGATTCAGAGCTTCTGTTTGAACTGTTGGCTGTTGACTCCAGTTGGTAGGATTCCACTGTTGCAGTTGATTTGGCATTGAGGAAATTGGTTGGGACCATTGTTGTTGTGGTTGAACCATCATTTGAGGCATGGATTGTAGCCATTTGTGGATTTGGTGCACTGTACTGTGATATTGAGGGCATCTGTTGGTAAGGGTAGGGGATAGTGACTGCATTTGGTGGATACATCATTCCTGGCATCAGAGGAGGTGGGACTCCTCTTCCTGGATTCATCTCCAATCTAGCTTCCACTTCATCGTATAGTCTTGCACCTTCTGTCGCAGCTTGCAGGGTGGCTGGTCTTTGTAGGTCCACAAACTTACGGACTTCTGGTTGTAATCCTCTGAGAAACACTCCCTTCTGAATGCCATCATCTAGATTATGGTTAGTCCATCTCTTCAGGATGGATTCCATTCGTGAGACATAAGCTTCTACTCTTTCTCCAGAGGACTGACTTAGGTTCATAAATTCCTCTCTCATGCGCTCTTCAAAACCTTCACGCCTGAATTTAGTGAGGAAGGCCAACTTCAGGTCGTCCCATGTGGCAAAAGTTCCTGCTGCTTGTCTCTCATACCACTGAAACGCCATGCCCTTGAAAGTGGTGGGGCATATTGCCAACCAATGCTCAGGGGTTCTGGCATTGTTAGCCACACATGCTACCATAAACTCTGCTAGATGAAGATTGGGGTCTTCATTGTACTCTCCCTTAAAAACTGGCAATGGAACTACCTTCACTGGCCTGTCATCAACATTTCCAAGACAGATCTGCCTTGGAAGTGGACCTCCAACAGGAGGAGGAAGGGCTTGATGTGCCATTGGGACTTCTGTAAAGAGTTTCGCAAGGGCGTCAAAGGCGGCTTCTGCTACGAGCTCACTCTCGGCTCTGATTTTTTCTTTCTCTCTTCTCACGTACCTCTGGACTCGTTCTAACGCTTGCCTCTTTATTGAGTCATTCATCAGGGGGTTGGCTCCACTATGTTGTTAGTGCTCCACAGAGGGTTAACAGAAGGCTTCAGTCTCTGGAGGACTCTCTTGCCAACATTTCTTCTACTTCTTTCTTTTCAACGTCCCTGAATTCTGCTTTCATTCCACTGCAGAGAGGAAGGTATTCGGTTCTGAAGGTGTCAAAAATCATACGTCTGAGCATTGTGGTGGTACCATCATCATAATAGTGCCAGCTTCTGATGGTTTCAACAGTGTTTGTTGTGAAAAACACTCTGTCTACCAACTTCCAGTGGGTTGCCAATTGAACAAATAGAAGATTATCAGTACACCAAGCATCCCATGTATCTTGCTGTTGAGCATCCACGAACAAATTCCAACTCTTTTCCTTCTTGTCTTTGTGAACCTCTACAGACCAAGACTCCTGAAGCTTCTTCACAATCTCCCACTTGATGTTGTCTGGAAACTTCTCAATGAATGCCAAATCTTCCATGGATGGTCATTCTCTTTGTTTTTGCTCTTCAGTTTGTTCCCAAACAGTTTGCCACCAAGATGCAAGTTTCTGCTGCTTCAACAGAAAGAGGAAACTGTCCACCATATAGAGCATGCATCATGATGGTGATGTGTTTCCGCCATTGTGGGATGAACTTCTTGTAGAAAGTGGCTTTGATTATGAGGAATTCCAACTCTTCAGTGGAAGAATGAACTTTACAAACATCCATTGAATTCTTCTCTTCTTGGCAATGCCATTTCCTTCATTTTTCACCTCTTCTGGTGCTTGTTGATGGTAAGTTTCCCCGGCTACGCACCAAAAACATGGTGCCCCAAGAGGAACACCAAGGAAAAGGGAATTATCTTGCAAGAAAATCTATCTTGTAACATCAACAAGCTTGTTTATTATGTTTCATATGATCACAATGAAGAAAAGAACACCAGGCACAAAAAATCTTCATACAGCATCATGTAGATCTTCCACCGATTTGATAGAATCAACCATATTCTTCAATATCTTCACAAAATCCATCAATATAACAAAGAAAGCAAAGGAATACACCATTTTTGAATGGAAATACATCACATAGTATTCATCTTCAATATCTCCATAGTCTTCTCTCTCAATCTCTCATATACAATCACTTTGTTTTTGTAGAATTGGCTATCTCTGACTCTCTCTCTCTCTCTCCATCAATAATACATCATATCCTCACTACAATCTCTCTAAAATTACTCTCAATAATCCTTCTTAGGTCTTGGATACCCCTCCCAAGAGGTATGTCTGATATGAAGGGTCACCAGAGCCACTACAGTGTCCTTTCATAGCTCACTACTGTCACTTCACTCTAGTCTTCACTTGAGTCTTCAGCAGCTACTTCTTTTACTTCTTTCAGCTCTTTTGCACTTGTATTCACCTCTTTCCAAGGCTAGAAAACTTTCCCAAGCTACACTCTCATCCATCAGAACACATACAGAAGCATACAGAACAGTCACAGAACAGTACCAGAACAGCTACAGTACAGAACAGAACAGAACAGAGACAGAGGCTCTACAGAAGACCTACAGAAGGTCATCAAAACCACATAACTCATACTCAAACCATTCCAAACTCTCACAAACCATTCAATAAACTTTCACAAAATCTCAATCTTCATCAATCAATACTCCATCCCTCCTTACAGAAGACAATCAGAACAAAACAGAACAAAACAGAAGGTATACATAACCAATCAGAACCTATCAGAACATCACAGAACCACATATCTCCACTGATAAACATCATGAACTTCCAAAACACAATCAATATAATCCAAAACACTCTCAAACCACTTCTAAATCAATCAATCATCTCATAAAATCAACCATTCAGCTCTCAAAAACAACAAAAAGCAGCCAAAAAACAAGTCATTTCAACACTCAACATAACTCTACGTCGGGGATCTCGGATAACTACTCCAACACTTTTCTATTAGGGCCCTTGGACACTCCATCAAAGTATAATGTATACGTCCATAATGGGTTTACACAACCAGCCACATCAAGAACTCCCCTATTCGTAATTATGATAGTCAAAGTTCAACATATTTAGAGGATGAACTGACGGCTCCATCGCACCTTCTTCATTAAACTCAACAGGGATGCTTGTCAAGATTTGTAAACAGTGATGGCAGAAAACTTTAATCTTCCACACAAAGGTGCCGTCTTCTTGCTCAATCACTTTATATCCCTTGCTCCACCAGATAAGCCTCCCCTGATGATATATTTGCTCAAGATATGGGTGCTCCAAATAAGGGATTAACCACCCCATCAACTAATTTAAGCTCTCATGCAGGTCTCCAATTAGCCCCAGCATGGACCTGCAAAGTATTTTTCCGTGTTAGCATACTTATAAATAATAAGGTTTAATCTTATTAAGATTAACCTTATTCTTAAATTCCACCCCTTGTAGATAAACTAATAGAAGTGTGGACTTATTTTTACCTATTCAAACTATCTTGTAAGGGCCATCCCATCGAGGTTCCAACTTTCCTGGAAATAGCTCCCTATGCGCGTCATAATATAAAACTAACTACCCCTTTTTAAAAGTATATTTCTTCACTTTTAGATCATGCAACCGCTTCATCTGACATTAAGCCACCTCTTGGTGCAACAAACTCTACAATTTGAGCTCGTCTAAGTGGGCTATAGTCGTAAACCGCTCAAATAGGGCATCTTCATCACCCAGAGAATGATCGATTGCGAATCTAATGGTTGACAACTCAATTTCTAAGGGCAAGACACACTCCTCCCCATAAACTAATTTGAATGGGGTGTGACCAGTGTATCGTTTAAATGTCCTATTATACGCCCAAACTGCCACATATAATTTTGTATCCCAGTCCCGCTTCTTTTCGGAGACTATCTTGGATAGAATATCCATAAGCTGCTTATTGGTACTTTCGACTTGTCCATTTGCTTGAGGATTATAGGGGGTCATCTTGTTATGTGTAATTTTCCAAGCCTCAGTCAGGCTTCTAATTACCTTATTTAAAAAATGGGTTCCACGGTCCGATACTATTTCCTTTGGCAGACCAAAACAACAGATGATTTGCTCAAGTAGAAAACTGGCAATCTCTTTTGCATTGTCCTACCTTGTCGCTCGTGCTTCTCACCACTTTGTAAAGTAGTCAGTGGATACTATAATATACCTCTTTTGAGTAGTAGACGATGGGGTGATAGGACCCACAAAGTCAATGTCCCACTTCTCAAATGGAAGGATAGGCATGATAGGCGTAAGTGGGCATTTCCTATTCTCTCTGTTGTCATGCCTTTGACAGGTATAACATCTCTTAACATACTGAAAGGAATCTTGGAAAATGGACGGCCACCAATATCCAGCTCTTAAAGCTTTGTGTGCCGTTAACCGCCCAACAAAGTGCCCTCCACAAGCGAATTCATGGCATTCTTCCAAAATAAACGGAACTTCATCAGGCATCACACATCGGCGATAGATATCATCAACATCTTGCTGATATAATGTTCTTGTGATCAAGTATAATTTTAATGCATGCTGTTTAATCTTCCTCTTCTTCAATTTTGATAAAGTAGCTCCAATCTCTCCCGTAGAAATATTGTGCGTTATAGCAACATACTAGGAGGGAATTGACGCCATATCAATCTCAAACAAAGTCTCCAAGTCACTTCCTTCAGCCAAGACTAGGAGGGAATAGACGTAGTATCAATCTCGAACAAAGTCTCCATGTCACTTCCTTCAGCCACAAGACCTCTTTTGGCTCTCCAAAATCCACGGATGATCCAGATCTTCCTAATGCTTCTTGGTTTCTAGTTGAAACAGTTTCTCCCTGGTATGCAGACATAGCCAACCTCCTAGAAACTCAACAGTATCCTCCTGGCATCTCAAGCCATGAGAAGAAAGCTTCTGCTAGAATCAACCCCCTACACCTTGCTGGGTGGTGCACTGTACAAGAGAGGCAAAGATGAAGTGCTGTGAAGATGTGTTGTAGGGGATGAAATCAATATAGTATTGAAAGCATGCCATGAAGAACCATGTGGTGGACACTTCACAGGAGAAGCAAAGCCAGGAAGGCTCTAGTAGCAGGATATTGGTGGCTGACCCTCCATAAGGATGCATATGACTACTGTAAGAGATGCGATGCTTGTCAGTGAATGGGGAAACCCACCAAAATAAGTGCCATGCCACTGCAACCCATTCTTCCCCTAAAGCCATTCGAGAAGTAGGGGATTGATTTTGTGGGTCCCATTGATCCACCCACCAAATGGAGGCAGAATAGATACATCTTAGTATGTACGGATTATGTCACAAAGTGGTGTGAAGCTAAAGCCCTGAAGTGGGATGATGGTAACAGCGTAGCCCTGTTCATGTACGATAATATTATCACTCATTTTGGCAGTCCCCTCAAGCTAGTAAGTGACAGAGGTACTTATTTCCTTAACAAAATCATGGAGGAGTTGACAGAGCTGTATAAGATCTGCCATCACAAGTCCACTCCTTACTACCCCAGAGCCAATGGCCAAGTTGAAGTCATCAATCGCATCCTTTTCTCGATTCTAACAAGAACGATTGCCACACATCGTCACGGCTGGGTTGATCGACTTATAGAGGCCCTCTGGGCATATAGAACCTCCCATAAGGTAGCTACAAAACAGACCCCTTTCCAACTAGTGTGTGGTACAGAAGCCATCTTTCTTGTTGAACTGGAATTTCTCTCTTTGCGAGTGGCAGTTAAAGAATGCTTGGGAGATAATGAGTCACTGCAACGCCATCTCTTGCACTTGGAATGCTTGGATGAGATACAACGGATGGCCCTACAGTGCATGGAAACCACTCAAGCGCGATGCAAGGCCTATCATGACAGTTTCATCAAGCACAAGGAGTTCAAAGAATGTGATCTTGTCCTAGCCTATGATTCAAGATTTGGCAAGTTTCCTGGCAAGCTTCAACAACGGTGGATGGGCCCATACAAGGTACTTCCTGTCAATCCTAATGGCGCTGTTCAAGTGCAAACCGTTGATGCCTCTGATGATCCTTTTCTGATCAATGGCTATCGTCTGAAGAAGTACTTCCCTCCTTGGGGATCTTGACAATCATAGTCGACCTACCCCCCCCTTTTGGGTGTCGCACTATCCTTCTTGTCGTGCTTCTGATAGCCCTATGATTCTCCTCATGAGGCGGTCTCATTCTACTAGCCCCTCACAGATACATCTCAACTAGACCTTGTTCTCTTCTCATCTGATTCAGCAAAACGGTGGCAAGGTTGGTCCTGACACATGGTATTGCTACTATTCTTTCTTAACGAAAAAAAAAAGAGAAAAAGAAATAAAAGAGAGAAAAAAAATAGACAAAACTATTATGGGAGAAAAGGAAGAAATTATCTATCATAACAGGCCTCGTTCCAAGAAAAGGTGGCAACACCCTTGGGCGGGAAGCTGACTATGGAAAAGGTGATAACACCCCTCAGTTCAGGAAAGCTGGCTCACCAGCAGAACCTTTCTTACAGACAACCTTTCTTACAAATCATTGAAGTACGAGACTTGTTCGTTGCTTCCCTGGGTATGCCTTGTCTTCACTACCTTGACGACAATAACAGCCGGCATAATCTTCCTCACCAACCCCCTGAGTGATGCAAGCTTTCATCCTAATAGGATGGGGATATGAGTATGGGCTGCCCTCTGTATCTATCAGAGAGTGAGACAAAGGGTGGGGTGAGTGATTAGTCTTTCCCTTCAAATCAAATGAGAGGTGAGATGTGTGAACGGAGTATTGCATGCATGGGTTGGGCCTCTCAATGCACAACACACGATCTATTCTTGTGCACTGCACCATAAGGCTTCCTGGTCTTCCTTCTTGCACTATATGTTGACACAGGCCGGGATGCACAGTTGCACCATCAAAAGCACACAAGGCATATGCCCTTTGCACAAGTGATAGTGAGGATTACATCAATGGGTTTCAGGAATGGGTTGCCCTCTGTATCTTTCAACAGAGCGTGAGATAGAGGGTGGACTGAGTGTGACTGGTGTTTCTTTAATCAATTATTGAGAGGTGAGGATTGAGGGACGTTACGACAATTGGAGTTAGATACGTTTTTATTTTCCTATGCATCCACAGGATGGGTCTCTGCCATCAGCACAGGACACGTCACTGTGTTCTGTATATTGCACTACAAGGCTCCCTGGCCTTTCTGCTTGCACCTATGGGCCAAATGAGTTGGACGCATTGATGCACCATTCATTGTGCACCCTGGCATACTCTCTCTGTACCGTTCCCTTGTTGATTACTAAACCGGGTGTGAGCTTTGGGTTTCATCAATATTACCTCGAGTGATGTTAGTAATGGGACGAGTGACTGCTTTTTCATTCCATTTGAGTGCTCCTAAGTTGAGTGCAATATCCCTCGTTATCGACAAAATTCTTGCGATTCCTTCAACCAGCTACCCCCTGGGTGCTGTCGCATGGTCCTTGCCACGAAGGACATGTGCTGTGAAGACATCTTGGTACCTCCTACAGCCGACAACGATACAAGACGCAACCTCGATAGTCGACATTACTCCTCGACAATATGGGCCAAGTTTTTCTAACCCTACACCTTTTGTTTCTCAGTGATGGTCATGTCTTAAGTGTGGGGACGTGTCCCTGTGCGTCTATGTTGCATACCTCCATATATATACCCTGCTATGATCATGCATCTATGTCATGAATTCATTTTACCTTGATGGGGTCCCTTCCCCACTCTTCCGTTCTATTTCACCCTATTCTCGGGGTTGTTCCTTGTCCATTTGCCTTTATTCTTTGTTTTGCGATTTTTTCATGTAAATGCACCCTACGTTCACTGAGACTCACATCCAACCTTACAACCTTGTTTGTACCTTTGAACTGCTCATTTTTCCTTTTTACCAACCCTTGTTTCGATAGACGGTTCGAAAGTTATTAATTTTTGAAGCAATTCTCATAAATTGGACGGTTTTCCATGTGAACGTGCTTTTATTGCTTCGAAACCCTGATCTCATGTGCCAACCCTACTCTACCCATTCCCCCTGACATTTTTTCCTTTTAGTCCGTGTCATTCTAATTCGTGGTTTATCCGTTATTAATTTTTACGGATTTTCAAGCCTATTTTCTATATTTTTTCCATGTGAACATGCCCTATTTTCATCCGAATTCTAGTTTAATTTGACAGCCGTGTCCCCCAGCCATTCCCCTACTTTTTTCTTTTTCCTCCTCTTTGGACTGCTGGATTTTTTGTTATTAATTTTTCGGAGTGTTTTTGGGTGTCTTTTTTATGTTTTTCCCATGAGAACCCCTCCCAACTTCCCCCAAATTGAGTTTGATGCGCCAGCCCTGTGAATCCCTCTCTCCCAAAATTTTTTCCTATTTATCGCACTTCGTTCCGACAATTGGTTCTTCCCGTATTAATTTTCGAGTCGATTTTCAGATCCGTTTTTGGGTTTTTTCCATGTGAATGCATCCTATCTTGATCCGAACTGTGCTTTTCCATGATAGGATTGTTGGACACATTATTTGGCACATTTTTCCTTCTTTCTACACTTTGTTTCGACAAGCGGATTTTCCAGTATTAATACACTTATGTGTTTTCGGGTTTGTTTTTTGCATTTTTTTCATGTGAACACCTTGATTTTGCCTTGAAACTAGTGTCACATTTTTCTATCATCTTCTCCTCATCTTTCGCATCTTTTTTCTTTTTTATGATTTTTCGATTCGACATACGGTTTGGGTTTTATCAAATTTCCTTCCTTTTTGTCGTGTGGTCACGTTTCTCATTTCCTCTCCCTCCCTCTCCCTCTCCCTCTCCCTCTCCCTCTCTTTCTCTCTTTCCCTATTATGTTTAATTTTTTTTCTCTCTCCTCTCCCTCTTTCATTTCCTTTTCTCTCTTTCTCTCTCCCTCTCTCTCCTCTCCCTTCCTCACCCTCACCCTCTCCCTCTCTTTCTCTCTTTCCCTATTATGTTTAATGTTTTTTCTATCTTTTTCTCTCTCCTCTCCCTCTCTAATTTCTTTTTCTCTCTCCTCTCCCTCTCTCATTTCCTTTTCTCTCTTCCTCTTCCTCTCCCTCTCTTTCTCTCTTTTCCTATTATGTTTAATGTTTTTTCTCTCTCCTCTCACTACAAGGGAATGGAGCAATAGCGATGGCCATTTGTGACGCAAAAAAGCGGTGTTGTTAAAAGCATCGCTATTTGCGTCGCTAATTCTATTAGCGATGCAAATAACGACGCATATAGCGATGCAAATAGCAACGCAAATAGTAATGCTAATAGCGACGCCGATCTGGGGAAAAAGTTTCGAAAACCCGAGTATAACATTTGCCGAGAAAACATTTGCGAGAAAGAATGAAAGAGACAGCGAGAGAGCTTAAAGCTTTGAGAGAGAGAGAGAGAGAGAGAGAGAGAGAGAGAGAGAGAGAGAGAGAGAGGCCGTCGCCACTGCCGCCATCCACGAAGAGGGAGGAGACAAATGTAAAGGACAAGGAAGGAACTCCCAAAGGAGAAAAAAAAGAAGAGAAGTACGAAGGGATTCTTCTTCAAGCTTTGAGGTAAGTGCATTATCTCTTCTCTCTTTGTTTTTCTCTTTTCTTTACTTCTCTCTTTCTTTTTGTTGATGAAGAGTGTATAGAGAGAAGAAGTGAGAGAGATTGTATGCAAGGGAGAGAGAGTGAGAGAGAGAGAGAGAGAGAGAGGTCGCTGCCACCCCCAATCCACCACAAAAAGAGAGGGGACAACTGCAAAGAAGAAGGAGGGAACCCGTGAAGGAGAAGAAGAAGAAGGAGAAAAGCGCAAAAGGATTCTTCTTCAAGCTTTGAGGTAAGTGTATTATCTCTTCTCTCTTTGTTTTAGCCCTGGGCGACCTTTTTTTTTTTAATTTGAGGCCATTTCGGGGCCTGTTTTGGAGGCGGAAGTTTTCTGCACGCACTCAGGAAAAGGCCCAGTTTTATGCTGTGCAGCCACTGTTCTACAGGTCGGTAAAAAGTTACTGTAGAAATTGCATCGTATGCTTGTGCGCAGAGACATTGGGAGTTACAGAATCATCTCTGTTGCCTGTTGATGCAAAATCGTCACTAGGAAGTGACTGTGTGGTCAAATACCACTTTCACCAGTTTTGCAGATTTGCCTTTGAGAGGCTGAAGCTGTGTTCTTTGCAGTGACAGAATTTTTTGCAGTGTTCTGTAATGGCATCTGATTCTCTCTCACAGATTATCACTGAAAAGCTTGACAAGAACAACTTCCAAGCATGGAAGTTTAGAATGACGAATTTCCTTATGGGAAAATGATATTGGGAATTTGTTGCAGGAAATGAAGAAGAACCAGTTCTTCCTGATGTTCCCAATCAACAGCAAATGTAGGCATTTAAAGCATGGCATGAGAGAGCCAGGAAAGTTATGTACTGGCTGTCTATCAGCATTTCAGACTCTATGATTGTGCATATTCAAGATGCAAGTACGCCAAAGGAGGCATGGGATACTTTGTCAAAAATGTATAGCACAAATACGCAAGCCAGGAAAATGCAGCTCAAGCAAGAGTTGCATAATGTGCAGAGAGAAAGTATGAGCATCAATGACTACCACATGAAGGTTAAGAAGATTGCAGATGCACTTGCTTCCATTGGGTCACCAGTGGAAGATGATGATTTAGTTTCTGTGACCTTGAATGGTCTAGGAAAGGATTATGCACAGTTTCGGATATCCATTTCAATTCATGAAAGATTTCCTGACTTTGAGGAGTTGATTGCTCTTCTAATTTCTGAGGAGTAGAGAAATGGTGGTGCATCTTCTTCAGGAGGAACTTCAAAAGAAGCTGTCTTCTACTCAAATGCTGGAAGAGGTAGAGGCAGAGGTAGAGGAGGCCGATTTGGAGGCCGTGGTAGAAATTAGAATATGCAGCAAACTCAAGAAAACCAGTCCTATGGAGGAGGACGTGGTAACTCTAGAGGTAGGGGGAGCCAAAGAGGTCGTGGTGGATGGCAAAGAGGCCAAAATGCAAACAGTAATGTTGAATGCTACTACTGTGGTAAAATGGGTCATATGGCTAAAGACTGCTATAAAAAGCAGAATGACATCATGAATGGAAAACTGCAACAAGGGAATTATGCATCTTCTAGTAGACAGGGTGATGACAGAAATGAGCACTTGTTTATGGTGCAGCACATGAACAATTCTGTGACAAGTGCAGAAGAAAGCAATGATGTATGGTATGTTGACTCAGGTGCATCAAACCACATGACAGGTCATGCAGAATGGATGGAGGATGCAAGAAAAATGGAAAAACCGGGACTTGTGGAGACTGGTGATGATACTGCACATCCTATTGTGCAGATTGGAAAAATTCATTTGTCTATGCAGGGATGGGAAAAAGAAATACCTGTCCGATGTATTTCATGTCCCGAATATCACCAAGAATCTGGTTTCTGTTGGTCAAATGGCTGAGCAGGGCTTGCAGGTCAGATTTAATCCTCATGGATGCTTTGTTGAGGATATGAAAAATAAAGGTCGCTTGATAGCAAAAGGAAAGAAGAATTGCAGAATGTTTACATTGGATGCAGACACGCCTGAATTGAGTGCAGCAATGTTTGCACATGGGACCGGTGTAGTTGCAGATATTGATATCTGGCATAAACGCATTGGTCATGTTAATGTACAGCGACTTAAATCAATGCAGGCCCAAAACATTGTTGCAGGATTGCCCAAATTCAAGGTTGCAGAAATGCATAAGGTATGTGAAGCCTGTCAGTTTGGAAAACAGGCAAGGAAACCATTTCCTAGACATGTTCAAGAGAGTGAGAAGCCATTGGAATTAATTCACTCTGATGTGTGGACTACTAAAGCTGCATCTCTTGGAGGCTGTCATTACTTTGTCAGTTTTATTGATGACTATAGCAGAAAAGTTTGGGTGTATTTTATGAAAAAGAAAAGTGAAGTTTTTGGGCATTTCAAAACTCTTAAAGTTATGGTTGAAAAAGAAACAGGCCTGCAAATAAAATGCCTAAGGTCAGATGGAGGGGGAGAGTACCTCTCAAATGAGTTTGCAAGGTTCCTGCAGGAGCATGGCATAAAGCAGCAATATTCATGCAGTCATACCCCACAACAAAATGGAATTGCAGAAAGGAAAAACAGGCATATTGGAGAGGTATCTCGTGCCATGCTCAATGAAAAAGACTTGCCAGATTTTTATTGGGTTGAAGCAGTTGCTACAGCAGTCTACATAATGAACAGGACTCCCACTGCAGCAATACATGGAATGACTCTAGAGGAGAGGTATACTGGTAGGAAACCAGATATTTATCATTTGAAAATTTTTGGTTGCATTGCCTATGTACATGTGCCAGATGAGTTGAGATTCAAGTTGGATCCAAAAGCTGAGAAGTGCATCTTTATTGGTTACTCTCTGCAGCAAAAAGGGTATAGATACTATAACCCTTCTACTCGTAAGTTTACAGTGAGCAGAGATGTTGTTTTTGATGAGATGAGTAGTTGGTATAAACCAATAAATGTGATTGATGATGTAGATGCACAAAATGGTAATGCTGCACAGAATTCACAGCAGCAGTCACAAAATATTAGTGGACTTGGAGCGTCCTCTAGCAGTGGTTCACATTCTTCGCCATGGACAGGCAGATTGAGATCAGGAGAATCTTCTCAAAGCAATGCAGATAGTGGTATGCAGGTATCACGAAAAGGAAAAGAGAAGGTTGATCAGCCCATGTTTGATGTGAATGCAGGTCACTCTTATGTGGATGGTGAATCCAGTGGCTCAGAACAGAGCATTGATGATGAGTTGGGTATTCCTTCTATTGTTACACCTGGAGTAAGGAAGACTAGGGATGTTTTGAGAGCACCTGGGAGTGAACCTACTTTGCGCAGGTCTACGAGAGCTAGGTATCCTGTGGATAGGCTGAAATATGATGGATTTACAGCCATTCACTATGCATATATGGTCAAAGTGATACAAGAACCAGAACCCACTTCTTTTGAGCAAGCCATGGGAAAAGAAAAATGGGAGAAAGCCATGGATGAAGAAATGGATGCCTTGGAAGAAAATGCTACATGGGAATTGGTACCTTTGCCTAAAGGTAAAAATGCAATTGGTTGCAAGTGGGTTTATAAGGTGAAGCACAATGCAAATGGTTCTGTGAACAGATACAAGGCAAGATTAGTAGTCAAGGGGTATGCACAAACATATGGCATTGACTATGAAGAAACATTCAGTCCGGTTGCAAGGATGGCAACCGTAAGAGCAGTCATTGCTATGGCTGCATCAAAGGGATGGTCTTTACATCAGATGGATGTAAAGAATGCCTTCTTGCATGGTGATTTGCAAGAAGAGGTATATATGGAGCAGCCACCAGGTTATGTGCATGCTGTTCATCCTGAGTTTGTTTGCAGGTTGAAAAAAGCCTTGTATGGCTTGAAGCAAGCACCTAGAGCATGGTCTGACAAGATAGGACAGTATCTTGTCACTATTGGCTTTCAGATTTTCAAGGCAGATTTCTCACTCTATGTGAGAAAAACAGAGAAAGGTATTATGCTACTTGTCATTTGTGTTGATGATTTAATTGTGACAGGTGACAGTGATGAAGATATCCTTCATGTGAAAATGCTATTGAAGCAGAAGTTTGAGATGAAGGACTTGGGAGAGCTGCGTTATTTCTTGGGCATTGAGGTGATTAGATCACCAAGTGGGATACAGCTCTTGCAGAGGCAGTATGAATTGGACATGCTGTCCAAATATGGGATGACAGGCTGTAAGCCTATTTCAGTTCCTTTGGAGCAGAATGTGAAGCTGAGCACATATGCAGGTGAGCTTCTAGAAGACCCTACTATGTACAGACGCAAAGTAGGAAGTTTGATTTATATGACTATTACGAGGTCAGATTTGAGCTATGCTGTTGGATTGGTAAGTCAGTTTATGCAGGCTCCAAGGAAACTACATTTGGATGCGGCTAGACGCATACTCAGGTATGTGAAGTCCACATTGCAATATGGACTATTTTATGAGACTGGGGTTCAGATACAGTTGCATGGATACACTGATGCTGATTGGGCTGGTAGTATTTCTAATAGACGATCTACCAGTGGATATGTGTTCTCTTTTGGGAGTGCTACAGTCACTTGGAGCAGTAAGAAACAGCCTACAGTTGCCTTGTCGAGCACAGAGGCTGAGTACAGGGGTGCAGCAATGGCTACATGTGAGGTAGCTTGGTTGCATAAGCTACTTTATGATATGCATCAGTATACAGATGGGCCAATTGTCATTTATTGTGACAACATGAGTAGTATACACTTGGCAAATAACCCAGTCTATCATGCTAGAACAAAGCACATTGAGGTGCATTATCACTATGTGCGAGAGAGGGTTTTACTAGGTCTTATTGATCTAGTTTATGTCAGCACAGAGGATCAGGTAGCTGACATATTCACAAAGGCATTGGGCGTAGAGAAGCTGCGCAAGTTTAGAGACCTGCTTGATGTGCAAGAATTGGGATTGAGCTCGAGGGGGAGTGTTGAGATATCGAGCTCCACTCGTGATATGCGAGGGTGACCGTTGTGTATTTATGTCACCGACTTGACAGTTGCAGACGCGGTTGGTACACCGCCCATGAATAATAGCTATATGGTAGCTATCCTTATCTACTCTAGTTCGTGGCTCAGTTAGTATGCCACCTTAGTTAGTTGAGTTTGGTTTGAGACCCATATATAGGGTTCTTCTATTTCTTTGTACTGGAGTTCTTTTGGCTTACACAACTAAGAAGAGGAAAACTATTTTCAGCCTCCACCCTTGTGTGTATTCCCCCATTGTGTAAGCAAGAAAGCTACAAGTGAGACTCCTTCCTTCTCTCCCACAATCTTGACAGGAAGTTTGGGTGTTTTGATCTTCAAAACAAGTAAGTATTTTGGGATATTTGGTTTGTTTGATGATTGGGAAACATGGAGAAATTATTTCAATTTTTTGCTTTCGATTCTTGTTGCATTTAGCGTAGGTTAGGATTAGGAAATCGCACCGGAGAAGGGTAGGGTTTACTGTTGCAAAACAGGGCAAAAGAGGGCAAAAATCATGAAAAAAATGGTAAAAATCTCGCTTGTGATGCCTAAGATTGGCAAGTGAGTGATTGGGGGCATCAACACCATACTCGGGAAGGGGTATACGAGCCAAGAGGCCAAGGGAGAGCTCATTTGTGACCATCTAAGTGAGAGAGAGAGAGAGAGAGAGAGAGCCATCGCACGATTCGATCCGATCACACCATCGACGAGCCTACTGCTCTATTTAGGTATATGAATCCCTTCCCCTATCCTCCTAGATAGGATCTGGAGGTTTATGATTGCTATGATTGATTAAATTGCAAGAATCGAGAAAAATCGACCTCTCGCTATTGTCGTTGCACCGCCTTCGGCCCGTCCGAGCGATTGCTTCTGGGTCAAGTCCCTAAATCGGCCCTCGGCCCTCTTTCTTTTGGCCCACTTGGCCCGAAACCCTAATCGGCCATTTGGACCACTTGGTCCGAGTCGACCATTTGGACCATCGACTAATTCGGCCCTTGGCTGTCCGAGCCATAGGATTCGATCCTCGGCCACGTGTCATATTCGGCCCTCGGCCCAAGTACCTCAGCCCGTCCGAGTGACCTCATCTGAATTGACCATTCGGCCCGTCCGAGCCAACCTATATGAGCGACTTTGTCCGAGTCTGCGCCTCAACCCGCCGTCCGAATCTACCCTGTTCGAGTCACGAATTCGGCCCTCGGCCCATGTACCTCGGCCCGTCCGAGTGACCCACTCAGACCCCGCAATTCGGACCAGCTGGGCTGAGTGTAAATTTTTATCAAATTCTCAGAAATTTTACATGACCCGGCTAGAGCTCAGCAGCGCAAACTGTCAAAAGTCCTTCTGACGTTCAGAACTAAATTCTGGCACACGAAATAGACGAAATCGTAGGGAGCAGCTGCTTAGCAGCTTGAAGTAGGCAACAGCGAGACCCAGAGACCCAGATGCAAAGCGTTGAGCAATTAAAACCTGATTGGACAAAAACAAATGAGGCAACATATTAGAAAAACCTTGAACCCTATCAAGGCAGCCAGAAAATTGACCAACAACCCTATCAGGACCGAAACAAAGTGAGAGTGCATAAGACGCTTTGAGATTGTTTGCTGGACTCACCTTGAATTTCCGCACTTGAATGCACTTAAGGAAATTGAAAGACTAATTAAGCATAAGTGCACGAGAAGTGACACGCACACTGAGTGACCATAAATTAAGGATTGTATTCAATAACTGAAGGAACTCACTCAAATAAACCACTCAAGGAACCCACCAGTAGGAGAGGACCCAAGACATAGACAAACCATCAACGCGCGAAGTAGGACCAAGCAGGTGGCGTCAACGATGTGGATTTGAAAAATCTACTCAACCTGATCGACAGCTTGGTAGAGCACGACAACACGACTATGGCAGAAGGAGGCTCAGACCATAGGTCTAATGAGGAACTCAACTTGAACATCTTCCCGGAGGCTATTCAGCAGTTGGTCAGTAGCTACGATGCACACACCCGGTACGAGCACCGCGTAGGACGGCAGATGCTATCATCACAGACCTAGAGGAAGAGAGAAAACTAGCCCACAAGGCTTTGCAAAGCATAGTTGAATACAATAGGGACCAGTAGGCTAGGAGCCAAAGGCAAAGCACGGAGTTGCATGAGGTACAACGAGTGTTGAACTTAGCAGGTAGAAACTGAATAGATCACGAGAGAGCCCTAGAAGGAGACTTGACGTTGAGCGAGCTTCTCATGAAGCGACTACTAGATAACACGGCAGCAGAGCAAAGTGCCGCGGCACTAGCGACATTGCTGCTCGCAGGATTAGGAGGGAACCAAGGCTCAAAGAGCCAATCTAAAATCCCTATTGTTTCCAAGCAACTCGACAAATACCAATCCCATGACGATCCATACAGCTTTGTAGAGCAGTTCGAGCAAGTTTGCGAAGCCAACGGCCTCAACGACCTGACTCAATGCTCTCAAGTGTTGATGCCAGGAGGCATATTCCACGGTGGATTCCGTGCCACGGTGGATTTCGTGAGGTTTTACGGGGGATTCCGTAAACTTAGATGACCGGGGCTTATACACAAAGAGGATTCTTTGTGCGAGAAGTTGATGGGGACGCCTGTCCTTTTCGGGCGTTTCATTAATTTAGTGTGTACATGGGTGATTCCATAGCGGGTGATTCCGCAAAATGTATATTAAATTAATAAACGTTTATGAGTTTAGAGTGCGCACTCGTAATAAATTAAGGTTAGGATTTATTTCTAACCAGTTGAATTATTTATGTAGCTGAAGACTGCTAGGTATTCACTTTTGTCGGTTTAATTGTATTATTTTACTAACGATTGTGAATGCTTCAGTTGATGTGTAGAGATAGCAGCAGTGGCGGAGGAAAGCATTGGAGTCTAGCGAGTATTCGACCTTTGGATTATATTTTGATAGGCGCCACGCCTATATTTTGTTATGTCTATTGAGACATTGATTATTGATTATTATTTTGTATGTGCCTATGCGCCTGGATATGTTATTTCTATTTGGACATTGAGATTGGGTGTGCCAGACTCTATGGGCACCGTCCATTATCTTTATTTTCCTATTTTTGTAGAAAGCAAACTCAAAAGCTAAAAGCTTGTCATATTTTTGTAAATTGGGCTATTATTGAGCATGAAGATTGAAATATACATAAAATACATGCTTTGTGAAGCGCTCACACAAGGCATGGGGGAGATTGAACCCAATTTGTCTCTTGCTTCTTGTCGTTCATGCTTTTACATTGTTTTTTGTGCAAAAAGGTAGAGTTCATTATTCTTGGGGACCTTCCGGGATTCACTACGTGAGCATACTGCAACCGATCTGCGCACCAGTGGTATCAGAGCGGAGCAAAGATCAAGAGCTTCCAATCGCTACCAATCTCGGGCGAAGGCGGAGCTCCAGGAACAAACGGGCTCTACAGTCAATCTCATCGCAAACCGTCGATATAGGCAGACTTCTGGCGATCAAGAACCCCAGTTTCTACTGTCAGATCGTGAAGGACCAGGCTCTGTAGGCGGAGGACCACTCCCTCATCTCCATAAACAAGTCGTGGATAAACAGTAAGAAGCTCATATCTTTTTGTTCAAAAATCTTAGTCTTCAAGCTTAAAGGCTTAAGGAATTGAAGGAGTTTCACAAAATTCGTCAACGAGATATCTGAGGATGCCCGTAATTATCGCGACGTCAGCAAACGGCTGCCCATGTCCTCCACGATTTGCACCGTTTTACCACGATTCCTCCCCTACCATAAGCTTAAGCTACTAAGCTTAAACCATTAAGCTTTTTGCAAGTCAGTTAAGGCAATCAAGTTCAGCAACTCCGGGTCCCGCACTTCTGAAGTCAAGTTCTGCAAGTCAAGTGGAATCAAGTCCTGCAAGTTCATCAAGTCGGCCTAAGTTCTGTAAGTCTGTAACTCTGCAAGTTGGCTAAGTCTGCAACTCTGCAAGTCAGATAGGTCAACTGGAGTTAGAACTGACTAGTGCTCAAAACTCCTAGAAGACTTGTTCCTATGCAAAAACTCTGAACTGGAAAATTGTTCGTGGCAAGGTGTTCTACCTATCTACAAGTTCGTTGAAGTATTTTCAGCAAACGAAGACGGAAATATTGCAGATTTTCTGAAATTTGAGAAAGAAATACGCAAAAATACATAGCCTTGTAACCCCGAATTTGAGCTACGCTCATCCCGCTAACCTGATTTTGAGTGAGAAAGGTTTATTGAGTTTTACAGGATGACGACTCCACATATAGATGATCCTATGACTGAAGACGACCTACCTGAGCCTACCATGGAACAAAAGCTAGATCTAATCATGCTACAACTGGAAGAAGAGCGAAGGGCTAGGCAAGCATTGCAAGCGCAATTGACAAAACTACAAAGAGCATCCACTGACAAAGAAGAACCTCAAGCTGAAGATTTGATTCGACGTACCATCGACGCCACTCTTGAAGCACAAACCATTCGCAAGGAATCCAAGATAAGTAAACGAAGTTTCAAATTTCGCACTTTCAATGGCATACGAGAAGGAAAGACTGTTTTATCATTCATTGGCCAGTTTGATGACTATTTCCATGAGGAAACTTATCCCGAAAAAGATAAAATCAAGTGTGTTACTAATCATCTGATAGACAGAGCATCACTATGGTGGACTGTAGTACGCAAGAGCATAGAATGTCCTGCTACTTGGGAAGATTTCAAGAAGAAGTTCATGCAGAATTTCCTTCCACCGCAATTTCATGAGAAGGCTATCAAGTAATGGGATTTACTTCAACAACGGGATCGTGAGCCTATTCCACAGTATACAGAGTGTTTTTGGAATGCACTCCTACAGCTACGCATGCTTGAAGACGTACGCAGTCAAGGGTAGCAGGCTTGAACATGTTCACTTCAGCGTAGTAATGTCCAAGGAGTGCATTGAAAGAAGAAATTTCTTAGTTGTCCCATTACAGTCAAGCGACATTATTTTAGGAATGCCTTGGAGACACCAGCATAATCCAAATATAGATTATTCCATGCACACAATGAATATTAATTTTCAAGGAAAATCTATTACATTATATGGTATGCATGCATCTAATATTTTTCCACTGCTTTCGCATACTCAAGCAAAACGTGCATTACGCAAGAGTACTAAATCATATCTCATTTGGGTGAATGAATTGCAAGCAAAGGAAAATCATATGCACCCTAGGCATAAGGAATTTCTTGCATATTTTAAGGACTGTTTTGCACAAGACCTACCACCAGGTTTACCTCCTTCACGTCCAGAAGACCATAAAATTGATTTAATTCCTGGCACACAACCACCCTGCAAAGCACCATATTGGCACAATCAAATAGAGCAAAAAGAAATCTAGAGTCAAGTTGAAGAATTACTAAATAGAGGCTTAATTCGACCTAGCAGTTCCCCATTTGGTGCACCTGTACTCTTAGTCAAGAAAAAGAATAATACCTATCGTATGTGTATTGACTACCGAGCATTAAATAAGATCACTGTAAAGAATAGGTATCCTATACCTAGAGTTGATGACCTTATGGACAAATTGCAAGGATATTCTATATTTAGTAAAATTGATCTTAAGTCTGGATATCATCAAGTGAGGCTAGATAGATCCGACATATTTAAGACTGCATTCAGAACACAGTTTGGCCATTACGAATTCTTAGTCATGCCATTCGGATTAACTAATGCACCTGCTACTTTCAGTAGAATGATGAACCGTATCTTTCTGAAATATCAATATTGTGTGATTGTTTTCTTTGATGATATTTTGGTGTTTAGTCAAAGTGAAAAAGAGCATTATGAGCATTTATCATTAGTTTTTCAATTACTGAAAGAAAATCAATTGTCTGCAAATCCTAAAAAGAGTGAATTCTTTAAGACAGAAATAGAATATTTAGGTCATATTGTATCAAAAGAAGGAATTAAAGTTGATCCTAAGAAAATTGATGCAATATTGCATTGGCCTATTCCTAAAAATGTGCATGAATTACGCTCATTCCTTAGTCTTGCTAGTTTCTATAGGAAGTTTGTACGTAATTTTTCATTACTTGCTTTACCATTAACCAAACTTCTTAAGAAAGGAATTGTTTATCAATGGACTGAAAGTCAGCAGAAATCCTTTGACTTACTAAAATGTGCATTAACCAATGCCCCTGTTCTACAGTTGCCTGACTTTAATAGACCATTCTTTCTAGTTGTGACCGATGCTAGCGGATCAGGAATAGGAGCCGTATTAATGCAAGACAATCATCCAATAGCATATTCTAGTTCTAAGCTGAAACCCTCTGAGCTGAAATATTCCACTTATTACAAAGAAGTATTAGCAGTTGTACAAGCATTAAAACAGTGGAAGCATTATTTAATGGGTTCAGAATTCATGATAAAGACCAACCAGCAAAGCATTAGACATCTACTTAGTCAACCCCAAATTTCTGACCGTCATATCAAATGGGCTTCCTTCATTCAAAGTTTTCATCCTATCATTCAATACCAACCTGGAAAAGAGAATGTAGTTGCTGATGCATTGAGTAGAAGACCTGCAATTCATAATATTTCTATCATATCTTTTGATTCTTTGATTGCTATGAAAGATACACATCACCAGGATATTACTTTTCATTCTGATTGGCAAAAATTAGTTCAAAATAATTTCATTCCTGTTGATTCATTGTCATATAATGATGGATTTATGTTTTTTGAAAAGAGACTGTGTGTTACTATTCCATTCCGATCTTTTGTTTTGAATGAAATTCATTGTCCCCCATATCAAGGTCATAGAGGTATCATATCTACATTACGCATGTTAACTGAAGATTTTTATTGGCCGCATATGGATGCAGATGTATCTAATTTCGTTTCTGAATGTTTGATTTGTCAAAGAATAAAGAGACATCATGGTAAACAGTATGGATTATTAATGCCTTTGTCTATTCCATCTAAACCTTGGGAACATATTTCTATGGATTTCATTACTGGTTTACCAAATACTAAATCTAACCATGACATGATTTGGACAATTGTAGATAGATTTAGTAAGCAAGCATATTTCATTGCATGTAAGAAAACTTTAACATCATCAGAAGCAGCACAGTTATTTTTGAAAACTATTTTTACTAACCATGGATTGCCAAAAGTGATTATTTCCGATCGAGATTCTAGATTTTGTAATAATTTTTGGATCACACTGTTTGCAAATCTAGGAACAAAGATTGATTTCTCATCTACATTTCATCCAGAAACAAATGGACAAACACAAGCCACAAATAGCACCATTCTAGATCTTTTACGTGCATATACTATCTCTAAACCTCAAACATGGGATACTCATTTGCATTTATTACAGTTTGCATATAACAATACACCGCACACATCTACAAAGAAAGCACCTTTTGAAATTATTTATGGATATAGATTATCTACACCTGTTGCATCTCTATCTAATAGAATTCAGAGTGCTGATGATATTGCTACTATGAATAATAGTATTTTTGATGAGGTTAAGGATATGATTGCTAAAGCCCAACAATCATATACCAAACAAGCCAACAAGAAAAGACAAGCCATGAATTTCAAAGTTGATGATTATGTTTGGCTTAGAATAGAAAAGCGTAGACTGCAAAGTGTAGATAGACATCCAGTTGTCAAATTAGCTCCTAGATTTTATGGACCATTTAGAATCATTCATAAGATTAATGATAATGCATTCAAGTTAGAATTGCCATCTCATTGGAAAATTCATAATACATTTCACATTAGTTTATTGAGACCATTTAGAGGCCAATTACCTATCCACCCTGTTTATGAAAACCCACCTTTATTAGAGGAAGAGACTAAAATACTTGAACCAGAAGCCATCATAGACACTGACTACATGACCACTAGAACTGGCCGAAGGTATTCTAGATATCTAGTAAAATTTAAGAACCATCCTGTATAGGAAGCACAATGGATGCACGCTAGAGACTTAAATGCTTTCCCCACTCTGTTAGCTCCACATTGAGCTAATAGCAATTGAGGTCAATTGCTATCCCACCCCGGGGGGTATGATGCCAGGAGGCATATTCCACGGTGGATTCCGTGCCACTGTGGATTCCGTGAGGTTTTACGGTGGATTCCGTAAACTTAGATGACCGGGGCTCATACACAAAGAGGATTCTTTGTGCGAGAAGTTGATGGGGACGCCTGTCCTTTTCGGGCATTTCATTAATTTAGTGTGTACATGGGTGATTCCATAGCGGGTGATTCCGCAAAATGCATATTAAATTAATAAACGTTTATGAGTTTAGAGTGCGCACTCGTAATAAATTAAGGTTAGGATTTATTTCTAACCAGTTGATTTATTTATGTAGCTGAAGACTGCTAGGTATTCACTTTTGTCGGTTTAATTGTATTATTTTACTAACGATTGTGAATGCTTCAGTTGATGTGTAGAGATAGCAGCAGTGGCGGAGGAAAGCATTGGAGTCTAGCGAGTATTCGACCTTTGGATTATATTTTGATAGGCGCCACGCCTATATTTTGTTATGTCTATTGAGACATTGATTATTGATTATTATTTTGTATGTGCCTATCCGCCTGGATATGTTATTTCTATTTGGACATTGAGATTGGGCGTGCCAGACTCTATGGGCACCGTCCATTATCTTTATTTTTCTATTTTTGTAGAAAGCAAACTCAAAAGCTAAAAGCTTGTCATATTTTTGTAAATTGGGCTATTATTGAGCATGAAGATTGAAATATACATAAAATACATGCTTTGTGAAGCGCTCACACAAGGCATGGGGGAGATTGAACCCAATTTGTCTCTTGCTTCTTGTCGTTCATGCTTTTACATTGTTTTTTGTGCAAAAAGGTAGAGTTCATTGTTCTTGGGGACCTTCCGGGATTCACTACGTGAGCATACTGCAACCGATTTGCGCACCAAGCATTCAGGCTCTACTTAGGTGACAAGGGAAGGACTTGGTATACAAGCCTAGGTGCCGTAGAACGAGCCAACTTCAGTGGCCTCAAGGATCTCTTCATTAAGAGATTTGCAGAGCCTGGACACTCTGATAATCTGCTAGTATGCTTGATGAACATCAAGCAGAAAGAGAAGGAGGACATTCGCGACTACATAATCCACGTGAGGAGTCTCTTCAAGAGAATCCCTATGGGCGAGCGACCTACTAAAAGAGCAGTTTCGACTGTATTCATTAATGGAATTCGAGATGAGGAGTTATATAAGGATTTGGCCTAGGAAATTCAAGCTTGTAGCGAGACACGCTAGCTAGAGTGTTTGAGGAAGCCATCAAAGTCGATGATCAGCTGAAAGAGCGGAGCTCCAGGAGCTCAAACCTAGAAGAGACCAACTCGCAAAGCTCAGAGAGAGCATCAGCCTCTAGTGAGCGATCAGTCCCATCATCCCAAGATAAAGGGAAGGCCACCGAGACGAACCAAGACTTGGCTGATGTAAAGATGGAGTTAGCTAAGTTGCAAGACATGTTGAGATGACCAACGCACCCACACATCCAATGCGTGTACTGTGGCGGAAACCACTTGCCAACCAAGTGTCAAGACCCTAGGTCAAGACCTTGTGCTAACTGCGGTAGGTTCAGTCATGACATCGCGCATTGTAGATTACCAAGAAAACTTCTGTACTCGCAACCCTACGGCCAGCCTTACCTAGCGAACAGGCCGCAGCCATTCTTCGGAAGGGGAGCCCCATTGGCCCTTTCTGCACCTAACGACATTAAGCCAGCTATTCCTAGGATGGACATAAACCCTACTGGCATACCCAGACCACCTAGTCCTTACGTGACCCATCCATCGAGCGATGCTCCAGTCCACTACGTGGAAGAACCAAATGAGGAAGAAACTTACATATGCCCTTACGTCTCGCATGACGATGAGGGCAACGCTATCCTCATGGATTATCGCCCCATGCCGGTGATGGCGTTAGGAAGAGGATGAGATAGAGGCCTAGGAGGGCAGACGCAGGATCCAATCACCTGTTGGACTTGTGGTCACCCAGGTCATGTCTCATCACGCTGCCCTGAAAGGGAGCAGCAAAACAGAGACAAGGCTGACCAAAGGTGTGCTGAGTTCAGAATCACTCATCTCTTCGTCGATTGCCCAAAGCGAAAGCCGTCTTCTAGCTCAGCCAACGTACCATTTGTCCCGTTGGGGTTGTTTGGTGTTGCGAACCTCGATGGGGAGGCTACACCTATCCCATTGCGGGTCATGACCCGTGCCTAGACAAAGCAGGCCGGCATATCATTGCCAAGACCTAGCAATCTTAACGCAGCTTCGATAGGGAAGAAAAGTTGTAGGCAGAAGAAGAAGAGATCGGAAGCTAAAACCGCACTAAAAACGGAGAGTGCTACAACTCTGCCTGCTGGAAAGAAGGTCTTTGATGCAGAGGGAGAGACTTCAGCCCCTAAGATGGCCAAAAAGGAAAGTGCTAAGGTAGGGGAATACCGGCATCCGAAGCGACAGTTAAAGGCCATCGAAAAAGTGAAGGAATGGGTGAATGAGAATCAAGACTATCTAAAAGACGCTGAGCCCATCATAGAGGACAAGATCGATGATCTCTCCAGCATAAGCATGCCAATCTCACCTCCTCAACCAAGGTTGGGAGAAGCAATTGCACCACAAGCAGTGCCGCTAAGGCCAAGCCTTGATGCTACAGGGCTGCAGATCAATCATGGCCATTGACTAGGACAATCCAGGTTAGGAGAAAGACGAGCACCCAACGATCTCCTGACCACGTTGGTGACTACCCCTGTAACACTTAGCCTGGGAGATCTGCTTAGGCACCATCCCACTCTATGGAAAGATCTTAAGCAGTGGGTTGAAGGGTCATGAGAGCAGGTCATGGCAGACCCTCATGACCATGATGCAGAGATGCAAATACCGAGTTTGACGTTGCACTCAATGACTAAATCCTTACACGTCAATGCCTTCTGGGAAGGTTCTGAGATGCATGTGATCTTACCAGTTCTAGCCCTAGGCGATACAATGAGAAAGGGAATCGTGGACACGGGAGTTGGGGTTAGTGTGCTTAGCCACACGGTGTTTTAGACTTGGGGAAACTCGCCTGTCGAAACTGCTAGGTTTAATGTCACATTAGCAAACGGTATGAGAGTCAAGCCATTCGAAGTGCTTAAGAATTGACCAGTGAAGATTGCAGGTGTCAATCTATTGACCAATTCAAGGTATCTCAATCGCACAATTCTCTGTGGACTTTATGGTCATGAAGGGAGTGGACTACGATATCCTATTAGGCCGACCCTGGATGCACAATGCTAGAGTCATCGAAGATTGGGGTAACAGCTTGATCTTCCTTGGCAATAGAACAGATGCCGTGAGAATAGAGATGGACACTTGGAAGACCTCACCAGTCAACTTAGATGCCATCTCTGCTATGCTCAAGGGTAACACTTAGGTCAAGAAGTCCTATGGGCCCTTGACCAAGTATATCCCATGCCCAGAGGACGAGCAGGATTGGATGCACGTCCTTGCTACAATTGACCTGCCGTTCTCAGATCATGAGGCGTATGAGCAAGCCATCAAAACAATCGGCAAGTCTAACGACACACCCTCCGTACCAGTTTGCATGATGGTAGGAACCCTTCGTGGGAAACTTAAGCTTGTCAACTTCCAAGTCCCAACCAACAAAAGGGAATTCCAAGAGATACTGGAATACTTAACGGACAAGCTAGCTAGCAATCCAGCTGCAAACTTCAAACCACTCCAGGATCTCTTAGATGAATCCAAGTGGCAATGGACCAGAGTGCATGACTTAAACCTCATGTATAACTGGGCCCTAGTTCTTGACCAACGACAAGAGATATACCAAGCCCTAGGAGACGACGAGCAGTCTGATGAAGAGGATTCTAACGACAAATACGAAGACTGCCAATCCTTCAGTGACGAAAGTGAGGGTGAGGTAGATACCGTGGAATATGACACTGAAGGACAAGAAATAGAGCAAATACGAGCAGACTCCAAGCCGCAGAAAAAGAGTATCTTCAGGATAGAGCAAGGAGTCATGCGCATGGAATATGATTGTGCCTGGTTGGAACACGTAGGAGCCATAGACCTTGAGCAAGCAGGCCTAGCCTAGCTAGGAACAACATCAGTGCTTAGGACAGAGTCGCCATCAAAACTGCGCCCACCAGGGGAGACCACCTCTTCTAGCGAGGATGGGGAGTTGACTCTGAGTCGGAGGCTAGTTCGGATAGTGATCCATAAATCCCTAGGCCTCCCACAGCCAAACGCACCAAGGGGGACCTACCCGTCCACCTGAGGCGCAGACGATTAAGGCAGAAAAAGGCAAAACAACCCAGGGATACACGAACGGAAGAACAACGAAAACCACAGGACCTCCCTAAATGATTTACAAAATTCAAAAAAGGGGATAGGGTAGTAGTCCTATTAGATGCCAAGCATCAAGTGTAAACCAGCAAACCGATCGAGGGACCAGCCAAGGTCAAGGAGGTGAACCTAGCCCAGGAAGGGGAAACACCCCAACCAGTCTTCATTGCCGATGACTTGACTGAGGAAGAAGAAATGAGTCTTGTCGCTCTCTTGCGAGAGTACATAGACGTGCTCACCTAGTCCTTAGAAGAGCTTAAGGGGGTAGATTTGAGTGTCGTGACTCACAACATACCCATGACACTAGATGCAATGCCGGTCAAGCAACGACCATACCCTATGAATCCAAAACATGCTCATGCTGTCAAAGATGAGATTGATAAGCTGATGAGAGCGGGATTCATTTATGAAATTGAACACATAGACTGGGTATCGTCCATAGTCATCGTGATGAAGAAGAATGGAAAAATTCGAGTGTGCATCAATTATAAGAAGGTGAACGCTGCTACTAAGAGAGACAACTATCCATTGCCGTACACCGAGCACATGCTTGAGAGAGTGGTAGGCAAGGAAGCCTATAGTTTTCTGGACGGCTTCTCAGGGTACAACCAGGTGCAAGTGCATCCTGCAGACAGACGGCCTTTGCCACTGAGTGGGGCGTCTTTGCTTACATAGTCATGCCCTTCGGGTTGACTAATGCCCCTGCCACCTTCCAATGCCTCATGTGCACCATCTTTAAAGACATGTTTCGTAAGGAGTTGGAAGTCTCTGTTGACAACCTCTGTGTCAACTCGACATGGATCGAACACTTAGACAAACTCTGGGCAATCTTTGAGTGGTGTCGCTTATATCATCTCTCCTTGAACCCCTTAAAGTGCCAGTTTTGGGTAAAGCATGGATGCATCTTAGGGCACGTGGTGTCGAAGAACGGCATTGCCACTCACTTCTCAAAAGTTAGGGTTATTGTTGACCTTACACCCCCAATCAACTACAAGGGAGTTCAATGCTTCCTAGGCCATACGGGGTACTATCGGCCGTTTGTACTGAACTATGCATTGATCGCCAGACATTTGTACAAGCTACTGATTGTCTTCGAATGGACCGAGGCATGCCAACGAGCATATGAAGAGTTAAAAAAGGCTCTAATCACAGCACCAATTCTACGAGCCCCAGATTGGACCATTACTTTCCACGTGCATATCGATGCTTCTAAGTTTGCCGTGGGGGCAGTGTTGTGCCAACCTGGCGAACACAACTTAGACTATCCAATGAGCTTTGCTAGCAGACAACTTATTGAGATGGAAATGAACTACTCGACGGCAGAAAGAGAAGGATTAGCCATGCTGTTTGCTGTGAAGAAATTCTGGCACTATCTATTGGCCACACCTTTTACCTTTTTTGTGGACCATCAAGCCCTGCTCTATCTAGTAAACAAACCTTGCACTACAGGACGCATAGCTCGATGGCTCCTTCTGCTCTTGGAATTTGACTTCTCTGTGGTTGTATGAAAAGGCAAACAACACTATATGGCTGACCATATGTCACGCATTCCCACGGGAGAAGCTGCTGGACAAGGCATTGTTGACAAATTACTCGACGCCCACATATTTAACCTGTCCGGCAAGAGAGATTTATTCAAGGCTGATCTAATGCCATATTGGGCAGATGACATAGTCCAAGTGCTTGAACACGGACTGCCTGATTGATTGATAAAAAAAGCCCGACTTAGGCGATTAATTCTTAAGATACAACCCTATCAGGTGATCGCATGCCAACTCTATAGACTGGGGCAAGACGGATTGTTGTGCAGATGTGTATGCGAACATGAGATGCACAATGTGCTCTTAGAGGCACACAACGGCATTGCTGGAGGGCACTTTAGCATAGATACGACAGCATGAAAGGTGTTGCAATCTCAACTGTGGTGGCCCACGCTTTTCCGTGATGCAGCGCAATTCATCAAGCATTGTGACGAGTGCCAACGGACAAAAGTCCCGATTCGCAAGGATCAGATGGAGTTGACCCCAGTTATTGCACGACAACCCTTCGAAAAATGGGGAATTGACTTCATAGGACCCATCAGTCCTACAGCACAGTATTCATAGGCCAAGTATATCATTGTGGCCATGGACTAGCTCATGAAATGGGTAGAGGCAAGAGCAACACAAAAAAATGACACTAGGACAACTGCCAAGTTCTTATGGGAGCAAGTGATCTCATGATTCGGCTGCCCAATCGAACTGGTCAGTGACCAAGGCACGTACTTCATCAACGAAGTGATAGCACATCTCCTGTCCACCTTTCTCATCATCCATCGCAAATCCTCGCTATACTACCCTCAGGTAAACGGTCAGGCAGAATCCATGAATAAGATTCTTGTCAATGTCCTAACCAAGGTGGTCTCAGCCTCATGCAGTGACTCGGACAACAAGCTGATTGGCAGGTTTGTGGGCTTACCGCATAGCTTATAAAATGAGTGTCGGTCAAATCCCCTTCAGGCTAACTTATGGAACTGAAGCGGTTCTACCATTAGAATTCTTCGTTCCTAGCCTGAGAATAGCACTTCAAGAATGATGGAAAGGGAAGGAGGCATGGACGCAACGCCTGGTCGAACTCAAACGCTTCTCAAAGACTCACCTTCTAGCCACCCATGCACTTATATGTGAGAAGGCCCGACGCAAGAGTTGGTTTGACAACCATGTCAAGTAGCGCGACTTTGAACATGGCGACTTAGTGCTCCTCTACTTAGTTAAGGGGCATAAGTAGAAAATGAAATTTAGAGGTCTTGGACCTTTCAAAGTTCATGCGATCAGCCGCATAGGCAATTTCGAGCTCAAGACCTTAGACAGTGAGGGCATAGGCTTCTTCAATGGCAGTTGTCTCAAGAAGTACTACCCTCCCATCCATCCTTTGCACGAGCCCCCGATGTTAGAACCACCTGTCAAGATACGAGTGGCCACAATCACTGAGATTGATGATGAGGATGAGAAAGTCGTAGAGCCCGCATACCTCCATATCACAGTCACTGCAAAACAAACATGTGCTTTCAACGCTTTGATCGACGAGGGAGCAGACTTCAATGTCTTAACTCACGATCATTGGACTCAACTTGGCAGACCACCACTTCAACCCACTAATGCAAAATTAAGCCCATATGGGGCCCATTCCTACGCACTTCTTGGCAAGTGCAAAGCCGCCGTTTCTATCGAGTCTAAGACTGTCCCAATGATTTTTTACGTGTTGCTAAATGCTAAAAACGTAGGCATGGAGTCGTTGTTGGGGCAAACTTTCAAAAAGCAGACTCATTGCAATGTTGATTATAAGTCGCAGCGCATCCACATCGCAATAGGCAACGTTCGCATTGTCACAGCTTTCAGCAAGGGCTGCGCGACCTCATCACTATCCGCAGTGCCACCGGTAGAAATATCCGTAACCAAGTCCAAGGAAGGGTAGTGCGCGGCCGCCACTTCCCAAATTTCATGAATCACAGCCCACAACAGCAAAACCTAAGGCCCAACAGCCTAGATTTCAATGGCAGCCTAAGCACCACAACCGCCGCCTAGGAGTCAACGCTCCTATCCTCATAAAACCTAAAACTCTAAACCTAGGAGGCCAAGACACAGTCACAGAAAGCACCGCATGATCAAGCAAAGATGGGTCCCTAAAGCCCGCTTGCATGCGCAAGGCTACTACGTGGGTAACACCTGGCTGTGGATCCCTAAGGCCTACATGGCCAAAGGCACTACTCATATGCCGCCCTCAAGCTTGATCAACCCAAGTCCCATAAACCCTCCAGACCATAAGCCGTAGTGCTCTCCAAAACCACAGCCATCCAAATCATCCACGCCTAAACCCAAGAGAGTCACACAAGCCTATCAGCCCAAACAACAGACTCCGTCACAAGAGTCATCACCTGACTCCCCAAATTCAACCTGAATGCAATAGTCCGTCCGTCGTGGCTGCTCCTAATCCACCCATAATCCAAGCAGCCCAGCCGCAGACTCAAGAACACTCCCAACCGTAACTCTTCGTTGTCACAGGCTCTAGTTCTAGCAAACCTCGACCATTCGTCAGCCTTACGCCCTCCCATGAATGCTAATCCTTTTTAGCGCTGGCCACCAACCTCGCTGAGGACACCAGGGATGACGTGGTGGAATGAATTAAATGACTAGACACCACCTTCATGTCGCTAGCACTAAGCTATGACCGCTTGGACTTAGGACTATTGGAGGAACCCTTTGCAACTGAAGTTAAAACGATGCCATGCTCCTGGGAGACCTTTGAATTCGCATTCCCGAAAGCTTCTTGCTCCGCTGCTGAATTGCTCAATAGCGAGATCTCCAAGGAGCAAGCCATCAAACAGCACCTCATCACGTCATATGATCAGTAAACCACGTTTTCTATCATTGATCAAGAAATCACAGCATTATCAAAGCTCGCTGATACTGACTCCCCGTTCTTAAGGCATTGGTACACTCTTAGGCTGCAATGGGAAGTTGAAGGGTGCCGCATAATGACCAATGCTGAGCAGCACCATGCTATCAAAATAGCGGAATGCGACCCCACATATGTCGCACCAACCTCGTATAGAGTGTTAACCACTCTTTGGGGCCGATCCATAGAAGAACACATCAAAGGACACCCCTACCTTGACCGCTTGTTGACTGAGGAAGAGTTACACATTGCTAGCCATGTCAACTCTGGTGACTTCCTAACAGATGTTCTCACATACATAACGCAAGTGGGGATTCGACCCTTTGATTTGGACCGCGAAGCTCACTTAGAATACAACCCCCAGTTCTATGATTGGCTCCTTCACAAGTAACTCCTATACCACCATGCCGAACGCCCTTGCCCTTCTGCCCTAAATCCTAGGAATGATTCTTCTCAAGCTGGAAGGGGAGGGGGTAAGGTGAATCAAATCAGGCCAATCAAATCAAAATTAGTGAAACACATAAACATATATAATGAAAAACGGATGGGGTAGAAAAAAGGGCATGGAAACTTTGAAGTAAAGGGAAAAACATCAAAGTTTGAAAAGGAAAATCTACATTGGTTCTTAATGAATTCATTAAAAAAGCATAGAGTTTTTCTTTTTCAACAATCAGCAAATTACTATGTGGAAAGCACTAATGAAAATTACGGTTTATGACAAGATTATAAAATGTCGCAATAAGACGGTGCCCACCGACTCCCGTTCACGGAGAGGAGAAAAGAGCACAGTATGGCATATCCCTAGAAAACCGCACCTACAATCAATTGAAGTTTCGAACCATCCGGAACATCGAAGAAGTAGTGTCGAAGGAGGAAGCAGCCAAGAGAGTCATCGAGCACTGCAACCTCACCAAGTACCTGGAGAAATTTGCGCAAGAGCCTGACCACACGAAGTGTGTGGAGTTTCTCAGGACATACGACCCCGACCAGGAGTGTGTGACGGTGGGAAGGGGAGAAAATGCTAAACAGGTACAAGTGCACTTGAACCCAGCCTTGGTGGAGAAGGCGTTGGGATTAGAACCAAAGATAGAGAAAAAATAGAAAAGGGATGTCTACACCATGCTGAAAATGAAAAGAGAGGAGGTGCTAACCAATGACGGTATCAACATCCACGACATCCCTGATGCTTAAGCTAGGCTATAGGCAAAGCTAGTGTATGCGCTCTTCTCCAGCCAAGCGCTACAATGCCTTAATGCATCGAATCAGCGTGCCTGTGCTAGAGAATGTAGCGGCCCACACCTTAGATGAAGTTGTCTGGAATGGATATGTCTGCAAAACCATCGACCACGTGGCTAAAGCACTGGCTTTGGGAAGTACGCCAGCAGGTGGAGAGTCTCTAGCTTCCAAGGCCACAGGAAGGAAGAAGGCCTTATCCAAGGCCTCATTTATCGGCTACGGAAGCATTTTGACTGCGCTCATCTAGGAGACAGTAAAGGAGACACAGAATGTAGAAGAAGGAGAAGGAGAAACGCCGGATAGGTCGCCCCCTCACCAGGACAAAGAAGGGTCCACAGACAGAACCGAGACCGAGGAAGAAGGGGAAGAACAGAAAAGCAATAAGACAACGAAGAAACTCAAGAAGAAAACAACCCAAAGGAAGAAAAAGGATGACGAAGGTCACAAGAAGGAGAAAGAGGACTTGGAAAGGGCCAAAAAAGAATCCCTTAAGGAGGCCAAGGAGAGGGAGAAGAAGAAGAAACAGGAAGAAGAAAAGGAAAATGAGGAATTACAAAAGGCAAAGAAGGCGTCAAAACAGGAGGTTGAGGAGAGAAAAGAGAAGGAAAAGGAAGAAAAATACAAAAAGGAGGAAGAACGCCGAAAAATAGAAGCGGAAAAGCAAAGAAAAGCCACTGAGGAAGAAGAGGAACTAAGAAGAAAGGAGGAAGAAGACCTGGCTGAGGCTACACGCTAGTCTATCGAACAACAAAGGAGGGAATATGAATTGGGAAATTTGAGCCCGCAAAGAGAAGAAGGGTCTGGTTCTAGCACACAGGCGCCAGAAATCGTGCCGCCTGCTGTCATTGAGGGCAAGGGCAAAGTCCCAATTCACCCGATTTCTCCCCTCATGGTGCCTCCCACCGAACCAACCACCATCACCCCCAGCATCCCGATTAGTGCCGATGTTTCGAATTTCATGGCATGGATGCAATACTTCATCAACAAAGAAATGGCCTGTAACGTGTCCACTAGAACCATCCAGGACACGTCTTAGCAGTCCATCGGAAAGGATGTCTAGAAAACTCCACCCGGCACTCCCATGGAATGTTACGGGTTTTGCAATCTAGGTCTTTCCGAGTCTGCCACGTAGCGGAAGTATCCTGGCCGTTCCCACTTAGGATCGACCTAAATTTGGGTTTCCCTGTTTGGTCATCAGCTAGCAACAACTAGCGTCGGACCCGAGCGAACTACTTTACGCAGAAGCGCCTGGACCGAAGCAGATTCGCGCTGCACTTGGTTCAAGGAGAATGGGAAACGAGAGGGATGCAAAGCTCGACCTCTCTGCCATAAGGCATAGTCCCATTTCGTTCCCCTAAAACAGCGTAAATCGGGTAGGATGTAAGTCTAGGTCATCGTCCTCGTTATTCGTTTCGGTGATGTTGATCATCCTTCTGTTCGTCGAAGACTTTGAGAAAAGTTCCCGGCTAACCGGGACCACCCATCCATAGGACAGACCCATGGTCCATCCTCCGCACTTTCCTCGGTTTGTTTTAGTTATGTAATTACCTACCACATTAGTTTGACATATACAAACAGATTCCTTGATTAACCCTGTTAAGCACTGGTTCCTTCACGTAATCTTATCACAGGACATAAAGAAAACAATGCCAAACAACTCCTTTATTATCATTATAACCTTTTATCTTTGAAATACAAGGAGTTCCCGCCTGTAGGCGTATTCATAATCCGCCCGAAGGCTATCCAGTAATCCACCAGGGATCACTAATCCAAGTTTCCGCCCGTAGACTAGTATGCGGGCCTCGAGATCCAATCCCGAGTCACGTTAGTCTCTTGTGCAGGACCCAGAAGGCGAGGGATTTACAGCCAGAGCCCCCCCTGGCACCCAAGCGTCCTCCTGCTCCAAGCAGAACTCAACGGAGAGACCTCTCACGGCGGGTTCGGTCCACGTTCCCGGTGCGGTTCACAACCCCCTTGGCTAGGGTTAGGCAGGCAGTCGGGGGTAACTGAAGCTGCCTCTCCCTTCAGGCTTCAACCTGAAGTATTTAGATATGTTTTCCTCCTTTAGTTCATTGAGCAAACAATGCAAACAGTGCTTTTCTAACGGTTACAAGCACAAACAAATTCCAATGGTCGTTTTGGCTGGCAAACTGTCAAGGAGTAACTCCTTTTTCCTCCGAATGCAACCCGCATTCGATCCAGAATCAATTGCAACTTGGCAAGATTCCTATCATTCTTGGGTTAGGGTCATACCCTTCCAATACATTAGGTTTGTTGTGGCAGGATCCAGCGACCATGTTGCTTTAGTTTATTGTCGGTCATTTGCTTCAAGGCAACGCCTAATCTTCCTTTCCCTTGGCAATTTACTTCCCAAGAAAAGTGAGTTACAGGATGATTACTCATCCTCTTGTAATTTAACTTGCCAACCTCATTTTCGAGAGATGACAAAACTCTCTTGTGGACAAATCACAAGACTATACAATGTTGCGGCTTTGTGCACAAGTATTGCATCTATTCCACGGAATCCTTCTATCCATTGCTTAGCGTTTCCCGATCACGGGATTTACCTCCAGCCGAGTAGCAGGGTTGAGGGTATCTTCTTACCCAATCCATTCCTAATTATATTGGCCCATGGTCCTATAAATAGGCAACTCCGTCGGGGTTCCATCATTTTGAACGAATGATCCTTAGGATAAAACCTTAGATCATTTTATGCATAAGCACCCAATTGACTCGACATTCCGAATGTGTGTAAGATCTTAGGGTTTGTGGTTCTAACTTGGCAACAAATGTAAAACTAGGTCGAATTCTTGCCGCACCAAACCCTAGTTAGCACTTGGGATACTTATCATATCATCTGAACCATGCCCATATGAATCCCTGTGGCTTAGGTGATTTAGACGACACAATATACTTGTCTTGCGACAAGGATGAACCTTTTCCAAAGGTAATAAACTAGATCAATAGATACAGCTACACCAATACGTGTAAACATGCGATTCACTGCTTGTACGCATCTCATAACCCCATCTTTCCTTGGCAAAGCAAAAATGCCTGATAATCCAGACACTAACTTTCCTAGGTTCTACTAGGACTTACATCAAATAAACATGCCACTTGCAAGTCCATAGATCATGTTTGTGCCCTTCTATTCCTCTTTGAATAACATCTTATGGGTGTTAACTTTCCCTCATGAATCATTATAAGGAAGATTTATCTAACAAGGTGACATGCCATTAATCTTCCCATACCTAGTAAAAAGGTGTACCTTAATAAGTTCAACCTTGTAATGAGGCAACAGTTGTCCTCGGCTCGTCACTTTAGAATGCACAAAAGGAAACTTACTAATAAGGTCCTGCAAATGCATAGACACCTTATGCTCCTTTCATTAACTCTATTGAACGTACCAATGATCAATTTCCATATCTTAAGTTATGTTCAAATAGCCAATTCATTTTCCAACTGCATTTAACTGGACTAGTTGAATTCGAACATGCATGAGTGCTTCCTAATCCGTGAAGTTATCGTGAATAATTCAATACTTCTGTGTGGAATCCAAATAGATCAAACCTGGACTTGTGAATTCCGGGAAATGTCCACGTATGCTCGGGGTGAACCTCCCGCATCGCACCTTGTGATCTTCCTAGAGGCCATCGCGAATTCGATCTCCATTTAGCCTTTGTGGATTTCAACTTTTTGCCTTGGCTTGCAATCTTATGACCTTGGCCCGTCTCCCTTGTATGCGCAATTCTCTTTGATATATGGCTTCCTTGTCCGAAGTTTCGACTTGCGGAATTTGCCTTGGGAAGGCCTTAGGGTTCTTATGAGATCCCCTTGACAATGGAGATTTGAGAGCTGTAATCCACCTTGAAAATCCGGTTTTAGGAAGGATTATGTGGGCCTTACGATGATGTCCGCGGAAAAGGGCTCTTGCGAATGGGCCTTGCAAGAATAGGACTTTAGAGTTCTTCTTCTTCTTCCAAAAATCCAAGGACCGGCCTTGGGGGGATTGGTGGGGAAGGACCTTTATAGTCTTCCTCTTTTACTCTTCCAAAATCCCGAGGGTTAATGATATTGTGGAAAGGTGTTTACGGACCCCTCTTCTTCTCTACAAGCCCTGGGTCTAGAGAGCTTATGCAAACTTTGATAGGAAGGCCTTACGGCTTCCTCTTCCAAACCCGAGGGGAAAAATTGAGCTTTTGGAGATTCTAGTGGGACGAGCCTTTAAATCCGAGCCTAGAAGGCTTTTGGGTGATCGATGAGAAGGGTCTTGTGTTGGGAATCCGTGAGAAGGGCCTTACGCCGGCTAATACGGGCTTGTGTGGGAATACAATGGAAAAGGGAAATTGAATCCCGGGGTAAAAAGAATGGGCTTATAAAGGGCTTCCCGTGTCGCCTCCTTCTCTTCAAAGTCTCCGGGGGGGGGGGGGGGTGTGTGGATAGACTTATGGGGGAAAAGGTAGTGGGAAGGGGGGCTTGAGAAGCCCCCTTAGAAGCTTCTGCCTTCGACGTGGAGGGGGATCGTGACCAGCGTGGCGCGGACTGGAGTGGCCTGCGACAGGCGGACTGGGCGGCTGCGGCGGCTGATGGACTGGCGATAGTGCGGCGGCTCCACGGCGGCCTCCTTCCTCGCAGCCATCCCTCCTCCACACGGCCACCTCCCTCACGGCCTTCTTCGTCACCGTGGCCTTCCACCCTTCTGTCCTCCCCCCATTGTCCTTCTTCACGCGGCCCTCTCCCTCACACGTCCGGCACACGCTCCTCTCCCCCCTCGTCCAGCACGTCGACACACTTCCGGCACACGGCAATCCTCCTCTTCACGGCAATTCTCCACACGACAGCCTTCTGTCCTCCCTCTCACCTTTCTTTCCCTCCCCCAAGAGGGGGTTCTTATAGCCCAAGGAGGGGAGAGGGGACTACCCACGTGGTCAATTGCATGTCTCTCTCCCTCTCCCTTCACATGCTAGCCCATCCCCTTTCCCCAAGCCACACATCGGCTGGGGAAAATAATAAAAAAAATTTGCACTAATTCCACCTTTATCCCCTTATCCTCCTCCCAAGAGGGAGTTTTCCTGCGGCTATGCCGGTTTTCAATCCCCGACCCTATTTTCGTAAGGTGGAGTGTCTCCATTTCCCGCGTATGGCTGCTGGCACTGGTGATAATCTTTGCACGAGTTTACGATGAGAGCGGGAAGTTAATATTTACGGTAGGCAGTACGCGGAAATATTACATTCTCTCCCCCTTAGAAGAATCGAGATGTCCTCATCTCGAGATAACCTGGGGATATCGAGATTGAGAGAGCTTTCATCCATCCAGGTAGCATCCTCCTTAGGATAATCTTTCCATTGGACGAGGCATTCTCTCAAGGTTCTAGATCTCAACTGTCTCTCCCTAACATCTAAAATCTTTTCCGGCCTTAGTTCAAGGATTCCTTGACTAGGCATTACAAGTTGTTGGTCATCAAGTACATGATTAGGGCTAGGTGCATACTTCATTCTTCAATAGACTGTTATGGAATACATTATGAACCTTTAGGTTTTCAAGGAGTTGTAGTCTATAAACATTAGGTCTTAAGCACTTGAGGATCTTGTATGGTCCACAATACCTTGGACTTAGCTTCCTGCAATCTCCTAAGGATAGAGAACTCTTCTTTGGGCATACGTGAATGAAGACCATGTCTCCTTCCTCGAATATTCTATCTTGACACTTCAAATCCGTGTATGCCTTCTGTCTATCCTTCGCAGCTTTGATGTCCCAAGAAAGTGAAATCATGAGCTTCGCACAATATCTTAAATAACTGGCTTGCTCGTATACATGCTCTCATTCTATAGTAGACATGTCCATTATTGACAGAGAATTCACGATACTTAGCCTCTAGCTTTTGTTCCTGGTCCTTGATAGAGACTTCCCTTAGCATCCTTTGATAGGCTAGATCATGGCATCCTTCCTCTCTAGCTAGCTCAAGTATTAGGTCGTTTGGCATGGACACCTCTGTAGCTGGAGATCTAGCTATTGATAGATTTTGCAAGATTAGTGAATTAAGGAATGCCTTGCGATTGAGTGCATCAACAACTACATTCTCCTTTCCAGGTCGGTACTTGATCTTAAAATCATATTCCTCCAATACTTCAATCCATCGACGTTGCCTCATGTTGAGCTCGTTCTGGGTAACATCCATTTGAGACTCTTATGATCGGTTACTAGAGTGAACTTGTTTCCCAACAGATAGTGTCTCCAAAGCTTTAGAGCATGGATGACAGCTAATAACTCCAGATCATGAGTGGCATAATTCTTTTCGTGACTCTTCAATTTCCTTAAAGAATATGCTACTGGATGATTTTCCTACATGAGCACATATCTTAAGGCAAGCATGCTAGTATCAGTTACTACCTCTACTCCTTACTGTGGTCTAGAAGTTTTAGGATCGGTGCTGATACCAAACTTTGCTTCAACCTATCGAAGCTAGTTTGTTTGGCAGTTGACCATGCAATGGACGTTTGCTTCCTCAATAATTCTGTCAAAGGTGCTGCAATCAAAGCATCGTTTTTGATAAAGATCCTATACCATCCTGTCAAGCCAAGAAACTACGTATCTCTTTGACAGATACTGGTATTGGCCATTCAAGCATATCTCTGACTTTGGCTGGATCTACTGATATTCCTTCTGATGATACTATGAATCCTAGATATTCAATCTGACGTTTGAAGAATGCACACTTCTTCATTTTTGCATACAACTTATGAGACCTCATTGTCTCCAACACAATCCGTAGTTGGGGTTCATGATCTTCTTCCTGTTTAGAATAGACTAAAATGTCGTCGAAGAAGACAAGCACGAAATCATCAAGATATGGCCTAAAAATATCCTGCATTAATCTATTGAAAGTGGCAGGTGCATTTGTAAGGCTGAATGACATAACCAAGAATTCAAAGTGCCCATATCTTATATTGAAGGCCGTTTTAGGAATATCCTCATCCTTGATCCTGATTTGATAGTAGCCTGACCTGAGATCAATTTTGGAAAAGATCTTTGCATCTTGAAGGCGATCAAAAAGCTCATCTATTCTAGGAACATGATATTTGTTCTTGACTGTTGATTAATTCAACCCACGGTAATCAATACATAGTCGAAGTGTTCCATCTTCTTTTTTCTGGAACAATACTGGAGCTCTCCATGGGGAACTACTAGGACTGCTGTAGCCTTGGCTTAACAGCTGCTTGAGTTGTCTCTTCAACTCAATTGCTTCCGATATAGACATTCTATAGGTTCTCTTCACAATTGGCACAGCTCCTATTACTGGCTTGATCTCATGATCTACTTCTCTCTTCAGACTACGTCCACGTATTCCTTCAGTCAAGTGACCAAATCACTTTACTTCTTATCAATATTCATAGTCAAGTCAATCGTTGATGTTTTTTTTAAACAAAAAATTTATTTCCATTCATATCAGCATAGCCCTTTCGTGGTACAATTATTTCTTGGGCCGATGAACAAGTTAATACATTAATTCGAGGAGAATAAGATATTATTGCATTCAACTACAGGAACTGAGTAGTAGTACGGATTGGGGTCATCGATTTTCAGGAATCGATAGTTCATTGGAAGATTAGGGTATCTTTTCCTTTGATATCCATTCTTCTCATGACGTCCCAAAACCTTAATTCGGTCGGCAGAGATTCTTTGAATCACTTCTCCGTACACATACTTATTCTGGTTAACCCTTCGACCTCCGACTTGTAGGGTCGCGTTTGCGTGAGCCTCAACAAAGATGAACAGCTTCACGATCTTCAAATCCTCCATCCACTTGATTCTCTTCAAGTTAATTTGAAGGTACGCAGGTCGATAGGCAGTTATGTAATAGATCCCTAAAACACCCATCCATCTCTGTTCCATGTACACAGGCGATGGGTTGTAAATGTGGTCTAGGATGTTCATCATCTCAACCCTCTGTCGATAATCCGTGGAATGCATCGCGGTCATAAACATGACTTGGAACACTAAGAACTTGTTCCATGCTTCGTAATTCTGGAAGACAGCAATCAAAGTAAGGAAATGTTTGGGACACAACATTCGCTTTACTTCTTCTTATTAAAATTTCCTAAAAACAAATCCTTTGTTGGTTCGCTCTGATACCAACTGTAACGTGTCCACTAGAACCATCCAGGACACGTCTTAGCAGTCCATCGGAAAGGATGTCTAGAAAACTCCACCCGGCACTCCCATGGAATGTTACGGGTTTTGCAATCTAGGTCTTTCCGAGTCTGCCACGTAGCGGAAGTATCTTGGCCGTTCCCACTTAGGATCGACCTGAATTTGGGTTTCCCTGTTTGGTCATCAGCTAGCAACAACTAGCATCGGACCCGAGCGAACTACTTTACGCAGAAGCGCCTGGACCGAAGCGGATTCGCGCTGCACTTGGTTCAAGTAGAATGGGAAACGAGAGGGATGCAAAGCTCGACCTCTCTGCCATAAGGCATAGTCCCATTCCGTTCCCCTAAAACAGTGTAAATCGGGTAGGATGTAAGTCTAGGTCATCGTCCTCGTTATTCGTTTCGGTGATGTTGATCATCCTTCTGTTCGTCGAAGACTTTGAGAAAAGTTCCCGGCTAACCGGGACCACCCATCCATAGGACGGACCCATGGTCCATCCTCCGCACTTTCCTCGGTTTGTTTTAGTTATGTAATTACCTACCACATTAGTTTGACATATACAAACAGCTTCCTTGATTAACCCTGTTAAGCACTGGTTCCTTCACGTAATCTTATCACAGGACATAAAGAAAACAATGCCAAACAACTCCTTTATTATCATTATAACCTTTTATCTTTGAAATACAAGGAGTTCCCGCCTGTAGGCGTATTCATAATCCGCCCGAAGGCTATCCAGTAATCCACCAGGGATCACTAATCCAAGTTTCCGCCCGTAGACTAGTATGCGGGCCTCCAGATCCAATCCCGAGTCACGTTAGTCTCTTGTGCAGGACCCAGAAGGCGAGGGATTTACAGCCAGAGCCCCCCTGGCACCCAAGCGTCCTCCTGCTCCAAGCAGAACTCAACGGAGAGACCTCTCACGGCGGGTTCGGTCCACGTTCCCGGCGCGGTTCACAACCCCCTTGGCTAGGGTTAGGCAGGCAGTCGGGGGTAACTGAAGCTGCCTCTCCCTTCAGGCTTCAACCTGAAGTATTTAGATATGTTTTCCTCCTTTAGTTCATTGAGCAAACAATGCAAACAGTGCTTTTCTAACGGTTACAAGCACAAACAAATTCCAATGGTCGTTTTGGCTGGCAAACTGTCAAGGAGTAACTCCTTTTTCCTCCGAATGCAACCCGCATTCGATCCAGAATCAATTGCAACTTGGCAAGATTCCTATCATTCTTGGGTTAGGGTCATACCCTTCCAATACATTAGGTTTGTTGTGGCAGGATCCAGCGACCATGTCGCTTTAGTTTATTGTCGGTCATTTGCTTCAAGGCAATGCCTAATCTTCCTTTCCCTTGGCAATTTACTTCCCAAGAAAAGTGAGTTACAGGATGATTACTCATCCTCTTGTAATTTAACTTGCCAACCTCATTTTCGAGAGATGACAAAACTCTCTTGTGGACAAATCACAAGACTATACAATGTTGCGGCTTTGTGCACAAGTATTGCATCTATTCCACGGAATCCTTCTATCCATTGCTTAGCATTTCCCGATCACGGGATTTACCTCCAGCCGAGTAGCAGGGTTGAGGGTATCTTCTTACCCAATCCATTCCTAATTATATTGGCCCATGGTCCTATAAATAGGCAACTCCGTCGGGGTTCCATCATTTTGAACGAATGATCCTTAGGATAAAACCTTAGATCATTTTATGCATAAGCACCCAATTGACTCGACATTCCGAATGTGTGTAAGATCTTAGGGTTTGTGGTTCTAACTTGGCAACAAATGTAAAACTAGGTCGAATTCTTGCCGCACCAAACCCTAGTTAGCACTTGGGATACTTATCATATCATCTGAACCATGCCCATATGAATCCCTGTGGCTTAGGTGATTTAGACGACACAATATACTTGTCTTGCGACAAGGATGAACCTTTTCCAAAGGTAATAAACTAGATCAATAGATACAGCTACACCAATACGTGTAAACATGCGATTCACTGCTTGTACGCATCTCATAACCCCATCTTTCCTTGGCAAAGCAAAAATGCCTGATAATCCAGACACTAACTTTCCTAGGTTCTACTAGGACTTACATCAAATAAACATGCCACTTGCAAGTCCATAGATCATGTTTGTGCCCTTCTATTCCTCTTTGAATAACATCTTATGGGTGTTAACTTTCCCTCATGAATCATTATAAGGAAGATTTATCTAACAAGGTGACATGCCATTAATCTTCCCATACCTAGTAAAAAGGTGTACCTTAATAAGTTCAACCTTGTGATGAGGCAACAGTTGTCCTCGGCTCGTCACTTTAGAATGCACAAAAGGAAACTTACTAATAAGGTCCTGCAAATGCATAGACACCTTATGCTCCTTTCATTAACTCTATTGAACGTACCAATGATCAATTTCCATATCTTAAGTTATGTTCAAATAGCCAATTCATTTTCCAACTGCATTTAACTGGACTAGTTGAATTCGAACATGCATGAGTGCTTCCTAATCCGTGAAGTTATCGTGAATAATTCAATACTTCTGTGTGGAATCCAAATAGATCAAACCTGGACTTGTGAATTCCGGGAAATGTCCACGTATGCTCGGGGTGAACCTCCTGCATCGCACCTTGTGATCTTCCTAGAGGCCATCGCGAATTCGATCTCCATTTAGCCTTTGTGGATTTCAACTTTTTGCCTTGGCTTGCAATCTTATGACCTTGGCCCGTCTCCCTTGTATGCGCAATTCTTTTTGATATATGGCTTCCTTGTCCGAAGTTTCGACTTGCGGAATTTGCCTTGGGAAGGCCTTAGGGTTCTTATGAGATCCCCTTGACAATGGAGATTTGAGAGCTGTAATCCACCTTGAAAATCCGGTTTTAGGAAGGATTATGTGGGCCTTACGATGATGTCCGCGGAAAAGGGCTCTTGCGAATGGGCCTTGCAAGAATAGGACTTTAGAGTTCTTCTTCTTCTTCCAAAAATCCAAGGACCGGCCTTGGGGGGATTGGTGGGGAAGGACCTTTATAGTCTTCCTCTTTTACTCTTCCAAAATCCCGAGGGTTAATGATATTGTGGAAAGGTGTTTACGGACCCCTCTTCTTCTCTACAAGCCCTGGGTCTAGAGAGCTTATGCAAACTTTGATAGGAAGGCCTTACGGCTTCCTCTTCCAAACCCGAGGGGAAAAATTGAGCTTTTGGAGATTCTAGTGGGACGAGCCTTTAAATCCGAGCCTAGAAGGCTTTTGGGTGATCGATGAGAAGGGTCTTGTGTTGGGAATCCGTGAGAAGGGCCTTACACCGGCTAATACGGGCTTGTGTGGGAATACAATGGAAAAGGGAAATTGAATCCCGGGGTAAAAAGAATGGGCTTATAAAGGGCTTCCCGTGTCGCCTCCTTCTCTTCAAAGTCCCCGGGGGGGGGGGGGGGTGTGTGGATAGACTTATGGGGGAAAAGGTAGTGGGAAGGGGGGCTTGAGAAGCCCCCTTAGAAGCTTCTTTAGAGAAGCTTCTAAGAAGCTTCTGCCTTCGACGTGGAGGGGGATCGTGACCAGCGTGGCGCGGACTGGAGTGGCCTGCGACAGGCGGACTGGGCGGCAGTGCGGCGGCTCCAAGGCGGCCTCCTTCCTCGCAGCCGTCCCTCCTTCACACGGCCACCTCCCTCACGGCCTTCTTCATCACCGTGGCCTTCCACCCTTCTGTCCTCCCCCCATTGTCCTTCTTCACGCGGCCCTCTCCCTCACACGTCCGGCACACGCTCCTCTCCCCCCTCGTCCAGCACGTCGACATACTTCCGGCACACGGCGATCCTCCTCTTCACGGCAATTCTCCACACGACAGCCTTCTGTCCTCCCTCTCACCTTTCTTTCCCTCCCCCAAGAGGGGGTTCTTATAGCCCAAGGAGGGGAGAGGGGACTACCCACGTGGTCAATTGCATGTCTCTCTCCCTCTCCCTTCACATGCTAGCCCATCCCCTTTCCCCAAGCCACACATCGGATGGGGAAAATAATAAAAAAAATTTGCACTAATTCCACCTTTATCCCCTTATCCTCCTCCCAAGAGGGAGTTTTCCCGCGGCTATGCCGGTTTTCAATCCCCGACCCTATTTTCGTAAGGTGGAGTGTCTCCATTTCCCGCGTATGGCTGCTGGCACTGGTGATAATCTTTGCACGAGTTTACGATGAGAGCGGGAAGTTAATATTTACGGTAGGCAGTACACGGAAATATTACATGGCCCAAGGACAAAGCACTGAAACTATGGCCATAGGGCAAAACAGGCCAACCACTAATGTAGAATCAAGGCAAGACCCTAAACAGTAGAAGGTGGAAGCCTCGACATCACCAATCCACACAACGATGATGCCATTAGCTAACTACGATGAGTACGTCGCCGAGCTACTCTTCCAATTGGAGAAAGCTAAGGAGGAACGAAAGATAGCTATGGTGGCTGAGTTAGCAGCTGAAAAGGAGTCAGTAGCTGCCTTCCAACTCGACAAAACTAGAATGACAGCCATGCAGCGAGATCTCGGATCTCAAGCAAGAAGTGAAGGCTAAGGACGATAGGGAAGAGCATTGGAGGCAGGTACTAGACAATGAAACACAGGAACTTGTGAAAATGCAGAGAGAATGCAAGCTCCTGATCATGCAGTATGAGGAGCTCATTGCAAAAACTGCCAAAGTTAAAGCGCTTATGGTGGCTGAGCTCAATGCCAAGGATGAGGAAAGAAAATAGAACATGGAGCAGCAGTAGAATGAGATCGAGTCCCTAACCGATAAGTTGAACTCCAAAAAAGAAGAACAGGAGAAACTAGTTAGAGAACAGGAATACCAAGAACAAAGGCTCACGACCCTGGCTCTAAGGCAAGGAGAGAGCCTAGAAGAGATGAACAAGAGAGTAGAGGAGTGGGCCACGCAAAATGAAAGAAGGGCGAAGACACTGGCATAGTGCCTTGCTCTGGTGGAAAAAGAGAAGATCATTGCAGAGAATAAGCCAGAAGCTGCCCAGGTGGCCTTCGGTGCCCAACAAAAGGCCTTCCTCAACACAATCATGGACACCACCCGCCCAAAGGAGGGAGAATCATTGGAGATGGCACAAAAGAAGCTTAACATTGTACGCAGAGCCCTGCATATAGGACTACAGATGCCACCCCAACATGCTGAGGTTAGATTGAGCCTAGAAGAGCAAAGGAAATACCTACTGCTGGCCAGCCTAACCCCCCAGGAAATAGATGCCATAGGATTTGAAGAGGGAGCACAACAAGGAGACCAACAGGGGGAGGAAGCAGAACTCGAATTTGACATGGGCAGATTCAGAGAGAATGTGATCCCACAACCCACCTCACCGCAGTCTCAAGAGCAACAACAGGAGGACCGATCTGCGGAGAGACAAGTTGCACTTAAAGAGAGACGCAGGAAGTTAGTCGAAGAATCCAAGAAGCACTTAAGGGCCAAGCCAACTGTGCAGCCGGCTGCACCCCTCCCACCTTGCCCTGATGACATCCCAGCTGGATTCCACACAGAGCTAGTGGTTTGGGAGCTACAAGAAAAAGAAAAGGATCCATTAACCTTTAGCTTTCTCTTGCCCAACAGCCTGTGGAGGGTCTTTTTGCTTAAGGTGATGGAGGAGGTGATCGTGATTGGTGGCTGACTAGGGCAAAAGTGGCTAGAAGAGAGAGAAGACCCCCACCTCTTGGGGAACTGAAGAGGCCGACTACTGGCAAAACAAAGTTTTTGAAGTTCCACATGCAGTACAAGGCTATAAAAGCCAACCCCTATGGAGGAGATGAGTATGCGACATTAGTATGCTCGCCTGGATGGTGTTTTATAACACGCTACCCTTCGAGAGGAACAACCCCATATACATGGCATACCCTCGAAGGGTAGATGTGAATTTTGATGCCACCCTCCTCGGGCGTTATGACTTTCCCATTATCTATAACTCCAATGTAGTATCCTTCGAACATGCCCTCTTCTTTAACTCAGAAAGCCTAGATGACTCTATGATGTGCTTCCTCGCAGATTTCTCTTCATGCCCTGATCCAGCTTTTGTAACTACATGTAACTACCTTAGATTACTTAAGCTATTACTTAAGCAGGACCCGAATCCACAAGAGCATGGCCTGCCTCCCCTCTTCTTTGACCCTAACGCCATTGACAGCTGTGCCATGGCTCATCTAACGATGAGGGCTAGTCTCCTCCCCTCTTTTTGCCTAGCCCTCCTAGAAGACATGAATGACAGCTAGTTTACTAGATGCAATCACCCTTTCCTCTCCACCACCTCTCTCCACGTCCGCATGAATCTGAAAGGATACATGCAAAGCTACCAATTTTTGAGCAAATCCATCCGACCCCCTTCCCCTCCTCATTCAAATGAAGAGAATTAGGCCCTGGTTGTCATTCCACTACTGTAACTTCAAAAAAAAAAGAAAGAGAAAAGTAAAGTAAAGTAAAAGAGAAGAAAAGAACAGCATGAAAGGAAAAGCACGAAAAACACTCTCCACTGTGACTGGACAACATAGCCCACTTGCAGAAGCACTTACCACCACATAAAGCACAATCACTGCACCTAGGGGTTCTCAAGTTAGGCATGCCCGATAGCTTCGGTCGACCGGTGTCATAGATTTCGTGCAAGAGCTGCAGAACACGGGGTTCAAGGTACAGCAATGGAAGAGACTAACAAGAAGAACTCAAAAATTTGATGCCAAAGTTCACTATATTCCTTGTTCAGTAAATTACATGAGGTCCATGTTTAGAAAAATCTGTAGTATCTCATTATCTGTGCTGTTTTCACAATTAACTCTACACATCTTCAAATCAAACAGTTTCCTTTCACCATTACAGGCAAGTTCAGCATCTCTAAATCCCAAATATGAAGGATGTCTTTGAAGTTTCCAGCAGATTGGACAGATTTAGGGACTCCAGGTTGTACAATCAAACACAGCATTCCAAACCCCCACACCTGTGAAAAAGTCAAGGAGTTCCTTTGACATTAGCAGCAGTTCATTCCTCTCTGTCGGCGTGAACCAGTCAAAGCAGATAACATTCTTTACTGACATAAGAAGAACCATGATAACAGGTTGAAAACTCTCATTCTCCTTCTGCTCACAAATCTTCTTCAAAAGGATCGTAAGTTCCTATTGGATGCAAACATCCTGTTGAATACCAGCTTTGTGACTCCTTGACACAGCCAAGTCAATCAATGGTAGTCTGCCTTTGAGCTGCCCTTAAAGCACTTGTACAGGCGATCAATCAAGCTCCTCATAGATATTGCGAGGGAGCTCATGGCTGAACCTCCAAGCAACTTGGTGTTGTATTAGTGAGACCAGCTACTGTGAAAGGGCTCAATTTTGCACTGAGGTCCAAAGAAAAAGTCTGCTTTTATGGAGCTTGTGGCCTAGTTACACTAACAACGCTTTTGTTGCACTGGTTTCCCCTTGGATCAGTAGAAGGAGCTACTGTAGCTCAATCTTGAACTGAAATTTTAGAAAAAGTCTCCTTTTACGAATTTTGCGGCCGAGTAATCGTAACAAAGGCCCCTCTTTTTGTTCCAACTGCTTCCTGTTCAGGGTTTCTCCCTGTTATTTCGGAGAACACCATGTTTGTAAACTGCAAGCTCTGCGTCTGTGCAGGAAAATGTTTCTCCATCGATGAACTTAAGTTCACCTTTAATACGTTGCTTTATCCTTGCATCCAGGCTGTCAGGGCCTATATAAGGGAATGGTTTGTCTGAAGCCATAACCCATCCCCAAGTATCAGCATAAGAAGGTATATGAGCTGTGTAAGCTATAATGTATTCAAAAACACTGCACAATGTGTTGTAGATTGATGTGAACACTTCCCTGTGAGATAAGATTCCCGCAGGACCAGCTAGTGTGACAAAAATACCTCCAGGACATAACCATGGCTTCACAATAGCGTTATAGAAGTCCTTGGTATACAAGCGATAACAAGGTCCACCTTCTACAGGATCAACCAAATCTCCTATGACAACATTGAACTGGTCATTCCAGTTTTGTAGCTCCAGTCTTGCTGAAGCGCCTCCATGCTTTGCAAACCCGATTCATGAAGATGAAGACGTCTGATATTAACGATGAGAGGGCAGAAACCAGAGATGGTTGAAAGGGTGCCGGCGATGCTTAAGTCCGCTCTTCCCAGGCACTCAGGGCTCGAGACTCAGACCGCTGGCAATTGCTTGCAATTTTGCCGGTGTAACTATGACCATCACATTCTTTTTTTTTAACTCCTTTGATGAGACCAGTATCCTGTGGATCAGCAATCGGACGCCTCTTCTCCACGTACCTGTATCTGTCAGCCTCTGCTCTTAGAAGAGCTCTAGCCTCTCTAGCCTCGCGCTCTTTTTGTGCATCGTGCTCAGGCTTGATCCAGAGGTAGTAGGCAGCGGTGCCCGCGACGATCCATGCAGCCAGATTGGTCCGCCCTCACACGCCTTCCCCCAGAGATGTCCCCACGAACAATCTTCCCTTCCTCCAATCCAGGCGCAGCCCGCCATTTTTGCCTTTTCAAAAAATATACCCCTATCTCCCCAGAATAGGCTAGCTTTTTCTGCTGCAGGAATAGCTGCCTCTGCACTATTTCGCCTAACTTTTTACCCCCTTTTCAGCTATAGCATACCTCTTCAGACTTTAGTTCATCCTTAAGTTCAGGTAATAAATGAGGCTCATGAACATCCAAATCTTAGATGCTGATTTGCCTTGAAAGCAAACTTGATGTCCATCATATGTTCTCCAACAATCCATTGCTCTAGCCTTAAGAGCTTTCATTACTAGTTGCAACTGTTTTACTGAGTACTTTGATGCCTTCAAAACAATGCCACCTGTCCTATCACATTTATGACCCCCATACATGTACCAATAGGCAAGAGTGCGTAGCGTCAACCACCTAATAATAATCCTGGTAATTTCTCTCGGTGCTCCATTGTAAGTTTCAACTTTTCCTTTTCTGACACAAGTTTATTTACACCAATCATGGATTGTATGTGGACCTTGACATTTGAATCCACAAGGCATCCTCTTGCTAGCATTTCCTTTAGAAGCGTTTATAAGCATATTAAAAGTAGCATGTGCAGGCCGCACATTTGCAGCCTTTGCCCTGTCGAACAAAGACTCCACTTCTTTATAGCACTTCAATTGCAAATACATATCCATGGCACTGTCAAAACATGGTTGGAGTGGTTTGTGGTCAGTCTTCTCAACTTCAGATAGTAACTCCAGAACATGATCAGTGTGCAATGCATTAAGGGAATATATACATTGGATGCGGATTATTTAAAATGCATCACACAAACAATGAATCACACGCGGAAATTAACACAAATGCACAACAAAAGAAATGGAGGTGTATACGACTCGGATGCGCAGCAACACGACATCCACCCCCTCTAAACCTGCGCATCCTCCGGATGTGCCAACTATCCAGGATCATTCAACTCCACAAACAGGTCAAGTCCATCTTCTGATTCTAGTAAACCTGTTTCTCCATCAGCTTCATCATCCCAATGAAATTTCTGCCCCTTTCGAAACAGCTGATAGAGAACATCTGCAATATGAGCAAAATGTGGAATCCAAATCATGTAAAATACACAAGCTCCCATAAATCTCCGCACCTCTGAAGTAGTTGAGCAATACTCTGCAATCCTGTTTATGGCATCCACCTTTGCAGGAGAAGGCTTTCTGCCATAGTATCCAACCATATGCCCAACTATGATGACTTCATTAACAGCAAAGACAGATTTCAGCCCTGAAAGTGTCAAATTTACCTCCTCTAATCGTGTCAAAATTTGCTCACAAGCAATCAAGTGATCAGCCACAAACTGTCTACATCCACGCAAATCAAGACTTTCATTCTTTTCTTCTTCTGCATAACCCTTAATAGGCACATCATCTAGAAAAGGCATGGTATACTACGGAATATAGTCTCGAAGAACTCTATGCATAGCATTCATCATATGAGCAACTGAGTTTGTAGCACCTTGAGGCAAGGTACACATCCTCACAAGACCAATAGGTGTCCGCATAGTAGTAATATCCCTGCTTTCCAAGGCAAGCTGAAACTGATCATAACCTGAATACAAGTCACCTAGTGAATAGATGGCTCGTCCTGCAAAAGCCTCAGCAAATTCATCCACAACTGGACCTATACCCACATTCCTGATTGTCACTTTGTTCACGGGCTGCATATCCTGAATAAATCTCAAAGTACCATTCTTCTTTGGTACAGTAAACCACCTGTTAGAATAAGGTGCAGAAGAGGGTTCCAAAATCCCCATTTTAATCTTCTCATTCAGCAACTCTATCAGCTTTGGCAAGTGTGCTTTAGGCACAGGTATAGGACGTATATTCCATGGTACATGAGGAACAGTGAAGATGACCATAGGTGCAACCAATTCGGGACTAATGCAGCCAATTTCATGTGGAAAGAAAGCAAATGCCTTACCATGAAGTCCAAGCATCTCTCTAAAACATTCTTTTTCCACTGGAAGGAAAAAATCCTCATTTCCAATCTTCAATTCTGCAAGAGTTTCAGCTGTAAACTTATGTCCAATATTTGCAGGATCCCTCAACATAGGCTGCTTCATAGCTTTTTCAATCTGTTCATCACTATCAGAAGGAAGCGGCCCTGCAACCGGCTTAACCTTCTTATCAACTGTTTTATATTTTGTGTCAACCTTGGCATCATTCAAGCACTCTTTCCTTTGCTGCAATTTCTGCAAATTTTCAGCATCTTTCAACTCTGTTGGCTGAAAAATTTCAGCCTTTAGCTCTATGGACTGCATGGGTGCAACCTGAAACTCTGTATGCATAAATTTTTCTGCATTCAACTCTGTTGGCTGAATGAATTCAGCCCTCGGCTCAATGGACTGCATAGACGCATCCTGAAACTCTGTATGCATAAATTTTTCTGCATTCAACTCTGTTGGCGGAAAAATTTCAGCCTTTAGCTCTATGGACTGCATGAGTGCAGCTTGAAACTCTGTATGCAGAAATTTTTCTGCATTCAACTCTGTTGGCTGAATGGATTCAGCCCTCTGCAATTCTGTTAGCTGATCAAGATCAGCCATAAATTCAGTTTGCTGAGTTTTCTCAGCCTCTAACTCTGTTTGCAGCATAAAACCAGAAATTTCCTGAAACATATCCAAGGTTTGCACAGGTATGATCTTTGAACCCTTGCATACATCAGTTTTCAGCATTGCTCTCATCTCAAACAATGTATCTACATAAGACATCCCTTCATACAATCCATCCACATACTCTTCTGCTTGCAAAATACCTGCATTCTTCAACTCTTTCTCCTTACGACCAATGTACTGCCTGGCAGCTCTAGGCAAATCTGAAATTTTCTGATAACTCACTGAACTATCTGAAGAAAAACCAACAAAATTATTAGAGAAAGACTGGCTGCCAGGAGGCGAGATCTCCTCTTTTCTTCGCTCCGTACCACTGGCGTCTCGCAAGACAGCGGTACCTAATGAAAATCCAACTCCTTCGCAGGTAGTGGTGCCTCACGCAAGGAGTCCCTGTTTCTCGGATGATTTACCCCAACAGTCATAAACTGAACAGCTCGCATACCATCTTTACTGCGTATCCACGCATAAGCTGATCCGTCATCCATCACTTTTGTTTCCATTCTTGCTTCTGTAATGAAAGGCTGTCCAAGAATAATCGGATAAGAACATGAATCCTGAACAAAGCAATGATAATCCTCTTCAACATTACCAATAGAAATTCTGATACTCGGACAAGCAGCATACATATCACCACAAGTATTATTGGCGGCTCTCATGCGCCAGCCATGCTCTGCATCCATAGGCCACTTGCCACTCTCATAAACACCTCGAGCAATAAGATTAATCTCAGAACCATGATCAACTAAAGCTATCAAGGGAATTTGTTTCTCTCCAATCCTTACCATTGTCTCAGTGGTTGCTGTAGCCCAATGACTTCGTGAAAAATGGCTACGAGGAATGAGAATAGGGGTCTCATCATCTTCATACTGCATAGGCTGCACTTTTTTCTCCAATTGCGGATTAACAGAAGCATTCTCAACCATCACTACATCATCATGCTCTTCTCCAAGAGCTCCATGCCACAATCCCTGTAAAGCAGGTCCTTCCATCGCATGTCGTTTCCTCCGCAAAAGATCCTGCATCTGATCCTGTATTTCTCTTCTAGCAATCCCAAGAGCCTCTCCAACAGTAAAAGTGACTTCACTATTCAAAATTCTTTCATGAAAAATCTTACTCATATCCGTTTGCATTTCAAGATCTGACAAGAGCTTGAATCCTGGCTCTTTTCTTGATTGCCTCTTTTCTTTCTAGTTGTCTTCCATTGGCTGATCGGAACCTGTTTGAGTTGGAGAATTTGACATAGGTGGAGCTGTAACAGGTGGTGAAACAAAGTCAACCCCCTCTAGTCTTTTTGGAGAAGCTAGGACCCTCCTCATCTCTTCTTCTCTTTTCCTCAACCATGGCATCTAAACCCTGCGTTTTAGCCATATAAGCAAAAATAGAATACCTGTCAACAGGAGAATCCCATCCTGTTTCTCCTCAGATGCTAGAGCCCACACAAGTCATAGTAGAAGTTTGAACTTTCCCTCTTCTCGCTATCTCCAAGGCAGAAGACCATAAGGCAGAGTCTCCATCAGATTTCTGCTCAAGCTGGACTCCAAAAGCTGAAGCATCTCCTCTAACACTCACATAAGCTAATCGCGCAGCCATATCATCAACAAGCTTCTTCATACCTCCCTTACCAAAGTTCGTGTCAAGAGGAGCGCCAGTCTCTGTCAGCCATATCTTCCCATCTTGTCCCCAGAACACTACATTCTTCTTACATGCTTCTTGAAAAGCATCACAATCTCTGTAGTGTTGGTGCTCTGTACTATCACACCAAATACATCGTCGCCCTTTTCTTTGACCAGCTGGAAAAGCAGTCACTGGAGCAGGCGCTACAGCAGGTACTGACATAAGTTGCTCCTTTAACTTACCAACTTCAGCTTTGACTGCTTCAATTGTCAAATCCGCCAAGCCTTTAATAACATCATCTACAGATAGGGGCACTGGAGCAGCAGAAACTGGTGGATTCATAACAGGAGGAGTAGGCTTAGGCAAAGAAGCAGCAGGGGTAGAAGAAGAAGTCTCCAAGGATTTTTCAGGAACTGATCCTGTATTTCGATGCAATCTTACTCTCCTGCGCTGCTTCTTGACAAGAGCATTCACAGCATCAATGACATGTCTCCACTCAGTCTTTAAACCTGAATCAGTAGCTTGATCTTCCAAAAGATCATCCAACTTTTCCTGTAAATCAGCATCTGCAGCTTGCAAAAATAACTCCACTTTTTGCATCTCCAAAGCTTGCTGTTCAGTCCCATCCAACTGATCATAACGGCTTTCAAACTCTCGCAGAAGAGCAGTAACAGAAAGTCCCTTATTAGGCATAGAAACCCATGCTAAAAAATTCCTGCGATTCATAAGACCTGTATCCTCCAGGAAATATTCATCTTTTAATGCCTTTTTAAATTCAGCCCAACCTGCATGTGCCTCTTGAATTTCTGCAATTCGACCTTCAAGAGCGCGCACCACGATCCGCAAGAAGTAGCGGCTCCAAACATCTTGAGAAACCCCAAAAAACTTCATCTTTTCTTCATACAAATGCAGGTAAGTTGACACTTGCTGGCCATTAAACTGCTTCATCTCCTGTTGGACAGCTTTCAAGGCATCCATAGCATCACTGTCTCGTTTTGCATGAACTTGCTGCTGCATATACATGGTAAATGACTGAAACAGGTTCTTCATGACATTATCATCTGTCATCTCTTCTTGCGAGTCTCCCATCTTGCTAATGATGCAGCACTTTCACGTCGGGTTCACCAGAAATGTCATAGATTTCGTGCAAGAGCTGCAGAACACGAGGTTCAAGGTACAGCAATGGAAGAGACTAACAAGAAGAACTCAAAAATTTGATGCCAAAGTTCACTATATTCCTTGTTCAGTAAATTACATGAGGTCCATGTTTAGAAAAATCTGTAGTATCTCATTATCTGTGCTGTTTTCACAATTAACTCTACACATCTTCAAATCAAACAGTTTCCTTTCACCATTACAGGCAAGTTCAGCATCTCTAAATCCCAAATATGAAGGATGTCTTTGAAGTTTCCAGCAGATTGGACAGATTTAGGGACTCCAGGTTGTACAATCAAACACAGCATTCCAAACCCCCACACCTGTGAAAAAGTCAAGGAGTTCCTTTGACATTAGCAGCAGTTCATTCCTCTCTGTCGGCGTGAACCAGTCAAAGCAGATAACATTCTTTACTGACATAAGAAGAACCATGATAACAGGTTGAAAACTCTCATTCTCCTTCTGCTCACAAATCTTCTTCAAAAGGATCGTAAGTTCCTGTTGGATGCAAACATCCTGTTGAATACCAGCTTTGTGACTCCTTGACACAGCCAAGTCAATCAATGGTAGTCTGCCTTTGAGCTGCCCTTAAAGCACTTGTACAGGCGATCAATCAAGCTCCTCATAGATATTGCGAGGGAGCTCATGGCTGAACCTCCAAGCAACTTGGTGTTGTATTAGTGAGACCAGCTACTGTGAAAGGGCTCAATTTTGCACTGAGGTCCAAAGAAAAAGTCTGCTTTTATGGAGCTTGTGGCCTAGTTACACTAACAACGCTTTTGTTGCACTGGTTTCCCCTTGGATCAGTAGAAGGAGCTACTGTAGCTCAATCTTGAACTGAAATTTTAGAAAAAGTCTCCTTTTACGAATTTTGCGGCCGAGTAATCGTAACAAAGGCCCCTCTTTTTGTTCCAACTGCTTCCTGTTCAGGGTTTCTCCCTGTTATTTCGGAGAACACCATGTTTGTAAACTGCAAGCTCTGCGTCTGTGCAGGAAAATGTTTCTCCATCGATGAACTTAAGTTCACCTTTAATACGTTGCTTTATCCTTGCATCCAGGCTGTCAGGGCCTATATAAGGGAATGGTTTGTCTGAAGCCATAACCCATCCCCAAGTATCAGCATAAGAAGGTATATGAGCTGTGTAAGCTATAATGTATTCAAAAACACTGCACAATGTGTTGTAGATTGATGTGAACACTTCCCTGTGAGATAAGATTCCCGCAGGACCAGCCAGTGTGACAAAAATACCTCCAGGACATAACCATGGCTTCACAATAGCGTTATAGAAGTCCTTGGTATACAAGCGATAACAAGGTCCACCTTCTACAGGATCAACCAAATCTCCTATGACAACATTGAACTGGTCATTCCAGTTTTGTAGCTCCAGTCTTGCTGAAGCGCCTCCATGCTTTGCAAACCCGATTCATGAAGATGAAGACGTCTGATATTAACGATGAGAGGGCAGAAACCAGAGATGGTTGAAAGGGTGCCGGCGATGCTTAAGTCCGCTCTTCCCAGGCACTCAGGGCTCGAGACTCAGACCGCTGGCAATTGCTTGCAATTTTGCCGGTGTAACTATGACCATCACATTCTTTTTTTTTAACTCCTTTGATGAGACCAGTATCCTGTGGATCAGCAATCGGACGCCTCTTCTCCACGTACCTGTATCTGTCAGCCTCTGCTCTTAGAAGAGCTCTAGCCTCTCTAGCCTCGCGCTCTTTTTGTGCATCGTGCTCAGGCTTGATCCAGAGGTAGTAGGCAGCGGTGCCCGCGACGATCCATGCAGCCAGATTGGTCCGCCCTCACACGCCTTCCCCCAGAGATGTCCCCACGAACAATCTTCCCTTCCTCCAATCCAGGCGCAGCCCGCCATTTTTGCTTTTTCAAAAAATATACCCCTATCTCCCCAGAATAGGCTAGCTTTTTCTGCTGCAGGAATAGCTGCCTCTGCACTATTTCGCCTAACTTTTTACCCCCTTTTCAACTATAGCATACCTCTTCAGACTTTAGTTCATCCTTAAGTTCAGGTAATAAATGAGGCTCATGAACATCCAAATCTTAGATGCTGATTTGCCTTGAAAGCAAACTTGATGTCCATCATATGTTCTCCAACAATCCATTGCTCTAGCCTTAAGAGCTTTCATTACTAGTTGCAACTGTTTTACTGAGTACTTTGATGCCTTCAAAACAATGCCACCTGTCCTATCACATTTATGACCCCCATACATGTACCAATAGGCAAGAGTGCATGGCGTCAACCACCTAATAATAATCCTAGTAATTTCTCTCGGTGCTCCATTGTAAGTTTCAACTTTTCCTTTTCTGACACAAGTTTATTTACACCAATCATGGATTGTATGTGGACCTTGACATTTGAATCCACAAGGCATCCTCTTGCTAGCATTTCCTTTAGAAGCCTTTATAAGCATATTAAAAGTAGCATGTGCAGGCCGCACATTCGCAGCCTTTGCCCTGTCGAACAAAGACTCCACTTCTTTATAGAACTTCAATTGCAAATACATATCCATGGCACTATCAAAACATGGTTGGAGTGGTTTGTGGTCAGTCTTCTCAACTTCAGATAGTAACTCCAGAACATGATCAGTGTGCAATGCATTAAGGGAATATATACATTGGATGCAGATTATTTAAAATGCATCACACAAACAATGAATCACACGCGGAAATTAACACAAATGCACAACAAAAGAAATGGAGGTGTATACGACTCGGATGCGCAGCAACACGACACCGGCTCCACTCCTAACCCCCTAGCCCTTTTGCTCTTCCACTTCACGCTTAGGGCACATCAAGGGCAGGACATACCTAGGGAGATAACACTCGCCTATGGTTAAACCTGTCACCCTAAGCCACTTGCACTGCATCTCCCTTGGCACAAATGGGGTCCTCGAGTGTGGGATATCACCCAGGCTTGCCTCTGGTTAGACCCACCTCCCCATTCCACTAGCAGAGCACAATGCACTAACACAATGAGGTAGGCACTCCCCTTAGGAACATCACCGCACCTTCTCCTTTCAGGTATCATAAAAAGCAACAAACCACCAACTTTGGAGGCCCCCGTCAATCATGCAATATCCATTTGGCTTCTCTGACAAAAATTGTTTCATAGCTTCCACAAGCACCTGAGTCTCCAAGTGGCCCTCACCTTTACACCACTTGGCCAATTGCCTGCCAACCTACAACAACACAGAAGTGCCATGGGACTAGCACCCATCTAGGAGGGGGGTAATGTTAACCCCAAGTCGAGATGGTGGAAAAAAGGAGGAAAAAGAAGAAAAAAACATGGAAAAAGAGCAAAGACACGACCTCCAAAGCTAAGCCGGGGCAAAAAAGTGCAATTTTAAATGAAAGGCGCCTCAAAAAACTTGGAAAACTCTTGTAAAAGAGTGCCAGGCTCCCTCCTATGCCAATTGTAAAATATTAGATGGGTGTAGGCTAGAGGCATAAGGCTAGAAGAGGGAAATGGAAAAAGGACCTTGCCACAATGGCTGGTCATGTGAAAAAGGGATGGGTGCCCATGGTATTCTAGGGCTTGTATATAAAGTTCAAAAAATGAATGGAAGCTCATTCTTTGGTGTGTGGCTAATAAGAGCTCTCTTCTTCTTCTCTTCTCCTCATCTTCTTGCTTGTGTGTGCTCTTGAGAGAGTGTGTGTGAGAGTGTGAGGGAGTGAGTATGTGAGAGTGAGGGATCAAGAGGGTGAAGCTCTTCACCATCTCCTCTTCTCTTCTTCTCTTCTCTTCTCTTTTCTCGCGCATGCAGCTATGGAGGATGGAGCTTGGAGATGGAGGAGGCTTGAGGATGCTTGAGCTTGCATCTAGGATCGTGGAGCTACCGTGGTGTGCGAGAGAGGAGACAACTCGTATTGGCATCAAGGTAAGCTCACTACACTCATAGGATCGACAACGCATTGGCTAGGTGAGAAATAGCCATTAGAGCTCGCTTGAAACGCTTGAAGCAATAAGCGGTCCGTGGGTCTTGGCAGTTGAGCGTGAGCTCCCACTACAGTGCACAAGGGAGATTGAGAGAGAGAGAGAGAGAGAGAGAGAGAGAGAGAGAGAGAGAGAGAGAGAGAGAGAGAGAGAGAGAGAGGTCATTGCCACTGCCAATCCACCACAAAAATAGAGGGGACAACTGCAAAGAAGAATAAGGTAACCTGTGAAGGAGAAAAAGAAGAAGAAGAGAAGTGCGAAAGGATTCTTCTTCAAGCTTTGAGGTAAATGTATTATCTCTTCTCTATTTGTTTTTCTCTTTTCTTTACTTCTATTTTTATTTTTGTTGATGAAGAGATGCATAGAGAGAAGAAGGGAGACAGATCAACACAAGGGAGATTGAAAGAGAGGGAGGGAGAGAGAGAAAAGCTGCCATTACCACTACCATTGCCACCGCATCCACTAAAAGAGAGGGGACAAATACAAAGGAGAAGGAGGGAACCCCCAACCAGTGTCTCTTCTCCATCTTGCCCTCCTCGAGCTTGCATTGAAGGCACCAAGCAAGCATAAGGAAGTTGTTCGGGAAGTCATGCAAGACTTGGAGCTCAAAGGGATGGAAAGATTTTAGGCACGAGTGCGAGACATCCCACCAGTAGGAAGGTAGACTGCTGCAGCTATGACAATAGAAAGAAGAGCCTACATGATGTACTACATGTACCTTCTATTACCAAGAATCTATTGTCGATTGGACAGATGGCAGAATAAAATTTGCAAGAATCTAGTGTCAGTTGGATAGATGATTTCAACTGATACAGATGGCTGTACATTCGGAAGCACAAGGATGGGGTACTTGATGTCTTTAAGCAAATGGGTTTATAAAGGGAAATGCAAGTCAGATGTTTCGTTGGAAAGGTTTAAAGCCCAGCTCGTTGCAAAGGGATATGTATAGCAATACGGCCTAGATTATGAGGAGACTTTCAGCTCGGTTGCCAAGATGGAAATGGTGAGAATCGTCATTGCATTAGTGGCTTCTAAGGGCTGAAAATTATGAAAAATGGATGTAAAAAATGCATTCCTGAATGGTGACTTGCTTGAAGAGGTATATATAGAGTAGCGTGAGGGTGATGTACACAACCTGAGGTGTATATGGATGCTAGCTAGCAACCCCGTCTATCATGCTAGATCCAAACACATAGAGATTCATTACAATTTCATCAAAGAAATGGTACTTGCAGGATAGAATGATCTACTTCATGTCAAGATAGAAGACCAGGTAGCCGATATCTTTACCAAATCACTTGGTAAAGAGAAATTCGTTTGTTTCATGGATCTACTCATTTCCTCTCCCTCCCTCTCCCTCTCCCTCTCTTTCTTCCTTTCCCTATTATGTTTAATGTTTTTTCTCTCTTCCTCTCCCTCTCTCATTTCCTTTTCTCTCTTTCTCTCCCTCTCTCATTTCCTCTCCCTCCCTCTCCCTCTCCCTCTCTCATTTCCTCTCCCTCCCTCTCCCCCTCTCTCTCCCCCTCTCTCTCCCTCTCCCTCTCCCTCTCTTTCTCTCTCATTTCCTCTCCCTCTCTCAATACACACGAATTATACAAAAAACATGTAAAAGAAAGAGAGAAAACACAAAAGCAAAGCAAGAATGGACAATGCACTTACCCTAAAGGCTCGAAGAAGGGTTTGGTGGCTCCTCTTTGCCCTCCGTACGCCTCCTCCTCTTCTTCGCGAACGGCGATGGCGGCGATGAGAAGCCTTCTTTCTCCCTCTTTCTCTCTTTCTCTCTCTCTCCCTCTCAAATGCAAGATGTTCGCTCTCCCTTTTGCTCTCTCTTTCGTGTATGCGCGCAAAATAACGCGCTCGGGTTTCGGCCCGCATTTTTTTTGTCTGAGTACCGTTGCTATTTGCGTTGCTATTAGCATCACATTTGCAACACCACTATTTTACGTCACAAATTGCCGTCACTATACCTCGATATCCTTGTAGTACATTCTATCAATCCCATCTATTTTTGCTGGTGATGGTCTTCGCCCATAGGGCCCACACATATTCCCAACAATCAAAACCTCTTCAACTCCAAAGACTAGACTTTTTTCCAAAAAGAGTTAAATGCATCTCTTCTAGACGCGTCAAAATCCTCTCACAAACCACAATATAGTCTATAACAAACTGAATGCATCCATGAGCATCCATCTATTCATTCTTTTCATCCACTACACACCCTTGATTGGAACATCATCCAAGAAGGGCATTGTCAATTGTGGTATAAAATCCCTCAGTACCCTATTCATAGCATCTGTCATGTATGCCATTGAGTTTGATGCACCTTGCAGGAGAGTACACATCCATACTAACCCCAAGGGAGTCTTTATGATAGTGTAACTATGCTTTCTTCACAGGGTTGCTTTACGATAGCTCCATGCAATAGCATGCAACTTCTATGAACCTTTCATGTCGGGTTCACCAATGTTGGAGGGGTTTTTATCGAAAGGTGGAATCCACCGGGGATTAGAGGTAGAAGAAAGTAAAGATAGGAGATGGAAGAGAAAATAAAGAATAAACAAGAGGTAAACACAATAATGACAAAGCACAATGAACTGAATCAATATGTATTAAAAGAACCCGGAATCCTTCCACTACTCAGAAGCAATCTCTAGACATTAGATCTCCTGGAGCTTCTTCATAGTAGAACAAAACATGCATCAAAATTAAGCTCCTTCTTTGCTGCTCAGAACCCAAATCTAATGGCTTTGTTGGCTCCAAAAGGGAGGTAAAACTACAAAACACCTGCTCACGGATCTCCCAGATCACTTTTTCTTTCTCTTTCAGTTCAAACTACAGTTTTCAGCTTGTTAACAATGATCGCGATGCACGCAATTTTGTAAATCTGCATTTTTTATGAAAATCCCATAACTAACTGAAAAAGAAACTTGATTTTTGTATGCCATCCTAATCTAGAAGCTTTTTCAACTTTTTTGAATTTTTACAATAAATAATATAAAAAATATGCTAAAATTATCCAAAAATCTAGTATTTTTAGATAATCCATGCCAGTCACACTAATACTAATGACTCATCACATTGACTCTCTTGATCAATAAGAAAGTCAGATGATGATTCATTCCATGCTTTTTCACACTATGTCCGGATAGCATCACGACTGCGCATGTGCACGACACCAAGATCTAATCCACCTATAGCTAGCATTTTTAGGTGTCCCAAGTAGAACTCAGATCATACAAGGGACTAAGTAGTTCCTAGGTGCATAAAGGATTTACTAACAAGAGCCCCATAGCACCCTAACACCTCCTACTTAATATGATCCATGTTGGGAGACCTCTCGCCATTGGAGTCGATCCATGCTTCCACGGCAGTAAAAACAACCCCTTTTGGTATGGAGATTCAACACCTATCCTTGGGGAAGGTATAGGGCTCCTCAATTTATATATGTTTTAATACTTAATTCAATTAGGATCTAATCTATAAAATCACAAATCAGATTGATGTCCTTAAGCAATTATGACTTCAAACAATCATGCAACTTTCAAGTGATGATTAATCTTGTAGCAATTGACCTTTGAATTTCACGTATTGAGCTATTATCCTTGGAACTTAACTAGGATATCTAGATTTTAGGGTCTCTAACTTCTTAGTTTAAGGTTTATAATGACATTCTTATAACCCAAGTTTCTTGGCCTTAAGTCAATTTCTTTAACTTAGAGATATTTCTGGTCTTTAAAATCTTCTAGACTAAAAACTATATCCTTGACTAATTTCTTCAGGGTTTCATTCTTAATAAATTTGTCTTGAAAAATTCCTCATGGTTTCTCTTAAGTTCTAGGTTTTTGTAGTTTTCATAATAGTTTCTAGCCTATAAGATATTCTAATAATTTTCCAAGTGAATACTCTAAGATCGCCGTATCTCTTAAGAGACTTATCTTATTTCTATTGAATTCGAATAGAAAATTCTAGAAAAAACTGTGGTATCGAAATTGGTAAAGGGTTGTTATCCGCGCTCGTGACACTGTTAATGACTCTCGTGCTTGCAACTCCAACCATTGCTTCCACGTTAGTGGGTTCACTCGCGATTCCCACTTTTGGATTCTTTTTCTTTAGGGCCATGACATAAATATGATTCGTAGAAGGAGAAGAACACGGCAGTAATATCGGCTAGCAAGGGTGTAAGACTCTTGATGATGATGATGGTTATTGTGGGATTCGATGATGAAGGCCTTGCGGATGGTTCTTGTTTTGTGGAGAGCAATAGTTCTCTCTCTCCTAGACAAGTAAGGGTAAGAACAAGAGTAGCTCTTTCTCTAGTATAGAGCAAGAGCGAGACAATAGGTATGATCTCTCTGTCTCTCTAGTAGACAGAGTAGGGATGAGAATAGAGGTATGAATTCTAACCGGATTGGTAGAATAGGATAGAGTTTCTCAGTATCTTCTCTTCTCAAATTAGAGTAGAAGAGGATGAGAGACCTTTAGCGTATCCTCTCCTTTCGTTGAATGGAATAATGTATCCTCGTCTCGTAAGTAGAGTCTCCTCCTCTCGAATTCATGGAGTAGAGTCTCCTCATCTTGGAATTGCAGAATAGAGTCTCCTCCTTCTCGATCAAGGCCTCGTCCTCATCAAGATTGCTCTTATCAATCTCTCTAGTTATCCCCATACCCTCAATTTATAGTTTTTGTAGGGGGTGTCGTTAATCAAAAGCACTTAATTTTTACGTGGTTTTTTTTTGGGAGGGGCTATTATCTTGCAATGTGATTTTGCTGAAGTTTGAATGATCGAGATGTTGATGCTTGTGATGATGAGGTCACTATTGTCTGCGATAATGGGATTGCTAATGTTCATGAAGAGATTTATGTTCGCATTATTGATTACCTCAATGATCGTTTTTTTTCTTTTTCTTTTTTTTTAAACTTCTCTCCCTTCGATTTGGCATCAATTGAGCCTTCTTCTTTGCTGTTACAATGGCCTCAACTGCAGGACCCCTTCCGTGTGCTTCTTCGAGCTCGTCAATGCTACGACTCGCTTCTTCGTCATTACTTTCTCATCACTCTAAACACTGTCAAGTCATTAATCATATATGCTAGTTTGACAATTCATAGTTGATTTGATGTTGCCTCCTTTTTAGCCAAATATTTGTAGATTTTGGTCAATAAGATCAACGTCCCATGAAAAATCAAAAGTCATCAGTTGAATGTCATTTGATGGTAGCCGGTATGGCAATCACGATCAAAAGAAAACTTCGCATTGTCTTCCTCATTTGTTTTCCTGCTTCTCTCTGTCCATCGTCACCTTTTTGCATCGTCATCCTTCTCTATTGTATCCTTCGTTGTTGGATTCATTTGTGAGCTTCATCGTTCATCTTTTGGCCTAGCTTACCCGCCCTTCGACTTCTTTGCATTGTTTTGCATACCATCTCTTCATCTTCTTCGTTCATCCCCTCAGCAAAACAACTTTATTCTGCCCTTTCACTTCGTCATTTCTCCTCCTCTTTCCCACCATCAACATACTCCACCCTCTTAAATAATCAACGCCATCGAACTTTGCTGCAGCAATAAAGCTACAGCTTATAAAAGCTTCAGAAAAGCTTTCACCAAATTATCATTTGGTGCCAATTTGAAAGCAAAAAGCATTCATAAGTTTTCCTTGGTACACGTCAGAGATTACGTTCTTTTTCATCAATGTAGGCCACCATGACATGCTCCTCTTTTCTTCCAAAGTTATAATCTTTAGTTCTCATGCTTGCTTTTGCATAGTTAATTTAGAGTTGATTTGAAACATTCACATGATCTTTTCTTGTGACCACACTTTTCTTTAATCGTGAAAGGAATAGAAGATCATTGGACGATTGACAAATCTATTGTTGGTTAATAAATTTGACCCTCAGTATTATGTCTAGTCAAATCAGAAACTGGATGAGTAGTATCATCATTTGGCATTGTCAAGATGGGAATTTGTATAGTGGATCATTCTCTTCCTTGAATTCTTCTTGCATCTCATAAATTGTGATCAAGTCAGTATAAATATAACCAAATCAATGATCATGATCATTATGCCCTTTTGTGCAATGCTTGCAATGCTTTATCTTGGCAGCTTATCAAACTCTTCATATGCTTCTTGTAGGCTTGAACACTTGACATGCATGACTCTTTTGAGTTTTCAAAACCAGATTTCTTCATATGAATTTGTTTCTCCATGCAATGTGCCCTATCAAAGATCATGCTTTTTAAAAGAACTTTGTGCCCATTCACTCATGTAGTATGCAAATTTGAGTCCATGATTTGCAATCAATCAAGTGATGTTCCACACAAAAAAAATGAATGCATTGAGGAATTTGTGCCTAGCCTAACTACATATGCTTGTGTGTCATGCGAAAGCAAACACAAAAGAAACATGCAATGGAAAATAATCTGATAATGATGTTGACTTAAGAGTCCAAAATCTTGGCAAAAAATTCCGCCCTCAGGTTTACAACGGTAGACGTGTAGCATCATGACATCTTCCCTCTAGAATTCCCATCCTGATGCACTCATTCAAGAGCTCTACCAGTTTGGACAAGTGAGCCCTTAGTACAAGAATATGTCGTAGATTCCAAGGGATGTGCGGAATGGTAAAAATAATAGTAGACATCACAACCCTAGGATCAACGCATCCAATCTCATGTGGAAAGAAAGCAAAAGATTTTTCATGCCTGCATAACATCTCTTCAAAACATCTTACCTCTTCAGGAAGCATGAAATCTTCAATCCCAATCTTCATCTCTTTCAATGTCTCAGTTGAAAACTTATGCTCGATACCTGCAGGAACTCGCAAAAGAGGTTGCATAGCAGCTCTTCTAATCATCTCATCACTATCCAAAGGTAGCGGTCTTGCAATTGGTTGAACCTTCTTGTCAACTATCTTATATATTTTTTGAATTGTGGCTTCATTGCTACAACCTGCAGATTTTATTCCTTGATGAAAATACCCTAGTAAACAAAATTTTTGTTGTGTATAAACAACAACACCCAAATCTTTTTGTTGAAATATGTCAGTAAGGAATTCTTTTTGTAGAGAATCCTTAGCACCCAAATTCTTTTGAAGCATGAAATCAACGATCTCATAATACATCACTAGAGAATGAACCTGTAAGCCATATGACATCTCTTCATTGTTTGCATTAAGAAAAAGAAAAAGTTCTTCCATGGTATCTGAGCATGAAAGGCCATCATAGAGGCCATCTATCGAGTCTTCTTCCTATAAAACACTTGTAGTCATTAATTCTTTTTCTTTTCTTTTTGCATACTACTTGGTAGCTCTAAGCATATCAGAAATATGCTGAAAACACAAAGTCCTTTCAAAGGATACACCATAAACACATGAGAAAAAACTGTTGCTACTAGGAGGCAAGAACTTTCCCTGACTCATACCACCATCGTCTCGCAAGACAGTGGTACCTAACTAGCAAAAATCCGGCTCTCCTGCTAGAAGAGGGGAATCCCTCAGAGAATCTATATTCTGCTGATGATTAATACAAACAGTCATGAACTAAACGGCTCTCTTCCCATCCTTGCTTTGGATCCATGCATAGGCAGACCTATCCTCCAGAACCTCAGTCTCCATCCGAGACTCAGCAATAAATGGATGCCCCAAAATAATAGGATAAGAACAAGATTTTTGTACAAAGAAATGATAAGACTCACCCATATCTCCAATAGAAATCTTCAAATTTGGACAAGTAGCATATAAATATCCTGTAGTGTTGTTGGCCGCATGCATGCGCCAACCATGATCAACATCATTTGGCCATCTACCAATATCATATAAACCTCATACAATTACATTAATCTTGGAACCATGATCCAAAAGATAAACACAAGGAGTTTCAGTCTCACCAAGCTTGATGACAGTCTCTGTAGTTGCACGAGCCTGGTGACTTTGAGAAAAATGGCTATGAGACACCAATCTAGGCGCATCTTCACTCTCATCATATTGTATGGGCTGAAGTAAAGGATGAAGAAACTTATTAGGCTGCATACATAGAGCTCCATCTATAGATTCCTCGATGATCTCTTCTTCAGAATCAACCTCCTCAATTTGTAATCCATAGAATATAGCCTCAGCAACAGCAGCTAAAGCCTCTCGATGGATCACATCTTGCATTGGTTCTTCAATCATTTGGCACTTTCTTTTTAAGATGTGAATGATAACATCATGGAACTCTCTCTTGGCAATCCCCAAAACTTCTCCAAGTGTAAATTCAATTTTACAATTAAGAATTTGATCCTCAAGTACCTTTTTCAAGTCTGTGAAAGTCTCAATGTCGGATAGCAGCTTGAATTCAAGTTACTTTTCAGTTTCGAGTCCTTTAACTTTGGGGTCTTTTGGTCTTCTTGCACTTTTGGCTTTTGCATGTCAACCATACTCTGCTCTAGTCCTAAAGAAGAAGATAGAAGAACTGGCTCATTCCTCCTAGTTCTCTTTTTTTATCCTTCAGGTTGATCATTATCTCTTTTTCACTTTTCTTCAACAAGTGCTTCAAATCCTCTAGATTTTGCAATATAAGCATAGATAGAGAAGGCATCTGCGTGATCATTCCATCCGCTTCCTTTTCTAATTGCATCTCCTATGATTGAAAGTTTAGATGATGAAGCTTTACCTTTCTTTTCTACGTGTAGTGCATAAGACCATAAAGGAGACTTATCTTTTGGTAACTACTCCAATTGAAGACCATAGGCAGCAGCTTCTCTTGCCACCTCTTGCTTCACATAAGAAGAATGTAAGAGAGTTTCGTCCAATAATCTCTTCATACCTCCTTTGCCAAAATTTGTTTTGAGTGGTTGCTCTGTGTCTCCGAAACATATCATCATGTCCTTCCACTGTCCTTGCACGCCACCAACTTTAGTCTTTTCACCTCTTCAAAGTCTTGATAGTCTTTACGCTCATGGTCTGGACTATTGCACCATATACAACAACGTACTCGATGACTTTTGGAAAAAATCATAGGAGTAGAAGAGGATGGGACAATAGTTGGAGCTAGGTTAAGTGGTTTTCGATCTCTTATGGCCATCTTAATCTGAAGATCCTTCAAGTTCTTTGAAATTCATTCCACCATGTCTTCGACAGTTGGTTTGGCAGATGGTTTGACGACTGCCGCAGGAATAGGCTTAGAATTAGGCATAGACATGGGATGTGAAGTAGGAGAGGAAGTGGAAGGAGAAGCAGGAGAAGTAGGAGAAGTGGAGGTAGGAGAAGACATCGTTAGGAAAGTTTGCATACCATTTTGTAGGCGCGCTTTCCATCTTTGCCTCTTTGTTAATGTGGAGACCACATCAACAGCATCTTGCCAATCCATTTTCAATCCCATAAGTTGCATACAATCTTCAAGAAGCTCTCCCAACTTGTTTTGAAGTGCAGGATCAGCCGGCTGCAAGAATAACTCTACTTTCTCTGAGTTTAGGGCTCTTTGTTCAAGTGCATCCAATTGGTTGTAACGTTCTTCAAACTCACGCAATAACTCGAAAGCAACAAGTCCTTTGTTAGGCTGATAGAGCTACTCTCTGAATGTCTTTTGAGTAGCAATACCATAATCCTCCAAGAAATATTCATCTTTGAGTGCCTTCGTGAAGACATTCTAATTTGAATCTTGCACAAATAAATTAGTCACTCTAACCCACAAAGCAGGCGTGAGAAGCTGGAATAAATAATTGCTCTAGTTGGTAGAAACTCCAAAGAAACGCATCTAGCTTTCAAAAGTTTTAAGATAAGTTGAGACATTCCGGCCATCAAATAATTTACGTTTAGTTACCATGGCCTTGAATGCTTTGGTTGCTCCATGTGTATGCTCTTGTTCTTGATGTACCATTTGTTGTTGATCCAATTGTTGTTGATGTAGCTAGTGCTACTGCTACATAGATAACTGCATCGGTTGATTCTGCATCATAATAGCCAAAGAAAGAGTTTGCACTAAATTCTTCATCTCATCAATCGAAAGAAGCACTTGATGATGAAGTGGGTGGAGAATTTGAAGAGTCTCCCATCTCGACAATCAGAAGCGACGCTTTCACGTCGGGTTCACCAAGTGCCGCATGGAATTTGCGTAGGGAGTTTGTGAAGCCGCTTGCAACATAGACTCTTAGCAAGATGGGAGGAAAGGTTGATAAAGAAAACTCAAATTTAAGGCATTCACATGGAATAGAAGATTCAAATACATTAGTGTTCAAGGATAAGTTTTAAACTTGCTTTGTATTTGGTATCAATTTGATATACATTAGTTGAAGCTTGCTGGTACCTAGCGAGCCACGTCTCAATAGAGGTATGGTGCAACATACAAAAGTGATTTACTTTCTCCTCCATTGCAACATCCATTCTTTTTCTATCCCATTTCCAACCACCACATCTCCGATTAGTCTATCATCGTTCTTCAACGATAATAGCATACTGTTGTCTTAATTCACCATTGGTAGCCATTATGAAATATGCACTAGCGCCTCAAACACCAACCAACCTTCAGCCATGCTACCTTCTGGCCAAGCTCGTTGTCTCACAAAGCCTTTCAGGGTTTTCATGAAGCGCTACAAGCAGAACATCCATCGCGTATGGACAAGTCTAGCAATCTCCACTTCATCTACAAGATGCACAAGAAGGTGGATTTGTATCGTGAGCATGCTGGTAGGTAGGTATTTATCAAAGAGACAGACCGTCTCCACTACTCCCCACCTCACGGATTCAATAGAGGATGTCTTAATCTCCTTTTGTGAGATCCATTGCACTAAAGTTGACAACCTGTAAATCACCCCACGTATTTCTGGAGTAAGGCATCCTGCGATCGCGATCGGTAGTACAAACTGCCACAAACAAGAAATCATTATGAACAATGACTACACTTCAAATAACAAAATATGCAGGCCCCTTACAATATATTCGTAGTACAAACCTGACATATCTTATGTCAATCATGGGATTTTAGCCTTGATAATTAGTCGTCTTTAGAAAACGCAGACCTGAGAGAACGCATCATACCCGTTGGAGTGTGGATAGACTTGACTATTTGCTTCACAATGTGCTGTTCTTTAGTGGACAAAACCCAAGGAGCGTGAGGTAGCTGCAAGCGACCATCAGCACTCGACTGCTCCCAAACCACCTCCATCTTGTCTACCTCCTTCAAATCCATTCGTGTCCCTACAGTGTCACTCTTTCCTATGATGTGGTCCCATAGCAAGCTGCCCATGTTCTTGAAAATATGCATGGGATCCAACAAGTGGTTGATCTGTAAGTGGGTTCAATATGGCAACTCGTAGAAAATTGAGAACCGTCGCATTACGTTTGGATGTGACTCCGTGTGGACCATTTTCAGCTTGTACCAGCTTTGGGCATTCATATGTGCTGGAAATCGTCCAAGAAAACCTTCCCTGAGTTCATGATCCTTTGGCAAGAAAGCGGCGTGTCCTTGATATAGCATCTTCTTCATGGTTTGTGACCTTCGGGAGTCTAACTGTGGCTCGCACAATGGACATGCATGATAGCCTGAGGTAACCAGACCTATCCCAACACCTCTATCTAGTGAATACAAACTTGAATAAGCTATGATAGATATTACCAACGAGAACGAAAGCCTACTTATCTGAGCACTCTCTGAATCTTGGAAAGTCATGCATCGTCCACATGAGAATGGCTTGAATATTGGCCATCGACCATTGCGCTTACTCATATCTTGCACAATGACCCTCTCCTCCTGCAAAATCTTAAGCTCATCGACTAACGAACGAAGATACATGTCCATATTTTTGACTTTGTAGCGGTTGGGAACGAGTAAGCTACAGATGAGATGTCCTTTCTTCGTAGAAAGTCATGGAGAGATATTGTAGTTGACAAGGGCTATAGGCCACACACTGTAAGAAGTTGAGCGCCGACCGAATGGGTTCACGCCATCCATAGCAAGACCGAGCTGAAGATTCCTTGGCTCTCTGGCAAAGCCTGGAAAGGTAGAGTCAATGTGACTCCATGCGCGTAAATCCCCTTATATTCGTTGAACTCCATCTGTGGACCTATTCTATGCATGCCATGTTGTCAAGCTCACCATGCCGGACATATGAAACATGTGGTTTATGTGGGGGATAAGCGAAAAGTGTCTAAGAACTTTTTGAGGGATGGTTTGCCCTTTGTAAGTCCTGTTGATACCTGTGAGCACCACACTTTGGACATGTCTCCATAGTCTCGTATTCTCCTTGAAACAGTATGCAATTGTTGATACATGCATGGATGCTATTGTAGTCCATGCCAAGCTTTTGTAAAACATGTCATGCATCATCACAAGACTCAGGCATGGTATTTGCAAGTTGTATTTTATGATACTTCAGGAACCTGAAAAAAATTTCATAAAACACCTTAAAAAAGCACAAATGTTTTTAATGATAGTGCTAAAAAGAAATCAACGAAGCGTACGTACAAGGTGCCTGAACAACTCGGTCACACTCGTATCGCTCCACCCGTATTTTGCTTGCACACTTAGGAGTGCAAGCAGTGTCTTTAGGCAAGATACTCGGTACCTATCATGTAATGGTATGGATGCTTCCTCTCTAAAACACGATATTAGTGAGTTTGGGAATCTCCCAATTCTCATTTTTTGAATACTAAAAGGTGGCACCCAGATAACATGCCCATAAGTTTCTTAAAACTATATGATGTGACCTATCATTGAAAAGTGCTTGAAAAATGGAATCTATTGAGCTATAGAGCATTTAATTTAGAGTCATGGTGTTCAAGTTATGACAAATCCAAAGATTTGACCATGTGTCCCAAACTTATGGGAAATTTCCATATTCCCTAACATGGTGTTCTAAGTGGATTAGAAGTCTGACATCCATGGGCATCAATGCATCGATCATTGCCTCCAACTCAGGCTCCAAGATTGTAGGTAAGTCTGGAAGGCTGCCTGTCTCCTCTGGTATTGACAATATAGATTGGGTAGTACCTTCCAAGTGGTGGATTGGCTCAGGCACTCCATCCATCGCATGCCTAGGAACTCTTCTAATTGGCCGCAAAGGGTACACTCCTCCTTGGGATGAGACATCACCTCCTTGGATAGAAAATTTACTAACCACACCTAATGTTTTTGTATATGGTATTCAATTAGCTTGCGAATACAATGCATGATTGATATACACTTTTCTTACTGTTTTCTCAAAATCTGAGATCACCTGATCATTGATCTCAGATTGAAACTCACCAAAGCGTTGTACGTGTTCTATAGACAATTGACGTTTTCATCTAATTGCCAACTTACATTGAGAGCAAGGATATGGGGCACGCTGATTAAGATATGCTTCACGATCTTGAATACCATGACCTTCATCGTTTTCCATTTTTTCTATGTTACAACAAACAATTTGTTTTTATTATCATTCTTTTTTTCTTTCTTAAGTTGTTTGAAAAGGGATTTCTTCTCTTGTAACTCAACAAAATTAACATATATAAAGTCTCCACCCATCCACAAATTAACGTATGTCGAAGTGTTTCCTGTCTTGTGGTATTGCATCGGACCTCACCAGACCTTGCCACCACTCTCTCTTTGTTTTTTATCCATTAATTCTCTTATCTTCT